>NC_084520.1:4504884-5104884 GCF_024500385.1 Phyllopteryx taeniolatus
TCTGATTTATAATGTAAATCAATTTGGTCTGGTCCAGTTTTATACATTTATAAACTTTAATACAATTAATATCGAGTCATATCGAATATCAACATTAGGGGCAAGAAAATTATGATATCAAATTTAGGCCATATCGCCCAGCACTACATTGTCACACAGAAACCTAACTGAATAGCACCATATGCTGCTTGCAAACATTTACCCCTTTTCCTCAAGTGATTTAGCAGTTTCTCCAATTCATGCATGTTTTTGGGATGTGGGAGGAAACCGGAGTGCCCGGAGAAAACCCACGCAGGCACGGGGAGAACATGCAAACTCCACACAGGCGGGGCCGGGGATTGAACCCCGGTCCTCAGAACTGTGAGGCTGACACTCTAACCAGTCGCTCACCGTGCCTGACAGTTGTACATGATAAATATAATCTGAAAAAAATTAGCTGTCTCTGGCCCCATCTTGTGCTTCTATTTTGATACACATAAGCACCGTACCAAAACAAAAAAACAACCAATCAGAGACAGAAGGCATGGCTTACGAGGTGTCAGTCATTTGTTACACATTCACGGGAACCCTCATCTTCGGCACACAGCTGCGGCCTCACCAAAAACCAAACTTCAAATCTATAATATTTAGTGGTATAGCAACATTCCAATACGTTGAAGGTGCTTTTCTAGGGGAACAAGGTGATAGGTCAGCACGAGGGAGTGCCAGTGATGAGTGTGCCCTTGAGTGCGTTATAAATGAGTGACACCTCGTAAGTCACGCCTTCTGTTTCTGATTGGTTGATTTCCCTCGGTGGCGGTGGTTTCTTGTAAACCAAATTGGAGGCACGAGATAGTTGAATGGTTTTCTGTCTCTATATGTGTCCTGTCATTGACTGACGGTCAGTCCAGGGTTTAGTCTGTCTTTCTTTCATTTTTAGGGGTGCTGAATTGATATTTTCAAAAGGCCAAAATACACTTATGACTTGATTTATCTTCAGTATTTTATCTTTAGTGGTACATTTTATGTAGATTTTTTTTTTTTTACTTGAAATGTAGTGTACTGTTCAAAAGTCTTACGTCAAATTTGTTTTAAATTTGTTGTTTTAGCAACGCCATAATGATTATTTACAACTAGAAAGCCACTAAGTAGAGCACAGACCTCCACTAAGGCTAAACTATTCATAAAAGTGACAACAATTCATAGAGCTTTGCATTTGGGTGTTTGTTTGTGCATATGTTTGTCAGATAACAGCGTCCTTGGAGGATGAATAACAGACATTGAGTACTAATATGTACTCAGTACATAATAGTAATTACTTAATTCACCATTCCGCTACAAAGTTTTGTGGAAATTGGTTTTGTATCCATATGTGTGAACCTGCTGTGTCCTATTCAGTCACTTTATGTTTGTCATTAATTATATCATGTTGACTGTCGTGAAAAAAAAAGATACATTATAAAAAGAAAGCAAGTGGCAGGGGAATAGTTGGGGAGGGACCGAATCTGTCCCCTGCCCCCATCATCATGAACCGTCACCGTGCAGACGATCTATCCCAGACAGCAGATAAGACAGACAGGCATGTGCTGAAAAAATGTTAAGCAAAATCAACCTGAAAGAGGCAAAAAGTGGATGCAGGAATTTTCCAAGGAAGCGATGTAAGTAGAGTAAAAGTGTTGATAATGTAGACGATTAATGACAGATGAATAGGTAATGTAAATGTTGAGGGATAATGGAATGTGAGTTGATCATTATTGTCATTATTATTATTATTATCATTCACATCCCTTTTAGATAAAAGTTCTGAGCATTTAAATACACTGTGTGTCATAAGGTAAAAAGTGTCAGTAAGGCTATTAGCACTCACATTTTTTGCATGTGGGAAAACGATAGTGTGAATCACAGTCAGGATGCGAAGACTACCCCCGCAATTTGCGGTGGCTTGGGACCAGGCCCGACCGCAAATGGCGAAAATCCACAGATAACTGACGCCCATTATAATGCACTGAAGAAAAAAATAACTAGTAATCTTGAATAAGCAGGGGTATGGCAATAAGCTTTTCTCATCTCATCTAAAAAATCAATGAATCAATCAATAATAAAAAAACATAAAATGGAAAAAAAAAAAGTCAGCGGACATGTTTCAAAAAAGCTGGGACAGGTGGCATAAAAGACTGAGAAAGTTGAGGAATGCTCATCAAACACCTGTTTGGAACATCCCACAGGTGATTGGGAACCATGATTGTGCCATGATTGGGTATGAAAGGAGCTTCCCCGAATTGTTCAGTCATTTACAAGCAAAGATGGGGCGAGGTTCACCTCTTTGTGAACAAGTGCGTGAGAAAATAGTCGAACAGTTTAAGGACAATGTTCCTCAACATACAATTACAAGGAATTTAGGGATTTCATCATCTACGGTCCATAATATCATCAAAAGGTTCAGAGAATCTGGAGAAATCACTGCATGTAAGCGGCAAGGCCGAAAACCAACATTGAATGCCCATGACCTTCGATCGGCACTGCGTCAAAAACCGACATCAATGTGTAAAGGTTATCACCACATGGGCTCAGGAACACTTCAGAAAATCAATGTCAGTAAATACAGTTTGGCGCTACATCCGTAAGTGCAACCTAAAACTCTACTATGCAAAGGAAAAGCCATTTATCAACAACACCCAGAAATGCCGTCTGCTTCTCTGGGCCGAAGCTCATCTAAGATGGACTGATGCAAAGTGGAAAAGTGTTCTGTGATCCGACGAGTCCAAATTTCAAATTGTTTTTGGAAGTTGTGGACGTCGTGTCCTCCGGGCCAAAGAGGGAAAGAACCATCCGGACTGTTATGGGCGCAAAGTTCAAAAGCCAGCAACTGTGATGGTATGGGGCTGTGTTAGTGCCAATGGCATGGGCAACTTACACATCTGTGAAGGCACCATTAATGCTGAATGGTACAAGCAACTGAAACATATGCTGCCATCAAAGCAACATCTTTTTCATGGACGACCCTGCTTATTTCAACAAGACAATGCCAAACCACATTCTGCATGTGTTACAACAGCGTTGCTTCGTAGTAAAAGAGTGCGGGTACTCGACTGGCCTGCTTGCAGTCCAGACCTGTCTCCCACCGAAAATGTGTGGCGCATTATGAAGTGAAAAATACGACAATGGAGACCCGGACTGTTGAACAGCTGAAGTTGTACATCAAGCAAGAATGGGAAAGAATGCCACCTACAAAGCTTCAACAATTAGTATCCTCAGTTCCCAAACGTTTATTGAATGTTGTTAAATGAAAAGGTGATGTAACACAGTGGTAAACATGATCCTGTCCCACCTTTTTTGGAACGTGTTGCAGCCATAAAATTCCAAGTTCACAATTATTTGCTAAAAACAACAAAGTTTATCAGTTTGAACATTAAATATCTTGTTTTTGTAGTGTATTCAATTAAATATAGGTTGAACATGATTTGCAAATCATTGTATTCTGTTTTTATTTGTTTAACACATTCATTGGAATTGGGGTTGTACTTCAATGCCATTGTTTTTTTTGTTTGTGTTTTTACTCCCGCTAGCGAGAGTAACAGTTGCATGCATGATGATGATGATTTGCTTATAAAACTTGGCTTACTCGACCAATTTGTACCCCCGCTCCACTTAAAAATTATGACTGTGACCCTGGCTCTTGCTGACCTAGGACTTTTGAACAACCGTATATTAACAAAGTGAGATGATTCATACATTCCAGCCTTCTCATACTTACCTTGAAAAAGATTTAAATGTATATATTAGGGCTGCATGATTATGGCCCAAATAATAATCACAATTATTTTGATCAATATTGTAATCACGATTATTCCTTATGTTAGTGAAAAAAACTTTTGTTTTATTCCGCTACTTTTCAACAAAAAATATGTAACAGTTTTCAGAGCAAAATTAATCTTTAAAGTGGTTTTTTTTCATTGTGGTCAGGCCCGCCGAAAAGTTGAAGTCAAGGCAGCCACTACGATTGTTAATACTACCGTAAGTCTTACCGTGAAATTCCAGTTCTCCGCCAATGTGCTGAGAGGGCCAACTTCAAAATAAAAGCTTCATATATTACTCCATTGGACATCAATGCCATTTAAGATTTTTATTTTGAAGTTGGCCCAGGGCGTGGTGCCGGAGCTTAGTCTTAACCATACGTTCAGGCCCTGGTGGGTGGCTGACTAGATTGCAGGCACTGCTGCATATGAAGGACTTCTCATATGCAGCAGTGCCCACATTTTAAATGTAAGAAAATCGCAGACAATCAGGCTCATTTAACTCATTCACTGCCAGCCTTCCCAGTTAACATGGATATTTGACTTCTAAAGCCGTCAATGGCAGTGAATATGTTAATCGCACGGTGACCGACTGGTTAGAGCGTCAGCCTCACAGTTCTGAGGACCGGGGTTCAATTCCCAGCCCCGCCTGTGTGGAGTTTGCATGTTCTCCCCGTGTCTGCGTGGGTTTTCTCCGGGCACTCCGGTTTCCTCCCACATCCCAAAAACATGCATTAATTGGAGACTCTAAATTGCCCGTATGGCATGACTGTGAGTGCGAATGGTTGTTTGTTCCTATGTGCCCTGCGATTGGCTGGCAACCAGTTCAGGGTGTACCCCGCCTCCTGCCCGATGACAGCTGGGATAGGCTCCAGCACGCCCGCGACCCTAGTGAGGAGAAGCCGCTCAGAAAATGGATGGATGGATAAATTGCCCGTAGGTGTGACTGTGAGTGGGAATGGTTGTTTGTTTGTATGTGCCCTGTGATTGGCTGGCAACCAGTTCAGGGTGTACCCCGCCTCCTGCCCAATGATAACTGGGATAGGCTCCAGCACGCCTGCGACCCTAGTGAGGAGAAGCGGCTCAGAAAATGGATGGATGGATGGATGGATGCTATTTGTTCATAAATCTGTCAGAAAAGGCACAAAAAGGAACCAATCTTAATAAGATACAAATCAACCAACCTTAACCTTTCTCAATATGTCTCTTTGACACACACCTTCATATACACCTCCAATATACACTTTACTTACACTCGTCTACTTTTGCCATCAAACATTTATTATGGAACCACATTTTTGTTTTCACTCCGACCTGCTGGTAATAACCTTCAGGATGTTTCAATGCATTCGGTGTCAGCAAAGCCACTTTTATACAGCTGTATGATTGTTTATTTATATTTTCTTATAAATCTGCAGTAAAATTGATCACCACCTACATGAAAGTGGGGAAAGAGTACATTTGGAAGCCAGGGGAATGGTGTTTCTGTATATGTGTGTGTTTGTGTTTGTGTGTATTAGGAGGTAGGAGAACAAGCAAAGGAAAGACTGATCTCTGTGGAGATTAGAGAAGTATGGTATGGTTTGTTTTGCAGCCTTTTTTTAAAAAAAAATTCAATACTGGTGTGATTGACAGTCTTACACATCTATGACCAGGATGCATTTATGAGCAAGTCCGCAAGTCACATGCTGTTTGTGTGTGTGCACGTCTGTGTGCGCGTGTGTGTGCGTGTGTAATAAGATCGCTGGGATTTTGTCTGTAAGAAAAAAACCTTGACGGTTGTGCTCGTAACATGACATACAAATAAGTGAGCATGTTGCTGTAAAACGGAAACTGTATATATGGGTGAAGAGATGAATGCGTAAATTAGATTAGACTAATTTGTTCAATAAATGGGCAAATAAGTGTGTTTAAAGAGAAAACACGACCATTTCTAAGTGGTATGACGCTGGTGTCACAAATCAAACATTCATTATCCCAAGTGGATTTCATGCGGGCCAACAGACTTCCTTGAGCAAGGCTCTTAAGGAGCTAATCTAATCAAGTGAAGTTTGGTTTTAGGGTAGCTTTTTAACAGCTTAACAAGTAAGGCAGCGCGTCATTTTTTGTTACTCTTGCAACAGACAAATGAAGAAAAAACTCACGGCTTGTCATTTATATAACAATAATAATAATAATAATAGGATAAGCGGTAAACAAAGTGGATGGATTGATAGTAATAATAATAACAATGATTATTATTATTATTTCTTATGCCTTTTAAAAACCCTGCCCTTGTTGCCTCTTTAACAGCAACATGTGCTCTGCCCTTGGTGCGGAATACAGCTGGCAAAATAACAACCAAAAAAACACTGCTTTCCCGGTCAACTCAAATAAAATATTTGTGGATGAACTTGTGATAGTGTACACAAGCTCCAGAAAATCCCACAAAGTAGCAAGGCCCCAGGATCTAGTGCAAGTGAAAAAGTTGAAGTTGATTTATAGCTATATGGAAATACATGGGAAAGTAGGGCACATCAAACAGAAACATGATATATGTAGATGTAAAATATATATGTGACTACATTCACTGTCAGCATTTAAACATACTTAAACATTTTATCGAAATAAGATGCTCGAAAAAATGCCTGTGGGGTGGTTTTACAGTTACTTCCACACATACACGCACATATTTACACTCCTCCCATTCAGCCAGTGTGAAACCACTCTAATGGGCACACTGACTGAATTCAATAGGTAGCGGAGAGAGAAGAGGGCCAGCAGGTCTGCGCCATAAAAACCATTGTGTTCTGAGAGAATCAATCAGTGCTTTTCAGTGTAATTCGATTCTATTCACAATGGACTGGGAAGCAATTTTAAAATGGAAATGCCACTTGACTTCAAGTGTAGGAGAAAGACGGTGAAGAGGGAAAAGTGAACCAATTCATTTGAGGCTGCTGTGCATGTGTCTCTCTTTTAGCGTGCTGTGCTTACACATGCTCCTCTTTGACCTGAACTCTATTTGTCAACATACATTTGTGTGTGTGCGTGTGTTGAAAACAATTATATTTTTATACAGTTAATCCTTACCAATGGTAGGTAATTTTGACGAATTTTATTTATTTATTTTTTTTAAGTCATTTTAAGCCAAATTTGATCACAACCAAAATAACCCAAAATGTATAAACATAATGGAAAAGATATATTAAATGCAGCTTTTTTTTTTTTGGACATAGTAAAACTATAAAAAAATATAGTGATACAATTTTCTGTAGGTAATTTTGTTGTGTCATTTGTTTTCTTTAATTGCATGTATTTTTTTTTGGGTCAGTGGTTTTCCAAATTTTTACACCAAGTGCCACCTCAAAAAATATTACTACTCTCCAAGTACCACTCTATAAGGACCAACATTAAAATAGTAGTGTAGTAGGTCTAAGTGTTCATCACAAAAGCGGTTTTATTCCTAAAAAAAAATTATATTTATTATTTTTGTAAGCCAGTGTAATATTATGTTGTTTGAACATTAACACTGCTTGAATATCCATCCATTTTCCATATCGCTTATCATTCTATTAAATGTATTGCAAAAAAAGGTTACCTAAAAGAAAATACTGAGAGAAATATTCAAAAACAAACAGTTCTTCAAGCTTTAAATCAAATGTATTCAACTCAGAAGTAGAATACAACTGAATTGTACTTGGGCAGTGATTATTTCGCATACCACTTTGAGGACCACTGTATCATATAATAGTTAACGTCATGCATAGTCTGAGGAATGTTTCCGAGTGAAAAAGTGTAGTGTAAGGGAAGGTCACACTAAATACTAGGGCCCGACCGATATGGATTTTTTAAGGCTATCCGCTTCCTATATTTGACAGAATAAAATTCCCATAACCGATTAATCAGCCGATTAATTACATTTTTTTTAAAATTTGGTCCCTTAACGCTTACAACGATAAAGATATGAATTACAGGCAGGACATTCGACTGTTATACAATACTTTGTCCTTTAGTATTTGTTTGAATACAGCAGAGAAAAAAATCTGCAAAAATCAGCCATTTTTTAATTTTCAATAATAATAATAATAATAATAATGGACCGGGAAAGCACTGGGGTTGTATTTTAGCACCAAGGCCAAAGCCAATGTCGCGGCTAAAAAGGCATCATTGTTAAGCACCAGGGGCAGTTACCAGTGTTGTTCGAGGCATGAATAATAATAATAATAATTATACTATACAAACATATAGAAGAATGACTAATAAAAGGTGCATTACAATACTAAAGCAGCAAAGCACCATGTAGTATGCATGCTGCTTGTGCTATTTGTGAAAAATTAAGAAACAAAAATGAGGTGATTATCACAATTTCTATGAACTTTTCCTTTGAGACCCTAAGAACTTTACATAACCTTTTCCAACAGCACATTCCTAATCAACGTGACACATAAAGACACTTAGATGTAAAATGATAAACTTTAATGCATTTCATTTAATCAGGATAAGAACATTTTTGATGAATAATTCTGACAGAGCTGAGATAGTTTATTCACTCTTCCATCTATTACTTTCGGATTTTGATGAGAGAAGAGTTCCAAACCACACTACTTCCTTACTCTTCTTGAAAAAATTGAATGACTTAAAAGCTCATTATTAAAGTAACATTTTGACTATTTACTTGCTTGTTATAAGGCAAATAGTGTCCCCGTCAGCCCTTAGTCACCTTCTTTAGCAGTGCATACTGGTGGACAGCTTGGTGAAGCAGTACTGTTACTGTTTGTATTTTTTGGCCAAATTATTAATTGAATTAATTGCTAGTTTACTACTAGGAGAAAAAAAACCCTAACAAACCATTTCACACTATTACATAAAAACTCAGGCAAGACAGGCAATTTTGTTGTTGTTTCTGAGTTGGCACAAACATACAATTTACTGTAACTTAGGTGAGCTGCCCTAGTCATAATTGGACCTAAATTTGATTGAGAAATGTTTGCAGGTTTTTGTGGTGTTGAGGCAAAAGGTGCAGGACCCGAATGCAGGGAAGAAGGGAGGCAAGGCAGGACTGTAAGAGTCTCGAAATGGTATTTAATTTAAAAAACAAAAAGGCCAACAAGCTATGTAAAAGATTAAAAACACACAATCACCAAGTCCAGAAAAGCAAGGTTTCAAGTAACAAAGAAACACAAAATGAACCACAACATGACTAGATTAATATGACTAACCCAGCAAAATCAATCAACAGACACAGACTGAAAGAAACCAGGGAACTAAATCCAAGCTAATAGACGAGACAACAAGGCACACCTGGACAAGACACGAGTTGCTGAAAGGAGCTGATTAGTAGGCACAAAGAACAGGGCTAACGAGAACAGGTGGAAACGGAACCTAATGAGCAAGAAAAGACATGAACATGGTACACAGGAAAACAAGACAAAACATGACACAATACGAAAAATAATCGAAACAAAAATACACATCATGACAAAAAATATGCTTCTAGATGCATTTTATTGTTTTTAACTTTTAACTTCTATCTATTAACCAATGTTAAATGTTTCTTTACTCTTGTATGAAGAAGGGAAAAAAAATGCCTGTACTGTTAATAAGGGTTTAATGATGCTGACTGTTTGACCCTGGAATGGATTCTTTCAAGTTTTATTGTTTTTTGTTAGTTACTAATGGGAAAAATCCAAACAAATCTGAGGTCACCAATTTTTTTTTTTTTTAAATAGTTCAAAGTTTCAAGACAAAGACAGACACGCAATGTGAAATGTTGGTCTTCTCTGCATCCTCTTCATTAGCATTGGCGTTATGGTTGATATTTGCTATTTTGCTACTGGTATTATTGTCCTGCTATTAAATGACCCTCGACCCCAGACTCATGCAAAGTGTTAACCCAGTTATGATCAGCTCACGCATGAACCAAGCCCTTCTCTATTTGTATTCCCGTGTTACTATCATATCATATCAAATATACACAGCATATCAAAGTGTGGCAAGTGGTCCACAGTCCAGGATCAAGCCAAGGTCAGCCTCGTGATTAGCCCTTCGAGCTGGAGGCTAGCCCTGGCAGGCAGTTTCTCTTTAATGAAACCATCACTGCATGGAGAGAGGGGAAGAAATACTACCAGTCAACCCAACTGGACCTGCCTTATTTACAGCTTCAGCAGTCTACACATCAGCCACGCAAAGGGAGTATATAGAGACGTGGCTCCGAGTAGTTAAACTGTCAGTGACTGACGGGCTGATGATATAACGTCTGCTTCTCGTTGGGTGGCATTTGGCAAGTGTCACACTGTTTCACATTTTCACTTTATGCTCACAGTCAGAGCTTTTTACGGTGACTGTGAACTGGACTGGGAGGTGAACTTCCATCTTTGAGTCTCAGGGCTCGAAATTTGTGACCAATTTTAATTAGGCGCGGCGCGCGGCGCAACTCTGCGCGGAGGCGTGTTACACCAGGTTTTCGTAATTTGGCAGACATTTGCTGAAGGCGTATTTAAAAAAAAAGGGTGGTGTGCGCTGCCGCTGTTCAAATATTTATGAATGGAATATGTCTGACATCCACCACAAATGACCGCAGTCCTCAGAATCTGTCTGCCCTTGCCCCGATCCAATTCACCAAAATCGCACTGGAGGAGCGGTCTACCAACTGCGTTAGACGTGTAGGTGTAAGTTCAGACTGACTTTCTGCCATCAAATGGCGCATGTCAAAAGATATAGCCTCGTTACGCCGGTACACCCAGCTTGTAGCAGAGCAGTCTGCCAAATTGGCAAACACGCAGTGAGCTTTTGCGCGCTGCCACAGAGCTGCCATCTACGAAAATAGAGCCCTCAGTCTTTAGATGGTTTGTGAGTAAAATTATACCAAACGATCTAAAAATAATGTCTTTTGTGAAACTCAAAATGACGACAGTGACATCTAAACTCCAGAAACTCCAGGGGGGGGGGGGGGGGGGGGGGGGTTGGCGGTGGGTGGTGTGGTTGGTTAACATAGAACTTAAATCTTTCCGAGCATAATTGTGATTTTTGATAGTGTTTAACTTATTTTTCCAAGTGTATGATGAGTTGTTACTTTTTATGCTGCATTTATCCAGCTTTACAACTGGCATATGTGACAAGACTATATACAAAAAAAATTAATAAATAAATACATAAATAAAAAACAACCAGTGAAGGCCTTATTTTTCACACATATATCGACATTAATAATGTCAAAATGTTCCTTAAAAATTGCACTTAAACAGTTATGGAAGATCTGTTGATGGGGATAAAAGCAATGGTTAAATGTTCTCTTATATTTACAAAAAAGAAATTGCCATTGTGGATGATGTCTATATCTTCTGAGAGACTGTACGAGTGCGGCCTGAAAGTTCTCCCTTTCTGCTCTTTGATATTTTTCGGACAGAGACCAAGAAGCAATTACTCCCATAATTCTCAATAGTGAAACAACACTGCAGCGGCCACCAGGACATACTCTACATACTGTACAGCTCCAAACACTGCTTAAACATGACAGCTAATGTAGGTAAAAGAGCCTGTACTAAAAAAAAAAAAAAGAAAAAAAAAGTCATCTAAATCTTTTCAAAGAGAAATCGATGGGTTAATGGATAAAAGTAGATCATGTTGGGATGGCAAAAGGATGGAAACAAAGCTGGCTTAAATCACACATTCACACATACCCGAGGGTGTGGAAGTGAGAGAAAGGCCAGGGCCGAGTCGGAGGAATTAATTGAGGTAGTTTGTTTCACAGCATGGAGTCTATTAAATGCCATGTCACCAGTGGGCCACGGGGAGTAGCACACTCACACTGAGAGGCGGGAAGCTTGTGAGAAGTCGTATGACAGTATGAGCCATTCCTCTAATATCAGCACCCACATTTCATCTCATTCGTCTCCTGCTCACCTCCGTCTCGTTCATTCTCTTTTTCCTCTTCTTCATTCCTCTTGGCACAATCAGCATTCTTTACAGTCAGGTTTCATTTTTGGGTGCCTACTAATGTAAAGTCGTCACTTAATGCTACAAAAAGCAATTCACTCTTTGATTCTGCCAAACCCTGCATATAGGCAAGCCTGTATTTTAAAATATTGCATCAGGAAATGCATCGTTTTGCTGCCATCTGCTACCTCGGGATATTACCTTCTACAACTTTGCAATGGGTTTTTCTTTTTCTTTTTCCACAATGACTTGGCTGGGCAAACAAATCAAATGTCTTCACATTAACCTCTGCACTTTTACCAACTCCCACCCTGCATCTCCTTGAAGTTACGATAAAACTGCAGCTATGGAGCAAAATATCAATTCTGACGGATGCATTCAAAAATCCATGACACTAGTTGCTACTTTTAATTCACACTGTTAAAGTTGTATAAAGGTACGTTTGCAAGATGGGCTCGCTGTTTGGTTTGTTTATTAGTTAGATTTTTGATATTTTCCTCCAAAATTGGCATTTTTAAAAACAGCTCTCGACCTTACAACCACATTGCCGCTGCGTATTCTTGTGGGAGATATGAGATCAACAGGTGTGCTTGCGAGAAATTATCCTATTTCATTTTGACAAAAAATATGATTAATTTACGACAAATAATATATCTTTGTTCATCTCTGCCCAAGACGATAATGACAGAACATTTAACTGCTTTTCCATGAGTTGCCGGAAGGTACAATGAACCTCTGTTTCCACAAGCACATACTACACACTGATTTACAATCAGATGAGACTGTCATTGTTTCAGGATACTGTATATATTTTTGGAACATCGTTGTTCGTGATTTTCATGTAAAATATCTGCCTTGGATCAATAAAGGTTGGGAAACACTGCTCCACACCACTGGAAAAAACCAGAAAAACAAACATCATTCAAGGACTACCTCCCTGAAAGCGTCAATCAAACGCCATTTCATAAAGGAATACACAAACCACTGTAACACAGTAGTTGTTATGCAGGTTTTCTATGCATCAAACCTGTGCTGATGAGTTTGATAGCTCATCATTGGAATGTTTCAGTTTGTATGCTGGAATGCAACACATTTTATGTAGGAAGGCATTCTGTATCATAAAAATGTGATCAAGATGCTTCAGGGGATTAGTTCACAAACAGGCGCTCCAACATCCACATACACTCTTACAGACCATGCAGCACTAATGCTGGCCTCGAGCAGTGAATGAGGCCACTCAGAGCCATTTCCATTAATTCCACACCATTAATGGGTATGAAAGCGAAATGAAGAGGGAAAATATGGCTATTAATTGCTGATGTTGTTGGCAGCTGTATAATGAAGTATCAGAGTCCAATTGAATTGGCCCTAATTACACCACCCTCCAGATATTACTTCATTCTTACCAGTTATAATAATGCGAGTCTGTGAAAGAGAATAAGCAATATGCTTGCTTTGATACGACACATACTGTATATTGAAGCACTGAAGTAAAAATGCTGTTTTCGCACACGCTCTCGCTGTACACATTTGCAGCTATGCTTGGCAACCAGTAGGTGGTCCGTGCCCAGCATCTCCCGGGTTGCAATTAAGGCGATATGAAATTATATTCATTGAATTGATTTCATAGACAACCCATAACTGTGGGTCCATAGCAAAAATAGGATCAGCACACCGGAGAGTGGAATGTGGTGCCATTTTGTGCGTGTATATGGGTCATTTTCATATAATTTGATCAATAAAGGTCGCGACACATCCCACTGAATTTCCTTTGAATTCAATTCCATTCATTTTACTGATATGCGTACTTGAATTATTTGCAGTTGTTATCATTCAAACTGTAATAATTGTTTCTAAGAACAAAACATAGTCCAAAGTAATATTTTGCAAACCTTTAATGCTAAAATGTATTTACTGTTATGTGTCCCAAATGAACTTTCACGATTTGCAATGTTTTATAAAAATGCTAATTACATTTTTGGATATATATGATGGTTCCCCTACTGCTTAATGTGCATTTTCAATGAAAAATAACGCAAATGCATCTTAGTGTCTTCAAAGTTACATTTTTTTGGTTCTTTAAAAAAAATTGTCCTTCTTTGACATTCTGTCTCTGCCATTATGATGTTGCAACACAACAGTGGGATCTGTGAGCTTTAGTGCCAGGATTAGGCAACCATTTTACATTTACACAATAGGAGACAGCAAAATAAATGGTGCTATGTATGAATTTCTAAGTGTCAGAATTATTGCATGTCTTTACCATTATTAAGATTGTACCTGTATAAAGACAAGGTTGTAATGGGTTTAATGAGTAGTTAGGATCATTTATGCACTTGTATCCGCAAAGTTTAAAGTGAAACACGTACATTGTACAACTCACACAATTTTTATGAAGTTGTCTTGTTTTTTTTTTCCAAGTGTCTTTACCGTTATTGTTAAAATGATATGACAATGACCCATATATGTGTGTGTTGTTATTAGTGTTAATTTCACTGGTTGAATCCATTTTTATTAGCGTTAATTCATCTCAAGACACAACCATCCACGTGTGATAAATGACCAGAGAGAGGATAAATGCACACTCATTTTCTTAATCAAAGTACAGTATTTAGTTTCAGTAAAGCCATCCAATCCAAACTATAATATTTATTCAGGTAGCAACTATATGTAATGGGTTTTTTGTTTTTTTGTTGTTGTTAATATAGTGCACTAATTTGAGTCCCTAGAGGGGGGAATTCAATTGAGTTCTCCTCTATATTGTTGTTACACACTACACAGAGAACCAGACCACACACATACGGGCATGCAAGAGATGGGGTGTGCAAATGCTACTGCACCCTATCTTGAGATTAGGAAGGGGAACCTCTGGTTTAAAGTGAAATGAGACGACTAGGCAAGCCCCTCTCCCCATCCATTTATGCTCACCAGCCACATTACTGCGTCCACTTGCACAATCTGATGAGATCCAATACTAAGTGCTATATGAAAACTGGTACTGTGTCAAAGGGTCATGCAACTGATGATGCAGCAGTTGGTGGTTCAGAGTAGACTTGGGGATTGGAAATCAAACTTGCAACCTTTCAATTGCGAAATGTAGACCCCTGACCCATTAAGCAGAGACAAAAAGAGAAACAAAGTTGAAAGTAAACGCTTCAAAGCTTGTAAACATTCATAATTGATGAGTTTTCTTTAAGATCTTGTTCAACTTCAGCTGAGCAAATCGGTACACAGTGGACCACATCAACAGACTGCATCATCCACCATGTTCTCAGCACGCACTTCATCACGTGCTTCCATCCTCAAAAGGAAGTTTGTTTTCGTGCACAGTTATTTTCCCCGCCCACAAATCACCCACTTAGTGGAAGATGCAACATGTATAACAAACCCAGATCTAAATCCATTCATAGCAACAACTATATTTTGGTTTGGGATGTCCATATTGCTGTCCAGTGAAAAACGTATCGTGGAACCTCTAAAGTCAAACACTCCTCAGATCATACAGTTTGGTATTTGACAAAAAATTGTCTGTCAGCCAATCACAGTCTACCATGACAGCCAATCTGTAAGCCAATCACAGTCTGAGTGCCACAGTCAGCCGTCACAAACTCTCAGCCAATCACAGTCTGCCAGCCACAGTCAGCTACATTCCCCTACTTAAGGCTTCGTTCATGACTCATTGTCAGATTGTTTGACAGCCGTCCATGCAAGACGCTGCAACGCTACCCCGTGAATCCACCCTACCATGAGTTCTGCCGTACCAAGTTTGCTGTTCCTGTGGCTGTTTGCCCAGGCTTCTGCCTCTGGCCATGAGTTCTGCCTTAACACGTTTGTTTGCCAGTCCCTGTGGCGGTTGGGGATTCTGCTACAAAGACAACAAAGTATGAGTTTCCCCATCCTGCTCTCTGTGAATTGTGAATTAAGACAACAATGAAGTGGGAACATTCCTGAAATATATGAGATATTCCATCCATTCATTTTCTATACTGCCTATCCTGTTCAGGGTAGCTGCTGAAAGGTGGAATACACCCTAGACTGGTCACTAATTAACCGCAGGCACACAGAGAGATAGACAACGATTCGCACCGTCACTGAGTGGGAACTGAACCCATGTTGCCTGCACAGAAGGTGAGTGAACTATACCATCAATGATTTACATCTGGAGTTACTGTATGTGATGGAGGAGTAGTCACGTTCAAAGCCATTAGACCAGTGTCACCTCACCATGTGTAGCCAGTTGCTATCACAGTTATCTACTTACCACTTACTATTCATAGTTAACTGGGTTTTACACTTGAGTGGTGGTTAAGAATTTTAAAATGTTATTTTAATTGCTTTTACAATTAATAAACCTTTTTATGATGCAGACAAATTGACCATCAAGCAACTTATACATAAGTTCGTGGTTTTGCAAGGCTGCATGCAGTTTTAAACTGTGAGCTTTGCTCTTATGACAAAGTGTATCTCCCATCCATCCGTCCATTTTCTGTACCGCTGATCCTCACTAGGGTCACGGGTGTGCTATCACCCTGAACTGGCCGCCAGCCAATCTTCTTTCTGAAAAAAAAATCTTCATCTGTGAGAGCTTCTTTTTGACTAAATGTATCTAATTTAGACCATATTCAATAATTTGCAAATTGCTTAGAGGAAAAGCTAAGATCCAAACGATCCCATATTTCTTTGTTTTACTCTCCCGCTTTGCCTCGCCTTTGTGTTCAGACAGTCTTTTACCCCATAAAATCTCTCTTGTGATTCCCACTACGGTTTTGTCACCTCTTTTTACCTCCACACATCTCCCCATCCTCCTGGCAAGAAGAAGAACAAGTTATCTTTCCTCTGAAGTGCACTCTGGCTCGCGCTTCTGTTCCATGTTGTGCCAGATAAATTATACATGTGAATTACAGCATAGAGAGACATGCTCTTTCAACTACTGGGTATCTCTCCATTGATCTCTCTCTCCCGCTGCGCATGCATATGCACGTCATCTCACTTGGTTTCTCCAGTTAGTCTCTTTCTCTCTCTCTGTCTTTCTGTGTATCTCTCTCTGACAGGCATTTCTCCATATGAAACCTCTCAAGCTACATTAGGTGCATCAACATAAATGGATCTATTATATCCAGTGCATTGCCTCGTCACAACAACTGATTCACTTGAGATGATTGCGTTTGTCTGTCATTGCAGAAACAACAGTCTTTTTGCTTACTTTTAATGAGATTGTCATGCTCTTCAGTTCATATTGAAGTCTAGTATGGAATACATTTGTCTTTATGCTATCCATTTCACACATCGGTATGTCCAAAGGACGGGGTGAATTTCTCAAGTCTAATAAGACTTTCCATTCTTTATAGAGTGTCAGCGGGTTGCAGTATGCATCAAATCATAGCTCAGTGGCAGAATGAAAGAAGACATTGGCTTTGTTTACTTACTTTTCTGATCGCAATGTCCACTCAAGATTATTTTGTAGCATTTTAGAAGGCATAGGATAAAAATAAGGAAACATTTTTTTTTTATACAGGTGCGTATAAAAAAATGAAGTGCAATTATAAAAGCGGACCCAGCAGTATACAGTGTGAATTGGAAAGAGTTTGTGAAACATTTGCCGCAGGATATCTCAAATCCACAGCGATGAAGGTCCTGTAAAGTGAATTATATACAATTGACTGTAGTACAGGGTACGTCATGCTATAGTTCAAGTTCTGAGAGCAGACCCAAGCATGTTTATTCATGGCTAGTGTCTGAGCCTTTTTTTACAATTTACAATTTCAATCAACCTACCATGCATGTTTTTGGGATGTGGGAGGAAACCGGAGTGCCCGGAGAAAGCCCACGCAGGCACGGGGAGAACATGCAAACTCCACACGGGATTGAATCCCGGTCCTCAGAACTGTGAGGCAGACGAACTGTGAGGCAGACGCTCTAACCAGTCGACCACCGTGCCGCCCCAGAGACTAACCAATATGTTTTTTATGTTCACACCCTACAATAACCTTATAAATCCAACCATCTTCAACCTTGTCCTCACAGGAGCTAATTACCAGATCTGCAGTGACTGTATTTTATTTTAAAGGGCAGAACATGCACTGGCATGTTTTATTTTTTACTTCTCCATTTTTGGGCCATTTCCCTTGCTCGACACTGGTGAAACAAAACTTGACTCGAAGTGAAATTGGTTTCCCGTTTGATATGTTATACTCGTTTGTATTTAACACCAAACAAAAATGATTACATATTTGAATAATCCCCCCCCCCCCCAAAAAAAAAACAAACAAAAAACATCTGCTTTCATTGAAACGTTTAGAAAGCGCAAATATGCTAAATTGTCTGAAATATTAGCTGACAAGGTTAGGTTATAGCAAGAAATAGGACCTCAGACAAGAAAACAAGATCTGCTAAATGTAATAAATACCACGCTAAGAAATAAAGCATATCCCCATTACCATACAAAAAAAGCACCTCAATCAAAGAAATTCCGAGAGTGCTGCTCATCTTTATTTGATTTCTATCCATGGCCACCGCCATTTATGGTTCTACCCTGACGACTTCTTTTCAGCCCAGAGGTCACATTTCATGACCTTACTAAGGTCATGAGAAGAGACAAACTGGGCTCTGGGTTACAGATGTGGTCAAGGGTCACATGGCTTGGAACTGAAGGAGGCATTCAAGGATTAAATCAACCTATTTGCCCATCATAGGAAACAGATTACATGAAGTGGTTAAATTGAGAACGAGTGGATGAAGGTAGACTGACGGGGTTAATGCAATGGAGGGAATCAAAATGAATGAGGACATTTTCTCTTTGTCCTCCAGCTAACCCAGTGCTTACAAGAGAGACCTCTATTTTCCCCCATTCTTCTATCATAGCACGTACTATTTTGTGTCTCTCACAATAACTATAACATGTTATATGTGTGGTACAATGTTTTTTTCTACTGGTTTCAGAGTCAATCGGTCCAACTTGAGGTTGTGTTTAAAAACATTGTGCACTACTATGCTTGGCTATACCTCTACCAACAACCCCAGTTATGGTGTTTGTATGAATGTTTTCAGATCAGACGATGAAGAATCACAGAAACTCTATAATGCAAATCTTTAAACTGCAAGGCTTCTTCTCAAAGGCTTTCAAATATTTTCTTTTTTTGCCTTTCATTAATGAATAGGAGTACTGGTGATGTGTAGTCATAGCAGTGGATTGAGAAGCCTGTAGCTGTGGCCCAATGGTTAAGATCATCGCTTGCCACCGTGGGGGACCTAGGTTCAAGACCCAGACCGGACCATCTGCCAACATCCCACGGACTCACGGCTGTGGTGTCCTGGAGCAAGACACTGATACTCCAAACTGCTCCCCAGGTGCTTCAGCTACACCCTGCCCCCTGCTCCAGTGTGTTCTACTAACAAGTGTGTGTGTTCACTGTGATGGGTAAAATGCAGAGAACAATTTTTTTTGTGCATCCATGCATGTTCTTGACAATAAAGGTGATTCTTCTTCTTCTACACTGACCTTGACAATATAAGCCTGGTTCTTTGGCAGGGAAGCTACACCGCTTGCACAACTACAGTTACGATGCATGCCGTGACACTACTTTCTCTTAATGTTCCACTAATCTGAACAATAAGCCAAGAGTCAAGCGCTTTGTCTTGCTAAGAGTGTCATTACTGTATATAATATTACTGTATATCAAATTCAAATTCATTGCATTGACGAATTCAATTAAAATTAATACAATATTTGATTATTAATTTCATTTAATTGCAATTTATTATAATTACTTATATTTTAGACCACATTTTTGGTCACATTGGATTTACCCAACAGCAAAGCCACATTCGACCCAACAGAAAAGTCACATTCAACCTAGCAGCTAAAGGAACCTGTGTTTTAAAAGCACCTATTAACGCTTGATGCGTGTTCGTTTTGGTGAAAGAACTACGATTATAACGACGTGTTAAAAGCCAACCAATTTATTCCTGACAGAGGAGTCTATGCATATTTCAGAGCTCTGGGTCCGCAGCTACCCCTATCTTAACCTTAGCAGAGATCTGTTCCTGCCCCAGACTTATACAATGTTTCAAAGAGGAAGTGTGGAATTGTCTTCGTTTGATTGGTCCAGGGTCCGTTGACGTCGTCGTTGCTATGCAGAATGATGGCCGTTTGCCGCTGGTGCCAGACGCTGTCTCCACACGTCTCGCTTCTCATAAAGTTTACGGGAATCCTTTGTCGCCGACAGATGTTCCCCGTGGCCTCCACATGCACCCTACTGGGAGCTTTCAAGCAGCACACCAATTAAACAATCAAACCATATATCACATTACAGCAAAGTTGCATTCAACCCATTTTGGGGTATACCCAAACTATATTCTATATCCCAACTCAACTCGAAGAGTCACAACCATAACCCAGCCCAGCTGGTCAAATAGAACAAGTGGCTGGAGTGGTCCAACTTTAGGAACACATTGGGTTACCCAAATTACCCATTTTGGGTTAATTGTTAACCCAGCAGTTTTAAGGGTGTAACAGTTGGTACGTATACTAACTCTTGGTACGCAAGATAGCAACCTGACCATAATAAGTATGAGGACTAATAACATGAGCTGATTTGCCTGGCAAAGCATTGCCTCTGCTGCTTCTCAGCAGTGAATTACTCCACAAGCAGGCCCATGATATTATACAGATGATCTATAGCGAACACATTTCATCAGTCGTCCTCCCCTCTCCTTTTTCTCGCTCTTCCAGGTTCTTTCCCAATCCCTTTTTTATTTTTTGGTGGGCAAGTCACAAATAGAACACACCCTGCTGAATGTGCAGGCGATGTCAGCTATGCTATAGCCACAAACATGACTGAGCGCATTACTTCACAGCCCAGTGTGCATGTCTGTGTGTGTGCGTGTGGCACGCCTTGGGCCCAGCCCATCAATTACAAATGCTAGCACCACGGTGTACTTCTCATTCATAATAGATACCCTGACCAGCAGTTGAGATGTATATCATCCATGCTATGAAGAGGTCAAAGATTACACCCCTATGGAGTTTCAGGTAGAGGTTGGGGAGAAGGAATTCTGTAATGGGAGATATGTTATGCATTAGTATTTTATACGAAGCAACCCAAACCTACCTAAGAAATACACCTAACATTACCCACCACAATTGCATCCTTAAAACATCCCTGCAAGTTTCTGTTGATTTGCAATTATTATCAACCTTTGTACTCGTGTACTTTTGTGTGTTAGTGTGGTGTTCCTATCACTGCCAGAGGTAGTCTGACATTTTATACCACTGTGAAAGTCATAAAAAGAGGTATTGCTTTACAAAGCACATAAATCCCCATATCAAGCTTTATGTGTCATAAAAGAAAAGCTCCAGGATCATGGTAAAATACTGGATCATGCTTGTTTGGCAAGCATTCAGAAGTTACTGCATTTGTCAAGTTTTATGTCCATTTTCTTTCAAACGAACATGTTTCTCTTCAGCAATGTCCATCCACCATCTCTTCTTTCTTTTTTTTGTTCAATTTTATTTTATTTTTTTTACAGGCAGGGTCGCTGAGTTCATTCTTGCTGCTTCATCCTTGTCTTTTTGTATCCAAGCTAGCTTTCTGTCCCTGGGTGTCTTTCTTATATCCTGTCTCTCAATCTCTAATTTGACAAACCTCTCCCCTAAACCATCAACTTTGGTATGTCTTAGAAATATGATTTGGTAGAATGCTTTCCCATCAATCTCTCCAGCTAGAGAGAGAGAGAGAGAGAGAGAGAGAGAGAGAGAGAGAGAGAGAGTAGGGAATTGCGGGTAAGCCTCAGGACAGGCGTTATTGTCTGTGCCTCCCATCTACCCATACAACATTAGTCAAGGAGTATTAGGTCTATGCATCATTTCCACTGGGTGTCTTCAATCCCAAACTGTACTGACATGTCATGCCACACCCAACAACTGAAACAGCTCAGTTTAGTCACACAAACTTTGGAGCTCTACTCATTATCATTCATGTCACGTGTAACGGCAACAAATTGTGCGACTATATTTTTCATCTGTGAACTCCCCACAGAAGAATACCATTTGTTTGCAAAGAGGAAAACCCAGATGACAAGCAGAGACAGAAATGCAACATGCTTGTTGAGTTCAATATGATCAATATAATTCATTAAAGTAACAAATAGATGCTTACACAAATGATTCATTCTACTATTCATCCATCCATTTTTTTTATACTGCTTGTTCGAGCCTATCCCAGGTGACCTGGATTGGTCACACTGAGTCAGACAACCATTCACACTTACATTCACTGAACCCGTGATGCCTACACTATCAGTGATTACTAACTACACAACACACTCGAGCGATTATTACGAGGTGACAGTCTTATTCCTAAATTGTTCATATTCAGAGTAAAATGTGGAATTTTCAGACATCATTATAGACATTTATTGTGTGCATAGTAAATATACTTGGAGTTTTTGCTATTCTTTGTGTTCAGTTTAACTTTGCACACGGCAGTTGCTTGATAGCATACGGCTGTGTTAGTTCTTCCTGTGCTTTGGTAGTGCATCATAATTAGGAAGATGATTCTTTGAATTTCTTGGCTCAAATGGAATGGGTGGATATGATTTGACTCTGGACCAGATATGACTCTTAAATTATGAATTTCGTTTGGTGAACCAATAGTATGAAGTAGGTTTCTTTGCATGTTCTCCCACTGCTAAAGTGTTTTATTTCCCCGGGTACTCTGATTTCCTCCCACATTACAAAAACATGCATGTTACTTTAATTGTAGACTAAATTGTCCTGAGGTTTGAATCTGAGTGTGAATGGCTGTTTGTCTATACAGCATGTGCCCTGGGATTGATTGGCAACCAGTCTAGGGTGTACCCCGCCTCTTGCCAAAGTCATGTGGGATAGGCTCCAGCACACCCTCGTCCCTAATGAGGATAAGTGGTATGGAAAATGGATGGTTGGATTGATGGATGGTTTAGGCTTTTGGGCACACATCCACACACTACAGCAGCAGCAGCAGCAGCATAAGCAGCAGCCAGTGTTGAGACCAGGATAAGCATCATTTTGATTTTCTAAGAGTGAAAGATCTATGTGAATGAGGGTTAATGGGAAACTATTGGAGGTATTTTGGGACAACGCCCCTTTAAAACCTCTCTGTCAATTAACATCAATATTTGTGTTGGACTCACTGTTCAATTTACCCCTTAGTCCCCTGTTAATGGCTACAATTAGTGATAATTAAGAGAGGGGGAGGTAAAAGGACATGCTTGATTAGGGTTGAACATGTGTATAAATCTGTCATGCATCTAAAGGTGTGGGTGCGAGAGCAAATATTTCCCTGGGTACTCAACATCCTATTCCTGTAATTGAAAAGAAGTGGGGCAAAAACTGCCAGGGAGGAACAATCTTAATTAATGAAACCCTTGGGGCACTCGATTAAATACTTGGAAATTCAAACTTTTTAACCTTTCTTTTATTACAGTTACAGTAGTTGTAACATTTTCATTATTATTACATCTCTTCACTGATTAGCTAAGATAAATTATGTTGTTTTCTGCCAGTTAGCAAGGTGTGCAATGTTTATTTCGAGTGGAATTTAGGTGAGTAAATATGGTTTTCTGTCCTTTCCCATTAAATAGCCACAGTAAGCAACAAATTCTACACCTTCAAAAATACCCCTTTTCTGCGCACATATATTTTTTGTCATTGTGGCTGAAATTTACATCAAAATTAAGGAACATTATGAAATGTAGGGGAAAATATATTCACTATTTATCCAGATCCCCACCAAAATATAAACACAAATGAATAACAAACAAACCAAACAAAATGAGGGTGAAAACAATACCTCGAAAAAAAACACGTTTTTGTTAGCTGTAATACATATAAGGGCCATATTCTCCTGTTAGTGTAAGTCTTTTTTTAACGTGCCTGTCTTGCACACCTTTCAGCTATGGACATTTTCCTGTCCAGACTTCTGACACACCCACCGTACGCAACTGCCTAAGATGCGTGACTCATTGAAATCTGAAGCTGGCTGTAAATCATGAAGCGTGGTGTTTTCCTGAGACTTGTGAATGTTATAAAAATTCAAGTATAGCACACTTTAAATAGGAAAATACTTTCCATAGCGGATGTGTCGTTGACAGTGAGACATGCGCAGAACTTTGTCTAGCACACGACACTTTGAAGGAGACCTTGTCTTTTTGTTTTTACTCTGTATGAAATAAATCCAATAAAAGAAATTTAATCAGAAGACTGTGCTTATGACTGAATAATGTTTGGATGTCCAGCAATAGAAAAATGGGTGTGCCTGCCGTTCCATATCAGAATTGTCCTGCATCTTTTCTTGCACGACAGACCGCTGTCACTTTAATGTATTTGACCACCGACATAAATCAAATAAAAACAAACGATTCAAAATATAACTCATCATTGCGCCATTATGATGACTGTAGTTGTTCTAAAAGTGAGCGGCGCTTAAAAAACAAACAAACAACTCCAGGCCGCGAGCAGCATGCGTGAAGCAGGTGAAAAAAAGTCCACTAGCGGCAATATTTTTCCCCAACTGTTATTATAATATGTTGACGTTCAGTCATCAGAGTATTTTGGTAGGGACTCATTACTGCCGTTGGGCAGTCACTGAGCATAGGTGAACATTATAGGCCAAGTGTGTCCCACACTGTAAGCATGGGTCAGCAGTCACTGGGCTGTTGGCGGCAGTTAAATTAATCAAAACGCAATATGTTTCACATCAGAATCAGAATCATCTTTATTTTGCCAAGTATGTCAAAAACACACAAGGAATGTGTCTCCGGTAGTTGGAGCCGCTCTAGTACGACAACAGACAGTCAATTGACAGAATACTTTTGAGACATAAAGACATTGAGAAAAACAGTCACTGAGCATTAAAAGGTTACTAGTAGTCTGGTATTGCCGGAACAATTTTTTTTTTTGTGTGACAATTGTGCAAAAAGGTGCAGAGTCCTCCAGCAATTAGAGCAGTTTGAATTACTAATAGAGCAAGAGTCCGGTGCAATGACCATTGTGCAAAGGGTGCCGAGACTTCAAGAAATGTATGCAGTTTAAAGTGACTAGTAGTGCGATAATCTGGGACAATGTCGATTGTGCAAGTGGTGCAGATTCTACTCAGGCATATGAGTGGGCAGTATCGGTCAACAACAGATATGCAAATAGTGCAGCGTGGCGAGACTACTACAGTGAGTGCATGAGTAGTGTATAATTGGCCTGACAGAAATGCGACAACAAATTCAAGACAAAACATTTGGCAGCATGTTGTAATGGAAATGTAAGTTAGCTGTTTAAGAAGTTAATGGCAAGAGGAAGAAGCTGTTGGAATGTCTGCTAGTTTTAGTTTGCATTGTTCGGTAGCGTCTACCTGAGGGAAGGAGCTGGAAGAGCCGGTGACCGGGATGTGGAGGGTCCGAGAGGATTTTGCATGCTCTTGTCTTAGTTCTGGCAGCGTGCAAGTCCTCAAGGGTGGGTAGGCGGGTACCGACAAGCTTTTCAGCAGTTTTGATTGTCCGTTGTAGTCGGAGTTTTTCCTTTTTTGTAGCAGCACCAAACCAGACCACAGGACTGATTCGATGACCGCTGTGTAGAAATGCCTCACCAGCTCCTGTGGCAGGCCGTGCTTCCTCAGAAGCCGCAGGAAGTACATCCTCTGCTGGGCCTTTTTGAGGATGGAATTGATGTTGAACTCCCACTTCAGGTCCAAAAGACTGTAATTCCCAGGAGCTTGAAGGTCTCGATGGTTGACACAGGGCAGTTGGACAGCGTGAGGGGGAGCTGTGGCGAAGGATGCTTCCTAAAGTCCACAATCATCTCTACAGTCTTGAGCATATTCAGCACCAGGTTGTGTCGGCCGCACCACAGCTCCAGCCGCTCCATCACCGTCTTTGAGGCCGATGATTGTGGTGTCGTCTGCAAACTTCAGGACTTTGACAGCCAGGTGCGTTGAGGTGCAATCGTTCGTGTAGAGAGAGAGAAGAGCAGCGGAGAGAGGATACAGCCTTGGGGCGTCCTGGTGCTGATCGTGCGTGTAGATGCGGTGGCCTCACCTGCTGTGTCCTGCCCGTCAGGAAGCTGTAAATCCATTGGCAGATGGCAGGCGAGACACTGATCTGGAGAAGCTTGGAGGAGAGGAGTTCGGGGATGATGGTGTTGAAGGCAGAGCTGAAGTCCACGAACAGGATCCTCGCGTAGGTCCCCTTGCCGTCGAGGTGTTCTAGTCCCATGTTGACTCCATCATCCGCAGACCTGTTTCGGTAGGCAAACTGCAGTGGGTCCAGCAGGGGACCTGTGACGCTCTTGAGGTGGTCCAGCATGAGGCGTTCAAATGACTTCATGACCACAGATGTCAAGGCGACAGGCCTGGAGTCATTCAGACCCGAGATTGCAGGTTTCTGGGGGACTGGGATGATGGTGGCGCGTTTGAAACTGGATGGTACCTCGAACAGTTCCAGAGACCAATTGAAGATCTGTGTGAAGACTGGAGCGAGCTGGTCCGCACAGACTTTGAGGCAGGATGGGCACACAAGGTTTGGGTCTGCCGCTTTGTTAATCTTTTCTTGTTTGAAGATGCGTCTCACATCCTGTTCGTGGCTGCTCAACGCAGAAGTCAGAGGTGTGATGGTGGTCGGTGGTGCGGCTGGGTTGGTGTGGGGTGTGAAAGTATCCTTTTCAAATCTGCAGTAGAAAGTGTTCAAGTTGTCGGCTAGTCTTTTATTGTTCTCAGCTTGGGGGGTTGGTCGCTTGTAATTGGTTAGCGATTCTAATGCATGCCAGACTGATTTAGAGTCGTTAGTGCTAAACTGTTTTTCTAACATTACTGCATAGTTTCTCTTTGCAATGTTAATTTCTTTAGTCAACTGGTTTCTTTAGCCTGGTGAAGTTGCTTAAGTTTGGAAGTGAACCACGGTTTGTTGTTATTGAATGTGCGAAATGACTGTTGGTCGACACACCTCTTCACAGAAACTGATATACGATGTGACAGTGTCCGTATATTCATCCAGGCTGCGAGCTGAATTTTCAAAGACACTCCAGTCTGTGCAGTCTAGACAGCTTTGAAGTTCTATCTTTGCTTCTTTGGTCCACTTTTTCACCGTAGGCTTCGCATATTTAAGTTCTTGCCTGTATGTTGGTATGAAGTGATTTAAGCAGTGCTCAGACGAGCCCAGATCTGCACGAGGTATTGCACTATATGCGTTATTTAGCATAGCATAGCAGTGGTCTAAAATGTTATTTTCCCTGGTAGGACAGTCGATGTGCTGCTTGTATTTAGGGAGTTTGTGGTTGAGTTAAGCTTCGTTAAAGTCCCCGAGAATAATGAGTGGTGAGTCTGGGTGTTTTTTTTCCCAAGTTCATTTACTTGTTCAGCGAGCATTAGCAGTGCGGCGTTCGTGTTAGCTTGAGGCATAATGTAAACACCGGCGAGAATGAAAGATGCAAACTCACGCGGCAAGTAGAATGGCTTACAGTTCAAAAACAGTGACTTTAAATGCAGGCTGCTGTGTGTGCTGAGCTCCGTGATGTCCGTACACCATTTTTCATTGATATAGAAGCATATCCCGCCGCCTTTTGTTTTCCCCGATAATTCCATGACGCGGTCTGCACGGTGAAGATGGAAGCCGGGAAGCATAACGGCCCCACCGGGGGCAGCCTACAAAGCCAAGTCTCCGTAAAGCACAGGGCGGCGGAACGTCCGAAGTCTTTACTGGTCTTTATCAGAAGATGAAGCTCGTCCATTTTGTTGGGTAGGGAGCATATATTCGCGAGGTGGATCGACGGGAACGCCAGTCTATATCCTCTCTTGTGGCGCTTCACTTGGATGCCGGCTCGCTTCCCTCTGTGGCGTCGCCTTCGCCTCCATGCGCCATAGACCGCAGTCGCTACCCCGGGGAGTAACTCGGGGAGAAAACTGAGCGGATTTGCGAAAGTTGGTGAAAGAAAGTCCGGGGTAGACTCCCTGATGTTTAGCAAGTCTTCCCTTGTGTAAGTGAGTCGCGTAATGTCTCCAAAGACGAACGAAAACCACAAAAACATAGACAATACTAGAAAGTACGTAACTGGGGCGTCCACACGGGTAGGCGTCATCTCTGGCATTTATCTGCATTCATGGGGCGCTACACTTACTACAGCCTCTGAAGTGCGGAAGTAAAAGGTGCTTGAGTGCACGAGAGAATGTGCGCCAGACTTGACAGGGAATGTCCAAATTTTAGGGCGACTCCACCCTGGATGCGTACCTTGCTTGTGGGTGTGTAAATGACAGATTTGAGTGGACAGGAGAATGCGCGCAGTCAGAAGCGCACAGCTGCGTGCCTTTTCTGACTTGTGCACAAGGACGAATATGGCCCAAAGACATTTATTCAAATGCTTTCGTAATATAGACTAATGATTTTTATATGCTATATACGTAAAATAATGTAGCTTTACACACACACGCACACATGCATGCACGCAGGCAAACACTCCAACAGTCCCTTTGCTTCACGTGCTGTCAGTCAGCTGGTTGAATCCAGGGGTAAATACTGGGGGTAATTACATGCCACCTACAACCCCCCAAAAAAAAGGAGTAGAAAAAAAATACACCCTCGGACTCCTCGACAACTGTAACCTTAAACAAATGACAGCAGGGTTCTCCCCAGCTGCGTTAGGGGTTGCAACCTCTGACCTTATGACCCTGCTCTCTACTGTATACTGTCATTTTGATGCTGCACTAACAAGATAGCTTGTCTGGATAACCTTTAACTGCAAAGCTATCCACCTGTTCAGAGACCTTTATCTGACACAATACCTGAAACCTTTGGTGTCTCAAACTGTGACCTCCTCCTCTCACATCTCTCCTGTCTCTATGGTCCTCCTTGTTTTCCGTTTAAGTTCTAACTGTGTGATTCAATTTTATTCATCACTCTTATTTTTCCCTGTTGGTCCCAGTGGCTACAACAATTTTTCTAACCTTTTCTTAGATAAATTCTCTTCTCTGTAAAAATTTCAGGGACCCCACTTAGTTCAACAATTTAAAAATGGACAAATGTGTTATTATACTAGCAAAAATAAAACTTTACACAAGAGGTAGAAATTAGAATGATCATAGAGACTTTAATGTAAGTTTAAGAAATATTGTATATGTGCAGCTACAACTTACATTTAGTGGAGCATAGACTTACACAAAGGCTAAAAAAAACATTTGGTTCAGGACTAAATAACTTATTTCCATGGATAGCCATTTCCTGCCATTTCATTCATTAACCATGAAATTTAGAAACGTGTGTAAAATCTTGTAATGTTAATAAAAGTGTTAATTCTTCACAATTTTTTTCTGGATTTGCACCAAAACGTAATGGCCTCATTCTTGACTCTTGCTTCAACGCTACAGGAAGTTTTATGGAAATTGAAACAGTAGTTATGCATGCTAACAAACAAACATTGTGAGAAAACTAAACATTTAGTGGGAATTTTAAAGAAGAAAAATGGCTGATTATCATGTTAGATTATAACAAGGAACTTAAATGTAGTTGAAAAAAACGGCAACATTGTTATAGTTAACAAATCTAATCTAGTTGTGCTGTGCATCCTTCAATTGCATGAACACAGCATGCAACGCAACTTCCTACAACGTTATTAAGGCCAGACCCCCTTCTTGCACTGTGCATTCTTAAAGTCTTTTTAAGTTATTTTCACACTGCACTTGGCAGAACGCAGTGCTCTGTTGACCACCCCATTCATTGTGTATGCGCTGACGCCGCATCAGGCAACGTGCACAGAGTCGCTTGAATTGAAAAATCGCCAGTTCGGAAGTGGCGCCACTGTGACGACAGAAGGCGCATCCAAAAGAAGAGACGATGGCATGGTAATTTTACACCACAAGAGCTTTTGGTGAAGTTGTGGCTTTGAGAAAAACTGTCTACCGGCTAAGGAACAAGTGCCAAATATGGACATCCTTGAGCTGCGGCATCCTGTGTCCTACCCCGCTACAAAAACCAAGTGAAGTGTGAAAAAGGCTACACACTGAACTTAGCAGAGTGCAGTGGTGCATCGACCAACACATTCTTGTGTATGTGCTGCCGCGTCAGCTCCATTACGGCAAACACGCCCAAATGGAAAAAATGTTCAATTCGGATGGCAGCAGCCTGTGACGACAGACGGCGTATATAACAGGAGAGGTGGTGGCGAAGCGATTCCAAAGTGATAACAGTGAAATATTTTGGAGTTGTTCAGTAATGGAGAACATAGTGGCTTGGAACACATACAAATGCCCGCGGTGTGGCGCAGCGAAGGATAGAAATCTCCACCACGTTCAAAATACCATGTTGGTTGAAAGTGGTAGAAAAGTTAGATTTTGGATTTTTAACAGTACAAATGTTAGCTTAAAGTAAAAATAGCAATGCCAAATATGCTTTGTTTGCATCACACCTCCTCCTCGTTATAAGCAAAGCCAGGGCTTTCCGTTTTAACTACTTTACGTCCACACTAGGAGGAAAGGGAAACATGCACCTGTGCAGTAGTTTAGCAACCAGTGCCGAATACGGACCGGGCCGCCACCACATGGAATGATCATTTCTGAAATATTCTGAACTCTTTGCTACTACTATCCTATTCACAAATCTAACTTACAAAATACAGGATTGCAAAACATTTAGATTTGCTTGTACAGTGGGTACGGAAAGTTTTCAGAACAACCCTTAAATTTTCACTATATATATTGCAGCCATTTGTTAAAATCATTTAAGTTCATTTTTTTCCCTCATTAATGTACGCACAGCACCCCATATTGACAGAAAAAAACAAACGGAATTGTTGAAATTTTTGCTGATTTATTCAAAAAGAAAAACTGAAATATCGCACAGCCATAAGTATTCAGACCCTTTGCTGTCATACTCATATTTAACTCGGGTGCTGTCCATTTCTTCTGATCAACCTTGAGATGGTTCTACACCTTCATTGGAGTCCAGCTGTGTTTGATTATACTGATTGAACTTGATTAGGAAAGCAACCCACCTGTCTATATAAGACCTTACAGCTCACAGTGCATGTCAGTGCAAATGAGAATCATGAGGTCAAATGAACTGCCTGAAGAGCTCAGAGACAGAATTGTGGCAAGGCACAGACCAAGGTTAGAAAACAATTTCTGCTGCACTTAAGGTTCCTAAGAGCACAGTGGCCTCCATAATCCTGAAATGGAAGACGTTTGGGACGATCAGAACCCTTCCTAGAGCTGCCCGTCCGGCCAAACTGAGCAATTGCAGGGGGAGAAGAGCCTTAGTGAGAGAGCTAAAGAAGAACCCAAAGATCACTGTGGCTGAGCTCCAGAGCTGTAGTCGGGAGGTGGGAGAAAGTTCTAGAAAGTCAACCATCACTGCAGCCCTCACCCAGTCGGGGCTTTATGGCAGAGTAGCTCGACAGAAGGCTCTCCTAAGTGCAAGACACATGAAAGCCGACATGGAGTTTGCTCAAAAAAAAAAAAAAAAAAAAACACCTGAAGGACTCCAAGATGGTGAGAAATAAGAGTCTTTGGTCTGATGATACCAAGATAAAAATTGCCGGCCTTAATTCTAAGTGGCATGTGTGGAGAAAACCAGGCACTGCTCATCACCTGTCCAATACAGCCCCAACAGTGAAGCATGGTGGTGGCAGCATCATGCTGCGGGGGTGTTTTTCAGCTGCAGGGACAGGGAGACTGGTTGCAATCGAAGAAAAGATGAATGCGGCCAAGTACAGGGATATCCTGGACGAAAACCTTCTCCAGAGTGCTCAGAACCTCAGACTGGGCCGAAGGTTCACCTTCAAAAAAGACAATAACCCTAAGCACACAGCTAAAATACCGAAGGAGTGGCTTTAGTACAACTCCGTGGCTGTTTTTGAATGGCCCAGCCAGAGCCCTGACTTAAACCCAATTGCGCATCTCTGGAAAGACCTGAAAATGGCTGCCCACCAACGTTCACCATCCAACCTGACAGAACTGGAGAGGATCTGCAAGGAGGAATGGCAGTTGATCCCCAAATCCAGGTGTGAAAAACTTGTTGCATCATTCCCCAAAAGACTCATGGCTGTATTAGCTCAAAAGGGTGCTTCTACTAAATACTGAGCAAAGGGTCTGAATACTTATGGCTGTGTGATATTTCAGTTTTTCCTTTTTAATAAATCTGCAAAAATTTCAAAAATTCAGTTTTTTTTCTGGCAATATGGGATGCTGTGTGTACATTAATGTGAAAAAAATGAACTTAAATGATTTGAGCAAATGGCTGCAATATAAGGGGGTCTGAATACTTTCGGTACCCACTGTATATACTGTACTACACTAGTTTACCAGGTAATTCATAAATATTGGTGTACAGTATATTCTCCTAAAGCAAAGGTTTACGCAAATATTCCACCCCTTTACAAGCATGACGAAGGGAGGTGTCTCACAATGTACTGTTGCTACAGTATATTATGAACTAGAAAAAAAATACACTACATTCTCATAAATCGGCATTATCTTTGGTTCAAATTGTTCTTTGTTTTAACGATGAAGAACAAAACCTTTCCTTTGGAATAAGTGAGGTGATGCCAGGTAAATAGCTTCCAACTTTAGTTTGGAGAGGAGTTAAATTTCCTTGGTGGGTGCATAAGTGCAACAGATGGTTTGGGATGCTGACAAGATGCGAGATGTGGGGATTGAGGCTGAGCTTTGTCTTGGCCATTTTTTCCCCTATGCTTACGGAGCGGCCGTAAACACCAATGGAACGATGGCGGATTTATGACACACAAATATCCCAGTTGCAGCCTATCATTTCAAGGAGGCTGTCATTGTAACTAAGCAGAGAGATACTAAAAGAGGTTGGTGTTTTTTGGCTTTTACTTTTCCTTTAATAACAGTGGAATGCTGACCTCCACAAAGGTCCAAAATCCTAGTTTGAATCAAATTGTACACCATGATTGCTATCCACCTCCTGCAGATGGAGACTAGATATTAGACTCATAAATATGAACAAATAATCATAGGTTTCAGCAAATGGGTAGCGATGATGTTTTACATTATTGTTTAATGCACAAACTGATTTTGTAAATAATGTCGATATTTCATTCATTTAAAATTCACTTCTTTGCTAATTTTGTCTTTTAATGTGGCCGCATTGTAAGGTGTGACTGCTGCAATAGGAGCAAAGAAATAAGAAATTCAAAGGGAAAAAAAGACTTAATCTTAACAAAGTGAGTGAAAAAAAATCCAAAACATTTATTGAATGTTCAAGAAGATTTCATGTATTCTTCCTTTCTACATGCACTACCCTTAAGGTTTTGAGGACAATCTGTTGAAGGTCTTTTACTTTACCCAGATAAACAAACAAACACATGAACAAACATGAAACACCTAATGTGGCTTTATGCCACTTTATCAGAGACATTACAAGTGACTGCATTGCTCCATGTATTTGTAGAGCAACACAGAGATATGGGAACAATTATTGCCCTCACATCCAAATAATCAGTTGTTATACGGCAGTGACTTCAAGGTCTAATGTGTTTCTCCTATTCTACATCATAGAATAAAAAGAAAGGGAGGAGAAGACAAAAGGGGCATGGAAATAAAGAGATGAAGAAAAAAATTCAGGAGGATGGAAGACAAGATTGAAGAGGAAAGAAAAACAAAGACCTCTGCCGAGGCCAATTACATTCTTCGTGTTATATATATTGGCACACGGGTGAGAACAGCTAATGAGAGGCAGCACACAGTCTATTCGGATGTGTGTTTAGTATATGGTGGGAAAAAAAAATTACATTAAGGATTCAGCAGTAACTTTGAGGGATGTAAAGCACGAGGGGTATGAACTTGGCCTGAGAGCAGGTGAGCTTATCAAGGCTTAGCGAACTTGTGTCAGTACAAGAAAGTAGATGGCGGAAGTGGAGCCAGACATTCCGGCAGGTCAGACAAAGAAAATGCCCCAACGTGGGAGGAGGGCCAGTTTTTATCTAATCAATCCAGATCTTATGGCTGCATGTGCACATCAACTGTATGGTAAAGCAAAATGTTGTTAAAGGCCCCATGCCATCAAAATCCAATTTTTTTCTGCTGTTTCATGCATAACATACTTCAAAATGAGTCTGTGGCAAGGTGTTAAGCCTGACATCTATGCTGTTTGTTGAGTGAAGGCAAAAGCCAATAAACGGCATAAGGCTTGCAAAAAGGGTGGATTTAAAATTGCCATTGTTATGATGTAGCTTTGACAACTAAGATTCAAGACCTACCTGCCACCTTCCTGGTTGGTACTCACTCGCTCAACTCAACTAAATGGCAACACGGCATTTCCGGGTTTTAAGTGAGTGGGTCTCAGCTGCCAACAAGCTATACAAATACAGTCGAAAAGGTATTATTTTATTGTATTTTACAAGAATACTTAACTATATTTATAATTCATAATGTAACTGTGGATGAAATAGCGAGGCTCGCAATCAGTGTTGCCAGAATGTGTGCGAATGTTATGTTCAAGTAAAAAAATATCAAAATATCCTCCTCTGTTTTTATTCTCACCAACAACAATCCAATGCTTGGTGAATTCTGCTTGACAATGATAGTAAGACCCCGCGTCAAAAGATCCGAACGAACGCTCGGCTGTCCCGAGCCACAAAGATGCCGTCATATCACGTCAGAGCAGGACCAGTCAGAGCAAAGCTGTTTTCAACATTTAAATGAAGAATAACACTTATAACATCAGAGAAAAGTTTGTTTACGTAACAGATATTCATGAGATATACGTCCCTCTCAAATGTCAGGTGGAAAAGACCAACTAGAATCACTTGAAAAAGGGCATTCTGGGCATTCTATTTCTGTGTTGCCTACTTTAAAACAAGACCGCACATTTTGTGAATTTAAAAAAAAAAACGTTTTGAATGCGTTCAGATGCAAAGTCTTCAGACTAAAGGGAGACAAACACTTCTTGCTCATATGGTATACAGTTAGCGGCTTGTGATAGTCATTAACAGGCAGATTGAAGACAGATTAAAGTCTGCACAACCTGTTCAAAATACTGTAATACAACAATAAAACAAACAGTAATAATTTGGTCTAAAATTTGGGAAACAAAAATTCTAAAAGGTCATGATCTAACAAGAAAGTGCACTCTCTCTTTCAAACTTTGCTTTTTGTTTGGTTCAATACTTGTTTTATGTGTTTATTTATAATTATCTGTAGCCAGTTCTTTTTTTTTTTTTAGTCTGTTGCTATTTGTGGTGAATGTTTCCTCTTTATAATAACACACTCTGTCGAATCAAAAATGTACATAATTTTAGGTTTAGCTAAAAAAAAAAAAAAAAAAAAAAAAAACACCTCCCATAAAAGTTGTAGTAACATACAAAAGTAATTTGCCCTAACCCTAATCATTTAACTGCTTTCTAATTGACAAAAATATAGTTTTAGTGGTTAAAAACTATCCCTTAGAAGGTAGTTCGAAATGATCATTTTTGTGTGATTGTAACTGATTTTTTCATGCATCATTTTTTTTTTGTCACTTGTTAACATTTGTTGGATAGTCCATGAACTATTCAAGACACTGATGGAGGACTCTGGCCCGGTTCAAACACATTTTACTGAGTATGAAAAACAAACCCCCAAAAAACAGCTGCTAACATGTTAATGTGAAAGCATAAAGGCTAATGCGAAACAATAAAACAGCAGCAGCAATGTATGCTGTTGATATTAGACATTGGGCCTTTTGAAATTGGAGGCTCGGATTAAATGGTCAAGTAATGTTGAGCAATAACAAAGTACCTAGAGCTTTAACACCACAATGCAATGTAAATGAAACCAAGCGTGTCCCATAATTCGATAAACTGATGGTTATGTTGATGTTGACCATTTAGTATATGCTGGAAATTCCCATTTGCGTCATATGTTTCTTTTCTGCTATATGCCTATTTACTGGAGATATTTATTTCATTTCTCAGCTACATTAAAAAAATGTTTTTGCTACAAGTTTTCTGAAATCCTATGACTTTCTACAGTGTTAAAAATAAACAGTAAAACAATACATGTGTATGCACATACAGAGTAGAATAGGGCCGGTCCACTGAATAGTCCACTGATTCATTTGCATTCAAATCAAGAATTTTTCAGTCGATAATAAAAAAAAGTGTTCTCCTCGTTGTCTACTACGCAGAACTTTGCAGGGTTCCTCTTGTTTAATGCCTCATATACGATCTACCCATAGTACTCACCGTAATTTGAAACCCCTCATTGAATTATATAACCGTAACTTAGGTAATATTTCTGAGGTAAAGCAACCTCATGCGAGTGTGATGTTGAACTCCATCTCTCTGCAATAATTAAGAACAGAAAATAAACCGCTAGCTTGATGAAGTTGAGAAAACAAAATGCCTTGGGAATGATTTCGTATTGTTTCCACGACCAAAGTGAAACGTTTTATTTGTTAGAAAATAATATCCACATGAGACAAAGAACAATCAAATACTGTAGTATAGCAATACAAGCACTACGCCGAGGCCGGAAAAGCAAGAACAAAGACCACCAAGACATGAGCGCAAAAGAGCAAAGAGTGCGGCGAGCGGCGGGGCTGTACTCCACCACATTACTCTGTGCGTTCTGACCACCAGAAAGGAAGTGTTTAACTATTAGGTGCGCCTTGGTAAAGATTCCCCCTTCAACAACTCCTTCCTCCTCCTTCCCTCCCTCCCTGGGGAGAGCAGGGGAGCTTGCACAAGCAGATTTAGCACATCGTATTGACTTACGAGGACTTTTTTTTTTTTCCCCCCCCAAGCCGTCGCCTTGGGAAAAGAGCGGGAGCGCAATACAAAGAAGGATTGAAGAAGAGAGGGAGAATGGAAATTCAATACACAGACAGGGAGGAGATGAATGTTTTAGAGTGCACGGATGTTTAGCTGTGATCCATGTTGTCTGCAAATGGATGGATAGATGAGGAGAGGGCACATGAAGCGTGGGATCCTGCTCAGAAACTTATACACACAACACTGAGTCAGGAGCGATGCGTGTATCTTACTGCAGTTGCAAGGAACATTCATTCAAACGACAATTAAAAAAGGCCAACATCCATCAATTCTAATTGCAAACATTAGTTGTTGCCTGGCATGTGCGGGTCATACTGTATAACTCTCACCTCGTTGTGTCCATCACTATTCATGCTCTAAAAAAATGGGTTCTCAAAGTGCGGTAAGAGTACCACAAGTGAGCGAAGTATCATTGCATTGAATCTTCATACTGTGCATAATGTTAGTGATTGAAACTTTTTTTTAAACCAGTACACTACATTTTTTGAAAGGTAGTTCAGTTGTATTTAACTTTTAAGTATAATACCTTTGCATTTACCGTTTTTAACTGTTTTCATTTATTTAGGTACAATTTCTTATTTAACTTTTATGTGCAGTACATTTTTATTGAGTCATTAATTGTAGTTATTGTCCTGTATATAAACCCAGAATTAATGTTCTAATTCTGCATGAATTACTATATATATATATATATATATATATATATATATATATTAGGAGAAAAAAGTGCCTCATTTCTTTTAATCAACACATGAGCCTACAAGGCTACTGTATGTTAGGCATTACGGTGGCACTTGGTACACTCAGGTGTAAAAGGTTTGAGAACAACTGCTCTAAAATATCACTCCTGCACAGAATAAAATGACAGGTAACGGATTCAGAATGACTAGAAATCATCGGGGGAAAAAAAGCCCGAAATGTAAGGTACAAACACATTTTGCATCCAAAAGTGATGCAGTAGTGTAAAACATCCATCCATCTTCTTTAATGCTTATCCTCACTAGCGTAGCGGGCTGCTGGAGCCTATCCCAGCTATCTTCGGGCGGGTGGCGGGGTACACCCTGAACCGGTCGCCAGCAAACCGCATGGTGTAAAACAGACATACTGAATTGCATTCTTCAAATACATTCAATTTTGACGTCAAAAGTCACAATCAGAGAGAAAACTTTGATGGCTTTATTGCCATAAACAAGACTGAGCCAGATTCTCCATTACAATTTCTCAGCAGCCCATTTTTTCTTCTTTTTTTTTTAATAGCGCAAATTCCATAACAACTTCAATCAATTCCAGAGTGGACAAAAAGTATATATTTTTTAAAGTCAGTGAACAAATAGGAATCAACCATAAGCAAATAAATAAAAACACACAGTGAGGGACTAACAGACTGTTTCCCAGAGGACGCATTGTGCTTGTGTCCTCACATCTAACTGAGGGTTTAAGTTCGAGTGTGTGCGTGTGTGTGTGTGTGTTGTGTGTGTGTGCGCATCCCAGCTGGTGCATGTTCTGTGAGTTATGTGCGTATCTAACCCGCTTTGTGTGCATATGTGTGTGCTGCCAGCAGGCTGGTGGTTCTGGGCCGTCCCGTAAAGGTGATGTGTGGCAGCTATTTGGAGGCTGGACGTGGCAGGTTAGCTCACTGCAGGCCCGATCATATTTTATATGGCATCTCTCTCCAGTCTTATCATATTTTATATGCCTGCAATAACAAACTGTCTGGAGGAAAAAAAAAATTGGGGGGATGCCTGCCACTAGTGCTCGTGTGCCAGCAGTAAAAACAAAAAACAAAAAAACATCCACACACACTTAAGAGGCTGCGTTGTGGCCCAGAAATTGACCAATGTAGAGTCAATTGAATACTTTTACAGTATGGCAAACTAAGCGAAGCCCACAGAGTGATAACTAAGGAAATGAGGCACAGTTAATAGAAACACAGCCATCTGAGTGGGGCCACTTCAAGAAGTGCGCCAGTAGTCATTTGGTTCTATTGTCTAATTCAGTTCACAGCCGACATCTGTCACTGTCCTGCTGCCCACTGAACACACACACCACATGCTCTCTCACACACACACACACAGACACACACGCACACAATTTCTCACAAACACATCACACACACTGATATGAAGTTGAGAGCGAGCTGCAGACACATACGAGGAAAGTAGAAACTCAGGATGAAAACAACTGCCAAAATGAGAACAACACTAATTTGGATCAGCACAAAATAAAAAAAATAATAATAAAATAAAATAAAATTTAAAAAAACGTTTGTATTAACTCCTGCATTTGCCTGAATTTTATATATATATATATATATATATATATATGTTTTGGGGAATTTAGCGTAGTATTTGTTTTAATTGTGAGAATTACCAAATGAAAATCGAATCAAAACAAACAAACGAAAACAAACAGAAATAAAACCACACTTAGATTTAGCTAGATGTGAGACGTTTGTGACGCAACATTTTAGAAGTTGAAAAAGTTGCATGAAAGTGGATGAAAGGAATCCAGTACGATTATACAGTCATGCTAGAATTGAAATGAACAGAAGAGGGACAAGAGAACATGAGGGATGCATATCAGAAGTGGGTGTGAGTGCTCATTGGTGCTTCTTACCTGGGGAAGATAGAGGAAGGCAGGGGGGCATTGCAGAGAATGGGGTAACATCCCGGTCCCGGACAGCAGAACACAGCCAGAGTTTGCCATAGAGCACAGCATGTGAAGACGGGACACCTTACTCATAGAGACAGACTCTCTTTACACCTCTTTTAGCAGATGCACCGCTCTGTCTATCCTCTCACCTCTCAACCTCTCTCTCTACTTCTTGTCCCCTCCCTCGTACTTTCGAAGCGATGCGCAGGCAGACACTTACTACTTCAGCGGATGTAGACGAGGGATGCCCACACTCACAGATGAAACTCCAAACAAGCGATGGAGAGCGCTGCGTAAAAGTGTTTTGACGGAGGGGGTTGGGTGGGGTGGGGGGATTCATGTGAAGTGCAGGCAAAGTGATGCTTCTGCTTCTATTCTTCTCTCCTCTGTTTACTTTGAGAAAGAGGCGGCGAAGCCGGGGCATGCAAATGGTTAAGGGAGGGAGGTTGAGACAGAGAAGAGAAACACAGAGAAGCAGAAAAAGGGAGGAGGGAGAGGGGGGAGGCGGGGCAAATGAGGATTGGGAGGTCCTTAAGGGAAGGAGATTGGAGAAAAGATGATGGGTATGGGAGGGTTTGGAGGGGGTTGAGATGGAGAGAGTGTGTGTCTTGCTTTCTCTTTCACACACACTAATACACTTAAAAGAACGTATCAAAATTGAGAGCATATGATCTATACCAACTAACCCATTCTTGAGCGGTTTAAGGGTGGACAGTGGCCAACTCATCTACTTCATTTCCTTGATTTGCAGGTACATGGGGAAATAAATGATCATTTTATAATCTGTATTTATTTTCAATGTGATATGATAATCTGTCTCGGAAAAAATCTAGACTCCCGCTTTAATGTATCGAGCAGAAGAATGCTTGATACGACAATAATAACGAAAGGAGTTGACATAGTGGAGGTCTGCGTGGAGTAGCACAACTTCTTAGGGCTGATACCATGTAGTTTTTTTTTTTTTTTTTTAAACAAACAATCTTCGTAGTTGGGACGGAATCAACAGCATCGCTAGAGGTTGCAACCTAGTCGTGGACTTCATTTTGCTTCAAGACACTCCTAATCAACAATTAATTCCACATAATCAACCAAATTGGAAATGATCAATTTATCAATTACTATGCTCCTCCTCCCAACTACTCTTTTCCAAATGTAATTGTAAGAATTAGGTGTAACAATTAATCGATTAATTGACAACTACTCGATGTAATTTATCGACAACTATTTTGATAATCAATTAATCTTTAAGAGCACAGGTGTCAAACTCATGGCCCGGGGACCAGATCCGGCCCGCCACATCATTTTATGTGGCCCACTAAAGAAAATCATGTCCATTCTACTTTGTGTTTCTTGCTAAATTCTGTACTATAAATGCACATTTTCTTGACTTTGAATAACGGTGAGATATTGTAAGTATTTATTGTTATCAAACCTTTTAAAAAAAACAATAGCTGAACAAATTATTTTAGTTGATTATTACATTTCAAAAGAAGTTATCCATCAATTTGTTATTAGGCATTGATACATTTATATGGTTTCACAGTCTTAACTTCCTTCAGAAGGAAACTTACTATATTTGGCTTTGAGACAATATTGAGTTTAACACCTTTGGTTGAGAGACATTGTTAAAAAGCAGCTAAATCCTTGGAATTTCAGCCTCTCAACAGTAAATATTCTCTGATTTATGTTGTCCTCTATTATCTTTGTGATTAAGCAAAATAAGACATTTACAAAGTTTTGGTATACAATGATCAACACCCCTATGCCTATTTTCTGTTGCTATGAACCAAACCAGTAACTGAATTATAATCAATTCTCCCTCCCTCCCGCCCACCCCCCCCCCCCCCCCCCCCCAAAAGAAAAAAAAATTATGTTTGTGCATTTTCTGCACTGTCAATTTGAAATAGTCTCCGGTTTTTGAAAAAGTTGGACATTAAATGTTTTTAATTAATTCATCAATAATCAAAATAAAGACAGATTAATCCATCCATTCATTTTCTGAGCCGCTTCTCCTCACTCGGGTCGCGGGCGTGCTGGAGCCTATCCCAGCTATCATCGGGCAGGAGGCGGGGTACACCCTGAACTGGTTGCCAGCCAATCGCAGGGCACATACAAACAAACAACATTCGCACTCACATTCACACCTACGGGCAATTTAGAGTCCCCAATTAATGCATGTTTTTGGGATGTGGGAGGAAACCGGAGTGCCCGGAGAAAACCCATGCAGGCACAGGGAGAACATGCAAACGCCACACAGGCGGGGCCGGGGATTGAACCTGGGTCCTCAGAACTGTGAGGCTGACGCTCTAACCAGTCGGCCACTGTGCCGGGAAGACAGATTAATCAATTATTAAAATAATCAGTGGTTGCAGCCCTAGAAAGAATGAATTAGTGCTATGCTACCTCAAAACTAACCATATTGTACATGCATTTGTATGCTGAAAAGGAAACAAAATCTATAAAATGCTCAATGCATTTGATCCTAAATACATTATTCCCCCTGTAAATCAATTTAGTTACGACAGGATTAACATGATCTCAATGCTACGAGAGCGCTTTGTCACCAGCTGCTTATAGGCTTTGTTCAGTCAAAAAAGGATTGCTTCGGTTTTCTTCCTTTCTTTTCCTTGAACAATTCTTGCAATGATGTAGCCTAATACCCATCTCTTGAAATAAAGGCATATGAAATAATTAAGAATGGGAGCAATAACAATCCACACAGACACGCACACACACACACACTCACACAAATCACAGTGCTAATGCAACGGCTTAATTTAATTTATAGCGCCGCGGTGTAGAGGATATTTTCCTTTAAGCGAGGCATTTCCCCAGAAAGAAAAGAGCTAATGGCTGAATAATGAGATATACTGTGGTAGGATACACATCCCCCACTCACTCTCTCACCCGCCTCCATCTAACATTCTGTCCACCTGTGGGACCTTGGTGAAAGCAAACAATAGTTTATCTATAATTTGATGTTATGTGTGTTGATTGGTGTACTACGACACAGGCGGAATGGTTATGTTTCACAGAGCATCTGTCTTTTACGCACCTCCTCTGTTGAGGAGAGGAGGAGGGGGAGAAGGGGAGGGCGGAGCCGCACGATCCACACAGGGAATCGAATGACGGAGGGAAAAATAAGAGCAATGCAGGTATCAGTCATCCTGTATGTTCCCATGTTCAGAGACTTTGCTTTCATATGGAAATCATCACAGTTTCATTAAGATATAGCAGTAGAATTATTTAATGTGATTTTCATATTACAATATATGTATAATGTGGGGATTTAAAGTGTATTTCAGGTCATCAGAGAATTTTTGGAGCATTGCGATTAACTTGTTGGCATAAATGGGCTAAGTAATAAATTAATTATATTAAAAAAAATGTACCAAATGTAAATCATAAAATATGTATATGTGAGGACATACTGAAGACAGCATTAGAAATGTATTATAATGACCACAGTGTCTATAATAAGTGGTGCACACACACACACACACATATATAAATGATATATATTTTGTGTACTCGTGTATCTGTCTTAGTGGTTGCTGTTGTACTACATCAAAATGGGTACTGTGAAACCATGAATTAAAACAGTGCAATGTTATGTATGTACATATTGACAAAGTGGTCTTGTGAAATTTCATGGATTTGGTCATTTAAAGTTGAATCTCAATGTCATCATCATTGAACAATTTAGGAAAGGTCCTAGTTTGCCCATGGTGGAAAGTAGCCTGCTCACTACCATACAAACAGACAAACAAACAAACAATGCGACTCTCATTGCTGAGAGTTAACAACGGGAACACCATTCAAAGAGTGTGGCCTGTGCTGAGCCCTGCTCATTGGGGAGCGGCAGCCTATTGCCAGAGGGACGCACAATGCAGGAAGGATAGGCGGACTGCGTACTCAATGGTCTGCACTCTGATGCCACGACAATAAACAGTTGGCCACAGAACATTCTAGCAGGCAGTTCAAGCAGAAAGATTACACCAAGCTGGGTTTGTAAATGCTAGTTTGAAGTCGATAAATTGAAGCATGCTGTGGAAACTGAGCTCCAAGTGGGAGGATTTGTCCAGCAACACACATACGTGGTTTGTATGGAAACAAAATGTTCCCCAAAACATTTTTGATTGTTCTTACCTTATCATTATGTTTTGTATGTTCAAGATGTCATCCTTTTACAGCATGTACAAAATGTGATGACAGCAAATAGCAATCTAAGTGAAAAAGTTAAAAACAAGGATGTACTGAAACTTGATCAGAAACATACCCCCCTTAATTGCTGAGGCACTATCATATACTGTATTTTTAATCTGTCCTTGTCTCCTGGAAGATTTGTAAAACTGCTCATGTTCTTCCACTGCATAAAGGAGGAAGAATTAATTACCCTAATATGTACAGACCTATCTCTAGATTGTCATGTTCATCTAAATTACTGCAATCGATTATAATGGTCAACTCTCACTCTGGTTACGGATTATAAAGTTTCTGCACTTGACCAAAGAAACACTCTGCTGCTCTGTTTATTGACTTGTCTAAGGCTTTCAACACTGTTGATCATTCATTACTGTCAACTATCCAACATTGGCTTTGATATAAATTCAAAAAGTATGTCTGATAGATATCAATGTGTGAAACTAGGGGCTCTCTTTTAGAGATAGGGGGAGAAGCTCGGTCATCCGGGAGGAGCTCAGAGTAGAGCCACTACTCCTCCACATTGAGAGGAGCCAGATGCTGGGAGGCATCCGAATCAGATGCCCCAGCCACCTCCCTGGTGAGGTATTCCGGGCATGTCCCACCGGGAGGAGACCCCGGGGGCGACCCAGGACACGCTGGAGAGACTATGTCTCCCAGTTGGCCTCAAAGTGCCTCAGGATCCCCCCAGAAGAGCTGGATGAAGTGGCTGGGGAGAGGGAAGTCTGGGCGTTCTTGCTAAAGCTACTGACCCGGATAAGCGGAAGAAGATGGATGGATGGATAAGTGAGAATTATTAACAAACACAAAACTTTCTAATAAAAAGTGATAGAAATTAAAAAGTGACCAATATAGCCACCCTTCTGTTCAATAAGGGTGATAAGCCTTGCACAGAAACCACAGCCTCCGAGACATTCTTCTGAGAGATGTACTGTTTTCCTTTAATGTTTATCTCCCGTTTAAGAATTGCCCATAAGTTCTCAATTGGGTTCAGGTCAGGTGAGGAAGGGCACCATGCCATGGCCATGTCTTTCAAGCATTTACTGGCCAGCCACGCAGAGGAGTACTTGGATGCATGTGATGGCGCATTGTCCTGCATAAAAATCTGTGTTTTTGAAAGATGCAGACTTCTTCCTATACCACTGCCTGAAGAGTGTCTTCTAAAAACTGACAGTATGTTTGGGAGTTTATTTTGACCCCATCTTCAACCCAAAAAAATTTCAACCAGCTCATCCTTAACAATACCAGCCAATACCAGTATCCCACCTCCACTTTGCTGGCATCTGAGTCAAAGTGGAACTCTGTGCCCGTTAGTGATCCAGCCACAGGCCCATCCATCTGGCCCGTCAAGAGTCACTCTCATTTCATCAGTCCATAAAACCTTTGAGAAATCTGTCTTCAGATATTTCTTGGCCCAGCTTCATCTTAAGTATCTCGTTCGGTGGTGGTCTTTTTTCAGCTTTTCTTACCTTGGCCATGTCTCTGAAAACTGAACACCTTGTGGTTCAAGGTATGCCAGGTAGGTTGCAGTTCTGAAATATGACAGATAACTTGAAGAGAATGGGTTCCTGGTAGCTTCACGCTTAATTCTTAAATTCTTAGCAGTTAATGGGCGTCTTTTTGTTCCAACACATTTCTTGTGACCCTGTTGACTTTTCATAAAACGTTTGATGCTTCTGTGATTACACCCCAATATCTTAGATATTTCAAGAAAGCTGCATCCCTCTGACAGACTAACTGATAATTTTTGACTTTTCAGAGTCAGTTAAGTCTCTTTTTTGGCCCATGTTACCTAAAGAAAAGAAGCCTTTTTATATGGTGTTGATCTCTGAAGGTGACACTCACACACATTACTCAAATACAAAAGTCATCCTATGCTTTAAATGCATTAAGCATTCAAGTTTATCCAGCTTGGACCCAGGGAATATGCCTAAAAGTCATGATATGGTCAAAATACTTACTTGCCTAATAATTCTGCACACGGTGTCAACGTGGCCTGAGCAGGCAAGTTTTGACCGACTTTCTGCCACTCCGCCAGACTAGGGTTATAATTGTTTGGATTTTCCATTATGGTTACTTTTTAATTTCGTTTTGACTTTTATTTTTCAAATTCAATTAGTTTTAATTAGAGGGTCACAGATGGTGTAGTGGTACACTCGCCTGACTTTGGTGCAGGCAGCATGGGTTCAGTTCCCACTCAGTGACGGTGTGAATGTGAGTGCGAATGATTGTCTGTGTCTATATGTGCCCTGCGACTGACTGGCGACCAGTTCGGGGTGTAGTCCGCCTTTCGCCCAAAGTCAGCTGGGATAGGCTCCAGCGCCCCGTGACCCTAACCAGGATAAGCAGTGTTGAAAATGGATGGATAGATAGTTTTTAGAGCAGGTGTGTTACTTTTTATTATTTTCTTTCTTTATTATTATTTTTTAAAGCTTTTTTTTAGTTTCGTTTTTAATAGTTTAGTTTATTAGGTTTATTGTTTTATTCAGGGGAATTTATCAAGTGTGAGATTTAAATAAAAACATTTATTAACAGATTAAAAAGCATGCACAATCAAATAGGTACTGTATAACAGTCCACAGAATTTGAACAGCAATCAGTGCAATGCATAATACTACTAAGTTTACATTAGATGCATCACAACGTACAGTAAAACCCACAAGGCACGTGCTGTAGTATGGCCTTTTTAAAATGAGTTTAATTTACAAATAAATAAATCACGTTATTTGCAAGTTTTCTTTCCCTTGTTGATAAATTGCACTTGGACTTGCAAGTGGACTCAGACTATTGACTGTTAGAGAACGTAAGCATGCTCCTGGATATCCAGTGAAAGTGCATCCAGTCTGTTTTTTTGTGTTGCGTGTATGATTATTTTGACAAAACTTTTCAAGTTTTCCTGCTGTTGCTGAAGTAGTGCCGTGAAAATGTCCTGTTGTTGCCGTAGTTCAATCACCCACTGTGTCAAAGAGACAAACTCGTTTGCTTTCTTATTTGCCTTCCGTGGCGGGAAATAGCAGCATTTTGAGACTCTCGGCAGTTGTCCGTTTCTTCAAGTTTTTCCCAGAAGACGGCTAACCCATATGCAGGTTCCGTGAAGACACTACCTAGTCGGTAGCAGTCTTCAGAGGTGGGTAGAGTAGCCAAATATTGTACTCAAGTAAGAGCACTGTTACTTTAGAATAATATGACTCAAGTAAAAAGTAGTCCTCCAAATATTTACTTGCATAAGAGTAAGAAAGTACTGAGTGAAAAAAATACTTGTGTAACTTGTAACTTCTGATTTAAAAAAAAAAAAAAAAAAAAAAAGAAAAAATCAGAGCCTGAACATAAAAAAAACATTTAAAAAAAAATAATCTTTGGTTTTCGTCCTGGCCGTGGAACAGTGGACCAGCTCTACACCCTCGGCAGGGTCCTCGAGGGTGCATGGGAGTTTGCCCAACCGGTCTACATGTGTTTTGTGGACTTGGAGAAGGCGTTCGACCGTGTCCCTCTTGGAGTCCCGTGGGGGGTGCTTCTGGAGTATGGGGTACCAAACCACCTGATACGGGCTGTTCGGTCCCTGTACGACCGGTGTCAGAGTTTGGTACGCATTGCCGGCAGTCAGTCGGACTCGTTTCCAGTGAGGGTTCGACTCTGCCGAGGCTGCCCTTTGTCACCGATTCTGTTCATAACTTTAATGGACAGAATTTATAGGCGCAGCCGAGGCGTAGAGGGGGTCGGGTTTGGTGGCCTCAGTATTGCATCTCTGCTTTTTGCAGATGATGTGGTTCTGTTGGCTTGATCAGGCCGTGATCTCCAACTCTCACTGGAGCGGTTCGCAGCCGAGGGTGAAGCGGCTGGGATGAGAATCAGCACCTCTAAATCTGAGACCATGGTCCTTAGTCGGAAAAGGGTGGAGTGCCCTCTCCAGGTCGGGGATGAGATCCTGCCCCAAGTGGAGGAGTTCAAGTATCTTGGGGTCTTGTTCACGAGTGACGGAAGAATGGAACGGGAGATCGACAGGCTGATTGGTGCAGCGTCTGCAGTGATGCAGACTTTGTATCGGTCTGTTGTTGTGAAGAAGGAGCTAAGCCGAAAGGCGAAGCTCTCAATTTACTGGTCGATCTACGTTCCTACCCTCACCTATGGTCACGAGCTGTGGGTCGTGACCGAAAGAACAAGATCCCGGATACAAGCGGCCGAAATGAGTTTCCTCTGCAGGGTGGCCGGGCTCTCCCTCAGAGATAAGGTGACAAGCTCAGTCATCCGAGAGGGGCTCAGTAGAGCCGCTGCTCCTCCGCATTGAGAGGAGCAAGATGAGGTGGCTTGGGCATCTGTTTAGGATGCCTCCTAGATGCCTCCCTGGTGAGATGTTCCGGGCACGTCCCACCGGTAGGAGACTCCGGGGACGACCCAGGATACGCTGGAGACACTACGTCTCTCGGCTTGCCTGGGAACGCCTCGGAAGAGCCAGAGAAAGTGGCTGGGGAGAGGGAAGTCTGGGCTTCCCTGCTGAGGCTGCTGCCCCCACGACCCGACCTCGGATAAGCGGAAGACAATGGATGGCTGGATAATATATGGAAGTCCACACCCACCTGCCACCATTTCAATTTTTAACTGCCCAAAAACCAACAACACATGCAATGGGCCCTACAGAAACATTATTTGCTTGATTCACTTAAATGAATGAATATGAAGAAGCTGTTTGCTGACTAGACTTATTGATAGTGTGTGTGTGTGTGTCTGTTTGAGCGAGTGACATTGAGAGAGAGAGAGAGAGAGAGAGAGAGAGAGAGAGAGAGAGAGAGAGAGAGAGAGTGTGAAGTCGTGACTTGTGCCGTCTGATTGGTGAATTGAAGTCAATTGACACTAGTGATCACGTTGGATAGGGGCAACGGTGCCTTATGCGGAAGTCAATGATGAGGTCTAAAAATAGATGATGCACGCAATAATAGATAAATAAAAGTAGCGAGCAGCATGCCGATCATTGTTACAGAGTAAAAGTATCGATTCTTCTTCCTCTGTTTGCATTTTTTCCTGCTGATAAGGTTGTTTTTCTTCTTCCAAGGAAATTGGAAGAACTGACTCCTGGATATTTTAAAATTTGTGGGACTGCACTTTTTTTGAAGATGCAGTCAGTTGGTTCCATATTCCAATATTTCGTTTTTGATACCCCTTGACGCGTGAGCGTGGCCTGCTAATTAGCACAGGCCTGCTATTGCCAACGAGACCATCAACAAGATTCCTCTCTATTCCACTGAGAACTATCACGGACTGCTACCGTCTTGAAGTGGATGTAAATCGACAGTCGGGGAATGAAACCACTCTACCGATCTCTCAAAATGGTGAGCAGAAGTGTGCTAACAGACAGCCACTTAGCTTAACAAAGAGGACGGATGTGGACTGTGGAAACGCAAATGGATCATCCAGTAGTTCTCTCTGGAATTTACTGGGAGCAAAGCCCAAAGATCATCTAAAGACAACATCTAAAAGGGAGATTATCAAGGAATGTGTCTGGCCTGCGTTGCATGCTTCTTGAACCCTTAGTAAGCGGCCGTGGACGGTCGCTACAGAGAAGGGCAAGAAAAGAGGACGCGAGTCAAGGCAAAATATTGACAGACTTACAAATAGATTTGAGCGACTTTTACAAGACCCTGGCCAAGAATGCTCATCCCCACCACCACTGAAAGGTATGAAACAAAATCATACAAGAAGAAAAAAATGGCACCCAAAACATTAATGGTTGGTGATGGAGCTGTCAGGAATGTGAAACGTTCAGGAATTTAGGGATTTCATCATCTACGGTCCATAATATCATCAAAAGGTTGAGAGAATCTGGAGAAATCACTGCATGTAAGCGGTAAGGCCGAAAACCAACATTGAATGCCCGTGACCTTCGATCCCTCAGGCGGCACTGCATCAAAAACCGACATCAATGTGTAAAGGATATCACCACGTGGGATCAGGAACACTTCAGAAAACCAATGTCAATAAATACAGTTCGGCGCTACATCCATTAGTGCAGCTTGAAACTCGACTATGCAAAGTAAAAAGCATTTATCAACAACACCCAGAAACGCCGCCGGCTTCTCTGGGCCCAAGCTCATCTAAGATGGACTGATGCAAAGTGGAAAAGTGTTCTGTGGTCCGACGAGTCCACATTTCAAATTATTTTTGGAAATTGTGGACGTCATGTCCTCTGGGCCAAAGAGGAAAAGAACCCTCCAGACTGTTATGGACGCAAAGTTCAAAAGCCAGCATTTGCGATGGTATGGGCTGTGTTATTGCCAATGGTATGGGTAACTTACACATCTGTGAAGGCACCATTAATGCTGAAAGGTACATACAGGTTTTGGAGAAACATATACTGCCATCCAAGCAACGTCTTTTTATTTCAGCAAGACAATGTCTGCTTATTTCAGCAAGACAATGCCAAACCACATTCTGCACGTGTTAACAACAGCGTGGCTTCGTAGTAAAAGAGTGCGGACACTAGACCGGCCTGCCTGCAGTCCAGACCTGTCTCCCATTGAAAATGTGTGGCGCATTATGAAGCCTAAAATACGACAACCGAGACCCCGGACTGTTGAACAGCTGAAGCTGTACATCAAGCAAGAATGGGAAAGAATTCCACCTACAAAGCTTCAACAATTAGTGTCCTCAGCTCCCAAACGTTTATTGGATGTTGTTAAAAGAAAAGGTGATGTAACACAGTGGTAAACATGACGCTGTCCCAGCTTTTTTGGAACGTATTGCAGCCATAAAATTCTAAGTTCATGTTTTTTAAAGTTAAGTTAATTTTAAGTTTATCAGTTTGAACATTAAATATCTTAAATGTCGTTGTAGTGTATTCAATTAAATATCGGTCGAACATGATTTGCAAATCATTGTATTCTGTTTTTATGTTTAACACAACGTTTCAACTTCATTGGAATTGGGGTTGTACTAACAGCAATCCTCTTTTCTTTATTGCAAAAAAACATTATCTCAGTTTTGTTGTGGTTTAATTGAAGAAAATCTTGGCTCATCCAGTTACTTATCTGTTTTAGACAGTGACACAACACTTCAATTGAACTGTCGTCATCTGGAGACACTGCTAGATCAACTATAGAAAATCCAATCCACCCATCTGCATTTTCTGATGCTACTGCTGACTTGGTCAGAGTTGGGGCAGACCCTGGATTATTTGGTTACCAGTGAATCACTGGTAAACAATAACCATTATGATATCTCATTCAATTTAGAAAAAAACTAACAGTCTACTTGTAATAAATAAAATGTTTATAAATGCACATATACTACATCCTGTACAACTCATTTGCTTTCTTTCCGACGGCTTTTTAATTTGCATGTAGTAGTTTTAGTGTTTCTGCTTTCAGCTTAACTGGCTGCCACCAAGCAAACCTCCTCTACTAAAACCAGCAGGAGTCACATCGCACACAAATAAGTCCCACCAGGTGAATATATGGCTTACTGACCTGGAAAACGGGAAAAATAAAGCGTATGCACAGTCCTAAAGGATCTACAAAGGTTTAATATGCTTTAATAATTAATGTGGCATGCCCCAGTTTTATGATTTGCTGAAAAAAGTGCATTTTTCCCCTTTAATAGTCATTACTGTTAAAATCTAAAGGCACACATTTTATTATGGCCACAGTAGGGACGGTCGGGTTTGAGTAGAGTGCACTTATACAGCTGTGCTTACGTATTGTAAATTACAAACACATACATGGAAATAGCATCTTTTCATTCGTGGGAGGCTAGAGGAGGGACTAGGTGATATACCCAATGAATGTACAGTATGTGTTAAAACATTTGCTTGGATTTTTTGTTATTTAAAAAGCATAAATAGTACAGTACATACACACATGTACACATACAGTACATATCACATCTCCATTGCAATTAACTAATTTAAATATATGAATGTTCAGTGTCCCTTTCTGGATGACTTTTTAGCAAATTACGAAATTGACAACTGATTCTTCATTTTTGCAGCAGACCCTTGACTCTTCATTATATTATTCACCGTATGTCTGGCCTTATATCTATAAACTTGTGATGCTATTGAACAGCTTTCCATTCACATTCTTGTTAGGAGGCTATAGGCGAAGCTCCAAGTAATAATTGATGACTGATTTGAGAAATTGGTCTCTCCATCAATAATCCCACCCTATGATAAGAGTTGTGAAGCTGAGCACTGACTGACAGTTCTGACTTCACAATTCTGAAAAAGTTGGAAGATTTTTACTCTGACAGTGGAACCTCCAAAGTTGACCCCAAAAGAGCGCATGAAAATGTCTGAAGAAGCTTGCCAACAAACAAAAGTGGTTAGTATGTCTGAGGTTTGTGGTTCGAAAATCAGCTCAAGGCTTCCTGTGTGGATTCTGCATGTTTTTCCTGTGCTTGTGTAAGTTTTCCACAGGCACTATGGCTTCCACCCACATTCCAAAGACATGTTAGGTTAATTAAAGTAAAATCAAATTGTCTTAAAGGGCCTGTAAAGTAATTTCCGTGTTTTGTTTCTAAATACCTTACTTACAGTAAGTGAAGTGCTGTAAACGTGTGTAAAGAAAACACAAAAATACAAAACAATTTCGCACTGAATTGTTGAGATATAGCACTTAACTATTTTTTTTTGTTTTTTTTTTGGATGAGGCTAAAAATAAGCCCTCAGCCCTCCCCCACTATATACAAACAGTAACAAGCGCCGGCATTCCATCAGTGCCTATTCGGCGCAATTGCCATCAAGCTATGGCTAGAACCCCAAAATTGCACCTTCCCTGAAGTGTTATGCCGTATGCAGCACACAGAGCAAGGTGATGGCGAATAGGACGGATCCACCGTCATGGACCGGGATTAGGGGCCGTCCAATATGCCACAGCCTCGATCCATGCGCTGCACGTAGATCCACACAACAGAGACACTTCAGGGAAAGTTAACTGTTTATTATGTTTGCTAGCCTGTGAGCTAATTAGCTAATGCGCTAACAAGCTAGTGAGCTCTCTCGACTGGCAGCGGGGTTGTCTAATATGTCAACACCTCGCTTGGTGTTTTTGTGTGAGGCTCCACATAACAGAGGCATTTCAAAGAAGGTTAACTGTTTATTAAACACAGTGGCACACATTCAGCCTGTAGCTGACGACAGACATTTAAGCACATACTGCAGCCTACGAACCTATTTGATTGACAGCTTGAAAATGCGTGAGGCGGGTTTTCAGCACATGCAGCGAACATGTCCACAGCGTCCAAGAGTTGGGATGAGGTCTCTATTTTTCACACTTTTTAGACCCTCATTTCATACACCTGGTGATTTTTTTTTAAATTCATTAAAATTTGGTAGGCTTGTTAACAACACTCTTCTCTATGGTGTGTCAAATTTACAGGCCATTTTTTTCCACTTTATGATTTATTTTAAATAAATAAATAAAAAGGCATAGTAGTAATGATGCTTTTATTATTTGTTGCATTTACATCTGGCTCGCTAACATTTTCCTGTTTTTTATAGCCAATTGCAAGGGACATATATGGTAGATAAACAACCATACACACCAACACTTATGGACAATTAGGATCAGTTAACCTCCCGTGCATGTTTTTGGAATATGCGATCAACCTGGAGTACCTGGAGAAAACTGCAATTTGCACCCAGAACTTCTCAACTGAGGCGGTTATGCTAACCACTACGCCACTGGGCATCTTAACAATAGCATTATGTCACATGTATCAACAAATGATGCAGCTCATTCAGGACAGACAATCTAATAATTATCATCCAAACCACTTTTTCACAAGGTTCAAAGTGAGATAACGGACAGATAGACAATGATATGACAATAATGTAAAAAAAATTGCATTTTGTCAAAGTTGGATATTAAGAATAATAACATAATTATTGGCAACAGTGGGACGAAGCTTCTTTGACTTTGTTCATATGGTAACTAAATCTGCCCACTATCATGCTAGTCACAATGATGTATGTGTTGTTTAAAAAATTCATAAAACAGCAATGTGCACTGTTTTATAGATGCCTCTAGCTATGCACTGTTTCTGTGCTTAATAATATTCATTTGAGACCACCCGCTAAGGATCCTTGAAATGATGTGGTGTATTTTATTATAATCACACCACAGTTAAGTATCATTGCCAGTATATAAAATGCATAGGCTGGCATTTTCCAACCAATATTGTGTGTTAGTGCCCACGCATCACCATATTTAGCGTGCCTTCTGCCATAATGCTTAGTCAGCTCCTGTGTCCATATCCCGTTACGTTTCAGATGACCATACTTTATTATAAGCGTTTGTGGCTACCTTGAAATAAAGGAAATGTTATTCTGCCATTTTTGTGTAGTCGTACCCACAACATTGACAAATGCAAACTAAATGTTGAGTAAAGTATGATTGCAAAGTAGCTCAGATCTCGTCTGTTTTTGGAAAGATCCCAGTGAGTGCCTCGCGAGTAATAGAACATCCTAAAACAGGCATGTCTAAAAATTGTTCCACAGCTTGTTTTTTTTACTAGCCCATGGCACACACTAAAAAATAACATAACAATAAGGTCTGCAAATTGTGGTTAGCACCTCTGCGTTTTCTGAGGTTTGGTGTTCAAATCTCGGCTTCGTCCTTCCTTGTATGCATTTTACATTTTACTTTCAACACTGGGTGTGCAAAAAATGCTGAACTAATCATTGGAAGAAGAGTAGCGGTATCGTGTCACCAGTTTGTAAATATAACACAGAAATCCTTGACATCAAGAGAAGGTGTCACCGTTAATATGCAAGTCTGTTCTTGCAGTGAATAAAGACCGCTAATATCTGAACACTACACTACTCTGAAAAAAACCTACATTTTTACCCTGCTAACAATAAAAATACAACATGAGAAAGCCAAATGATCTTAACTCTCCAGGTTCCGGAAATTCTCTTGTGACTTCAAAATAAAGTGTCTCACAAGTTGCAGGAATAATAATATGCTTGGAAAAAATAGACACATTCGACAACATTAGCTTGTCGGTGCAAGTCCCACAAAGTTTGTACTTTTCATTTGTAAGTCAATTGTGACATCATTTGACCCCATTCAATGTTTAATGCCTCTAAAGATATGATTGAGATGTATTTTTTCTTCATATTTCATATCATCAAAAATGATTCCAGATACGCTGTCACCAATCACCATCAATCGAAAAAGATTATACTAAAATACATCCATCCATCCATTTTCTGAGCCGCTTCTCCTCACAAGGGTCGCGGGCATGCTGGAGCCTATCCCAGCTGTCATCGGGCAGGAGGCGGGGTACACCCTGAACTGGTTGCCAGCCAATCGCAGGGCACATAGGAACAAACAACCATTCGCACTCACAGTCATGCCTACGGGCAATTTAGAGTCTCCAATTCATGCATGTTTTTGGGATGTGGGAGGAAACCGGAGTGCCCGGAGAAAACCCACGCAGGCACGGGGAGAACATGCAAACTCCACACGGGCGGGGCCGGGGATTGAACCCGGGTCCTCAGAACTGTGAGGCTGACGCGCTAACCAGTCGGCCCCCGTGCCATACTAAAATACTTGGATAACAAATTTAGAGGAGTTGCACGTGTACGGGGAAAGTTGGAAAGATTTGACTATGACCCTCTTGCAATCCTACATTGGGTTGCTCATTTTGGCAGGTGTGCACAGGTTAAAGGGCAAAATAACAGCAAGCCTTTGGGCTGCTGGCCAATATTTGTAGCCAACATGTCAACACATCCCGTGTTTTAAAACAAGCTACACTGAGGAATATATCTGACACATAAACACCACTTAGAATTACCTAGAACAATCCTTAATACAAGCCACAAATGTACTTTTTCATAGTTATTTTTTCCTTTCTGATATTCTAATTAATATTATGTTTTGTTTTTGAGTAAAATCCCTTTTTTTTCTCCCTGGGATCAAATTGTTACTATTCTTGATGACAGAACATTTTTTAATCGTAAATGTTTTTGGGAGCACAGATAGTACCACTATAAAAATAAAAATGCATAAGTATACTTAACACTAAAATTTGATCTCTGTTCAATTTAAGGTCAATCAGTGAGACTTTTAGGTGATCTGCATATTTCACGATAGTCGCATATCATGTATTCTGCATATACAAGGGGATAAGTGTTTGTGTTCTTATTTAGTTAATGATCAACGAACAAACAAAGTATCTAAAACAAAGCTGGACATTCATTTGAATTGTAATCACTTTCTGGATGTTTAAATTTCTGGGGTCAAATCGATCACAAGAGTAAAAGGTTACAGGAGGATTAAAACAATTGTATAATTGTTGCACTCATGTTGTCGTGAACATGTTGTGTGTGTCGTGAGGAAAGAAGCTTATGTACCCCTTTCCAAATTCACAATAAATTCCCTTTCTGGTTCTACGGTCATCTTCACACTTTGCCTTTTTACTAATCACTGGTACACTTCTGTGATGACATTACAAAATAATTATGACTATATATGAATGTAACTACCTAACTACTACATATAACTAATACTTTATTACTACTAGTACTAATAATAATAATATTCATTTATGTAGAATTCAAGCACTGTGTTCTGTGTTACTGGTCGATTTATCAGGAACATTTTGTTCAAAGTCCAAAATGGTACAATGACAGGGGTTTCACATGTATCATACTGTAAAGTATATGTACTGTATATAGTAGTATTAGATAGTGTCATGTTTCCATACTATATAATCTATATACACAAACATAAGATGAATGAATACACAAGGTACGTAACAACCATTATGCTCATCTATTTCGAATGTATGGGTAAAATCAAACGTTAAAATTACATTATACTATCAAGTCATCACTATATTATGACTCAGACATTTTCAGACATGGAGGTAATGTTTGTGTCACGTATTTGTTTGTTATTTGGGAGGGCATGCATTCATTACATTGATTCAGTCCAAGCATATTGTTTTACATGAACATTTTATCTGGTGCACATTTAATGCACATTTGACTTTCTGTCACCTGCTGGTTCAATGAACTGTCATCAATGACTTTGTAACCTCAAATACATTTTATTGCTATTTATGCAATATTTCACATCAGATGTCAGCCTATGGCATGCTAAAATTGAAAGTACAGCATAACAACATCCCTCATCTCCCCTTTATGTAAACCAACGTAAGTAAATAAATGACCCCTGCCGTTGTTCTTATCTTTAATAATTTGATATGATATCATGAACTTTCTCAGCTGCTACAAACATACAAACATAAGAGGCATGGAACCAGATGTTTGTGTTGTTATATATAATTTTTATGAATGTTTTCCTGCAGTATTACCTGAATCAAGTGTAAACTTAAAACGCTGGTGACATTGAGGCTTCAAAGTCACCATCAAAGTCAGATTGATGGTATTGAAATATTTATAGTTTTCAGTCTTTCAGCAGATCCATTTGCCTGTTATTGGAAGTGCAAAATGAGGTGGGACTTCACAGACTAAAGGTCCCTGTGAGGGTTCGGGCGAGTTTGTAATTTGCAACTCGTTATTATAGCAAAAAGGTCACAAAGAGCAGGTAAAGTCAAAATTGGTAGATTGTAAAACCGCTTTACGTGAGGGAGAGATAGAGCAAGACAAGTCTTTTTGGAGCCAGATTGGCTCGGCAGGAGAAGTGACTTTGAGAGCAGCGGCCAGTCCCTGTTGGGTGAGAGGCGAGGCAGTGTTTAGAAAGAAAGGCATTGTTGAAAGCGACCAAAAACTTGACAGGGTGACGACATTAGGTATTCTCCTCCTTTCATCCCTGAGGTGGTTGTCCTCTGCAAGGTGGAACCACGCTTACAAAATCAAGGAACAACAGAACCTGTTTTTTTCTAACCATCCTCATTTGCATCTGCCCCACAAGTAGTCCTCCACTTTATTTAATCTATCCTTCAATTTCTGATACAGCTTGTCCTAATTAGGGTCACGGCACACGGGTGAGCTGAAGCCTTTTTCAGCTGACTTTGGAAAAGAGCCCGGGGTGCACCCTGGACTAGTTGGCAGCTGATGCCAATCGCAGTACTATTTCATTTAGATCAACCATAAATGGTAAATGGACTGCACTTATATAGTGCTTTATCTACACTATCGCGGTGCCAAAAGTGCTTTACAAAGCCTCACATTCACCCATTCACACGCACGTTCATACACCAGTGGGCGACTGCTGCCATGCAAGGTGGCAAATTAGGGTTCAGTTTCTTGCCCAAGGACACTTCGACATGAGGACAGTCGTAGGCGGGCTTTGAACCAGCTACCCTTCGGTCACTGGACGACCCGCTCTACCTACTGAGGCACAGCCGCCCAAAATACTGTACATAGATTTGTATTTCTTTTTTCTAATTTGGTCTTATGTTCATAAAAGTATCAAACTCAGTACAGCACAGGTCCCAAAATCACAAACATTTAAAAAAATCAAATCACAAAACACCAACTATGTGTGACTTGTTTGACTGTAAAATCATTAAGCACTGTAATATGACCTGGGGTTATTTAAAATGTGCTCTCAATAAGGATTGCCTTTACTATGAATGCCTAAAATTTGAAATTGAGTATGTAAGTACGGTTGTTTCAGCATAGGAGGCAATTACCCATGTAAAACAAAGGTGGCATGATAAATGTATATATTTGTTTGAAGGGTCTTTACCGTTATTGATCAAATCACATGAAAATGACTCATAATCTGATTTTTCATGTGCTTTCTTAGTCTGTTCATATTCTATCATATTTTATTTTTTCATTTTAATGTACTTAGTTTTATTATGGAATGAGGTGCACAGATACACTTTGCACAATGTGTTTTGTGTATTTATGTTAAAAAAGATTAAGAGAAGAGGAGATGCTGTTTTTTCAAAATACATTTACTTGGTTTGACTTGGGAAAAAGTGAACTAGAGAGATGTTAAAATAATAGACGAAACTGTTAAGATGGACATATGTTTGAGTATAATTTGCTTATGCTCCTCTTCTTCCTGCGCTTGATGAATATTTAAGAAGTCATAAATCAGTACTAGTATTATTGATGCCTCACTTTGTCAATACGTTTTTACACATGTAACCAAGCCACTAACAAGGCAACGTGACTAAATGCTGTAAATTCATTGGCTCCTTCAAATGTCTGCAGAACGTCTTGGCTCCACCCTGAGTACGCCTTGAATAAAATGCAAAACAGCATCTGCTGCTAAACGTGGCCCTCTCCAGGGAGTCTCTCCCTCGCCCAGACATCCACACCCTGCTTGAGTGCCTGCCTATCAGCCCGGAAAGCAGCTGGGCTCCAATCTCCGCTCTCAGCTATTTGCCAGCATCAGCAGCCGGTGTAGGTACCAGCATTGCTGGGCCACAGATTTGTTATATAGTGCTTTGCGTTTCATTCATTCAAAGAATACAAATCATCAGCAAATTACCGTAATTTCTCATGTATAATGCACATTTTTTCACCCAAAAATTTGTCAGTCAATAGTGTGCATTATACATAGGTATAGGGGCAAATGGAAAAAAGACTATCACATTTTATAAATGTATGACCCCATCTAGTGGTTATGAAAAAGCTGTACACTTTAATTCCAAAATGCCACCGCCACCTAGTGGTTATAAAAAAGGTGTAGCTTACACTTTCATTCCAATATCACAGGGGTACGTATGACTGCATATATGTAGTTGTCCTCATAAATTTACATACCCTGGCAGAATTTGTGAAATATTTTATTTATTTATTTCTTTTTTAAATCTGACTGATGACTGAATAACAACAAGAAATTAATGATTTTCTTTATGGTTATGTTTTGTTTACTGATAATGCTTTTCTGAAATGCTTGACCGATTAATTTGAATCCCATTAAAATAAAATTAAATGTTTCACCTGGCCCTTCATGTATTCTGTAAAAAATTGTACCAATCTTACAAATTCTGCCTGGGTAATCAAACATATGAGCACAACTGTGTGTTTCCCCATTTACTAAATAAACGTAGTGCTGTGAATTCCAAAATAAGAGCCAAGTTAATAAAAAAGAAAGTATTACGTGTTCAAATAAAGTGCTTAACTTCAGAATAATTCTTTGAAAAAAAAACTAACAAAATACAGATAATACTTTGTTTTGATCATATGGGTAGAAGAAAAATCATGCATTGTAAAAATACATTATACATAGGTAGAAGGGTTTTCCAGAATTTTGAGGTCAACTTTAGGGGTGCGTATTATACATGGGTGCGCATTATACACGAGAAATTATGGTACTTCTTTATACATCACCTATGAGCAGCGTTAACATTTAAAACCAAAGTAGTACGTAGGATTGATGGATGGCCCCTCCGCCACACATTCTCTGTGTTCATCTAAAAAAAATATAATATGGTGACTGTGTAATACATGTAACTACATGTTTCTGTGTGAATAGTGGCATCTGCATGTGTGTGTGCGCGTTTGTAAGAACCCTTATGAGTGCTACAGTATATCACCAACATATGCTGACTGGATGCTTTATTCCAGCTGATGAAGTGTCGCAACCCTTAGTGTGTCTGGCATCAGGCAAATCCCCCTCTCACATACACACCGTGAGCCTGGATATAGCCCTAGCGTTGGATCTTCCTAACCTGTACTTATAACTTATGTAACCTGTCTGACTGTGGATGCAGCAACTCCTCAATTTGCATGTTACAGTACATGACTAATTCATAAAGGTAATAATAAACGATTTATGAAAGGAGATATTCTGACATATACAACGGCTACAGTATTACAGGACACACACACACACACACACACACACACACCCCAATCAGAATTTTGATTTAATGCAATAAGATGTGACATAGTGTAGAAAGTGATATGTGAAAGGAAACCCAGCCAATGACACGTTATGGTGAGGGCCACAAGTGAGTGACAGCTTTTATCGGCTGCTATGGTCTGGCTCAGCATGGACCAGTAAACCAAATGAGAGAACATTTTCTTCCATGTCGCTAAACCAAATTGAGTTTGACCCCACACTGAGCCTTACTGCATTAGAGCATGACTCAAACATATGATTAGCCTGCTCCAGTCAGGTTATTAGGGAACAATAGTAAATCTAATTGGAAGGTAATTAGCGTAGGATTGCTCATAGTGCAGCACTCTGCATATTTGTGAGCCGGTGTGAGTGTGTATGTGTGTGTGTGTCCAGTGGTGATTACAATAGGTGGAAGAGATTTCCCCAGTAAAATTGACTCATTATGATCATTTAGGTGACACTGCTAATTCTTAGAGGCTTGAATGGACAGGTACCACACACACACACACACACACCTCCCCACAAATAGGACAGTTCCTCAACAAGGACAGATAAAAATGCCTAACTTGGGATTCCTATTGTGTCTGTTGTCAATCGTTTGATTCAGTATTAGAAGTTGATGCATTTACATTTTCAAGTCTACGCAATTTGGCAGAGTTTGAACGGGCTGTCCTATGTTGGTGAGATGGTTTATTTACAACTTATCACAGATTTCGCTTTTTTTGGCAATGCAATTTTGTAATTTAACAATTATTTTCTTTTTAAAGGTCAAAAAGCGACTATATAATCGTGAGGTATGAAGATATTGCCAAATGGAACAACAACATCTTCATTTTATATTCAGTGGCAGTTCTGGTGGGCAGCGGGGGGGGAGGGGGGTGTATTTCTCTCCACTGCTCTTTGTTGCCTTTAAAATAGGAATATGTGATGCATTTAAAGATTGCTTTCCTTTTAATAATTAAGTTGCTTAACTATTGGAGAGATTATCGTTGGTAACGTACATTGGTAACAACATTTTGTTTCTACATTCTAAGTTGACATTTGAATTATTTAGTGGGGTATTCTCAATGCAGGCGGCACGGTGGCCGACTGGTTAGAGCGTCAGCCTCACAGTTCTGAGGTGCGGGGTTCAATCCCCGTCCCCGCCTGTGTGGAGTTTGCATGTTCTCCCCGTGCCTGCGTGGGTTTTCTCCGGGCACTCCGGTTTCCTCCCACATCCCAAAAACATGCATTAATTGGAGACTCTAAATTGCCCGTAGGCATGACTGTGAGTGTGAATGGTTGTTTGTTTCGATGTGCCCTGCGATTGGCTGGCAACCAGTTCAGGGTGTACCCCGCCTCCTGCCCGATGACAGCTGGGATAGGCTCCAGCATGCCCGCGACCCTAGTGAGGAGAAGCGGCTCAGAAAATGGATGGATGGATGGATGGTATTCTCAATGTAATATAATATTCAATCATGATTTTTGGTTGTTGTTTACATACATTTTGTGCATAAAGTCTTCTACAGGCATATAATTAGATCTAATAAACTACAACAATCTCTCTGTTGGTCACACTTCTAAGGATTTAAAAAGCTGTTCAGCCACTAGTAAAAGAAATGGTGCCCCCTTCAGTCCTTTCACTTTTTGATATTCAAGTTCGTTTAGCCTGAAAGAAAAAAAAAAAAGGATTAACTATCCATACTGAACAGATCCCGACTACCTCATCTTTGTTTTGCTTTTTTTTTTTTTTCTTTCCTCTCCGCTGAGGCGTAATAGAGGAGCTGACATGGCAGTATTTCATCCGGTGCTTGCTGACACCTGCGCGCCACGCAGGGGAGCAGTCACGGACGAGGGTCCTGTCAGTGACCATTCTCCAGCGAAAGCTTCATTTTCAGTAAATCTGTTAAAGAAACATCCATCATTGGCTGCCCAACCAAGAAAGCGACCATGGACATCAAGACACTCATCACTCCGTCCTTTGTTCGTCTTCACTTGTATTACTTTATATTTGTCAAATATATCCTCACTCTCACATTCATGCGATCTCTCGCTCTCTCTCACACACGCACACGCACTCACACACACACACACACACGGCAAGAGCCAGCAATATATCTCTTAGAGAATTTAAGTGTCCCACCAGCAACATTTGCATATCTGTGGAACGATTGTTTCTGATTTATAGAAGCAGATGCCCGAAGCATCTTGGGAAATGAAGCAGGTGGATGCAAACTACGTTTCCCACAGGCAGGCTGTTTTTAGCTACGTCAGCAACAAGCATCTCAAAGATGTTTTGTAACACTGAACAGACATCAAAACAAAATATATTTTTTTAAACATTTTCTTTTCTTTATCAATAAAAGGAGACTATTTTTCATCAAAGAACAATGTTGCAACTCTTTTTTGCCCAGATGTAAATTCCAACAAACAAAAGTAAAAATAAAGGAGGTCATCTCACTGTTCCAATACTTTTGTGTGAGTGTTATGGATAAAACTAAGATGTGCGAGTGGGAAATAATGAGAAAACAGAAGCCCAGGAGGGAACCAGAGGGAGATAATACAGAGTAGTGAGCAGAAGCATGGAAACAACAAACCGTTTTTGTCATGCTATCATTACCTCCTCCATTCCTGCTCTCCACTCAGTAAATAAGAGAGCGGGGTGATTGGGGGAACAAAGCAATTCTACAGAGGAAATTACAGAACAGATGGATTTACCAAAGAAGGAAGGGGTAAGATAGAAAAGTGAGAAAACAGAGGGCAGACACCCAAATTAGTGGACATAAGCAGATATAAGAAAGAGGAAAAGGGGGCGACAAGAGGGAGGGTGAGAGTCCCAGCTGAGTTGCTCTTCATTATCTATCCAGTGTGACTAGTACATTTCCTGTACATACTGTGTGTTGATTTATCTGCAGTCTGATGGACAATTCTTTCTTTTAGGGGACTAAACACCAGTTACCCTCTCCCAAAAAAAAAAAAAAATCCTTACTGTTGCAAGACAGCCACCAACACAAAAAGGCTACAGCAATCAAAGATTGAACCATCAAAAACTCTCTCATTGGTTGTTTAAGATTTATATATCTGAACTATTTACCAGTCAAAAGGAACACTATTCACCCAAAACGGTGATTAGTATTATATAAATTATAGAGCTGGTGGTTTAGCACATTAATTGCGATACATTAATAAATCCAAAAACATTTGAACATATAAGGCACCTCAAGATCCCATGCCATCAAAATCCAATTTTTTTTCTACGCATAACATTGGTCAAAATGAGTCTGTGACCTGGTTTAAGTTTGACATCTATGTGGTTTGTCTGGTTTGAATTCCAAAGGCAATAAACCGCATAATGCTCGCAAAATGACCAGATCAGATTTCTGTGTTTGTGATGTAGATTATTAATAATGATTCAAGTACCTGCCCACTTCATGGTTGGTACCCACCCACTCAACTCAGCTGAACGACAATACAGCATTTCTGGCTTTTAAGTGAGCGAAACTCAGCTGGCTGCTGCCAGGCCATACAAATACAGTCTATAAGTACAGTGAAACCTCGATAAAGTGGACACCGATATAATGGATATTAGCTAAAACGGACCGTCGAGACTGAACAATGCGTGCAAAAATAGTCTCCATTTGTCAAAGTCTGTCAGTTCCAGAATTGGCCACTGTTGTTTACTCGTGCTGTGGTGCAATGCAGGCAGAGAATGGGACTGACATATTTCCGGGTCACAGATGTATAATATGACTTTTGATTCCAAATGACGTGCCTCCCGTGCCTAGGTGGCGGCCATGTTGAATGTGGGGCATTGACGTGGTGGCCATGTGATGATGGTTATATCTATTGTCTATTGTGTATAAAGCGCTATGCAGAGAGAGAGAGAGAGCGGCATGGCTGCGGGATTAACTCTGAGGAATACAAAAGAAAAGTCTTTGAAGTCTGGAACATGCTATTTTTGGTACAGTAATAATTTTCTTTGTCAAGCCGTTCACCTTTGGCAATGGATTTGGAATTAGGAAGCACAGTAATTCCTCGCAGCTCATGTAAGCGACTCACCTATGATGAGTACTGTATGTCAACAATGTCACCATGACCAAGCACACCGGCGTGGTAAGTTTGGATAAAATGTGAAACTTTCAAAATTTTTTAGGACTTTTTAAAATATTTATTGACAATAACTTTGTAGTGTCCTGACCGTTTTAAAAAAAAGTGCTTCAATGTAACGGACAATCGGCTATACTGGACGACTGCCTGCCACTATTTGTCCATTCTATCGAGGTTCCACTGTATCTTGTGGTTTACTACAAAACATAACATAATAGAATTTATAATGTGACAGGGGGTGGCATGGTGACTGACTGGTTAGCACATCTGCCTCACAGTTCTGAGGACCTGGGTTCAAATGCGGCCTCTCCTGTGTGGAGTTTGCATGTTCTCCCCGTGCCCACGTGGATTTTCTCCGGGTACTCCGGTTTCCTCCCACATTCCAAAAACATGCATGGTAGGTTAACTGAAGACTCTAAATTGCCCATAGGTGTGAATGTGAGTGTGAATGATTGTTTGTCTATATGTGCCCTGCAATTGGCTGGCGACCAGTTCAGGGTGTACCACGCCTCTCACCCAGAGTTAGCTGAGATAGGCACCAGCACGCCACGACCCTAGTGAGGATGAGTGGTATGGAAATTGATGGATAGATAATGTGAATTTGGATGAAATAGCGAAGCTTGCGGTCGCCAAAATGTTCATGAGCGATAAACGGCGTGCGTTATGTTTAAACTGAATGGGACCGGATGACGAGCCTAACATTAAAATATCCCCTTTTTCTTTTTTCACGCACATCCCCTTTCACCTCATGTTCCCTATTAGTGGGTCAACAATCCCATGCTTTGTTAATTCTGTTTGACAATGATAGTATGACATCACATAAAAGGATCCAAATGCAAAATTGCTATGAGCCGCCATAAGCCACAAGACGCCATGATATCGCCAAGGACCAAACAGAGCAAATCTGATTTCAATATCTAAATTACACATGACAGCGACCTAATCAGAGTAAAGCTTATTCACATATCGGAAATTAATGAAGAATCCAGCCGTCTGAATTGCCAGGCATCAAAGACCAACTAGAAAAGCTTGAAAAAAGTATCCTGGGCATTGTCATCCTAAATTATCTCATTATAAAGTATCTTAAACCTGATAAAAGGATATAAAACATGAAAAGTCATGAAAGATGAAAATTTAAAAAACAAACTGATGGTATGGGACCTTCGTACTTCTGCACTCCAAATTGCCCAAACTAAGAGCACGGGTATGTGCAAAGAATATGCTTATCACCGAAGCACACCATCACCTTAATGCAAAATATGTTGCAGCAACCACGGACACCAAACCTAACGAAATGTACCGGCATTACCAGATAACTAGCAACCCTTTATTGCTCAGTGACTGTTTTTGGTCAATATCGTTATGTCTCAAAAGTGTTCTCTGTCAATTGACTGTCTGTTGTCGTACTAGAGCGGCTCCAATCACAGGAGACAAATTCCTTGTGTGTTTTTTGGACATACTTGGCAAATAAAGATGATTCTGATTCTGATTGCACACCTGATGGGCAAAGTGTGACTGCGCTGATGCTTTAATTATTATACAGACTCTCAGCATCTGGTCCATCCACTACTGCCCATTGACTCTCAGTGAAACTGAACGCCTGGGAATTATGTATAAAACCTGCTTGGTAAATGTACACCTTTATTTATTTATTTATATATATATATTTTAAAACACACACCTTCAATGGGTTTAAATTAATCTAGAAAAAAAAACGTTCATATGATCCGCAACCCTTTAAAATATTTTTAGCATTACATATTTAATGAGATACATTTCAGTGGCGGCGAAGCCCCTGCAATCGCCTCTGGTCCCTATTGCATACTCTGGTTGTTCCAAAAACAGCGATGCACAGCACCACACAAACTATTATTACAAAAGATTATGGTTGTGTACATCATGTCTATGTCACCTTAGGGAGCACCTCTGCACCCGTAGTTCCCAGTCTGCAGTGAAGGCTGCTCCAGTAACGACGAGCATGTATTTTTAGCTGAGAGAGGCAGTGTGCCTTTGGTATGGTTGCGTGAATTCATTGGCTAAATATGAAGGGACCAGCTTGGATTGAGTAGGACTGTAATTGCTTGTCTGTGTTGTTCTTCAAACCCCAATTCCAATGAAGTTGGGACCTTGTGTAAATAAAAACAGAATACAATGATTTGCCAATCCTTTTCAATCTTTGTTCAACTGAATACACTACAAACACGATATTTAATGTTCAAACTGATGAACCTTAGTTTTTTTTGTGTGCAAATATTCTAATATGGGTGGCACGGTGGACGACTGGTTAGCGCACTCACTTTACAGTGCTGAGGTCCCAGGTTCAAATCTGGCCTTCCTGTATGGAATTTGCATGTTCTCCCCCGTGCCTGCATGGATTTTCTCTGGGCACTATGGTTTTTTTCCCGCATTCCAAAAATATGCATGGTAGGTTGATTGAAGACTTGGTCTGTAGATGTGAATGTGAGTGCGAATGGTTGTTTATTCATATGTGTCCTGCAATTGGCTGGCGACCAGTTCAGGGTGTACCTCGCCTCTCACCCAGAGTCAGATGAGAGGGGCTCCAGCACGTCCGCAACCCTAGTGAGGGTAAGTGGTATGGAAAATGGATAGATAAATATTCTATCATTTTGAATTTGAAGCCTGCAACACATTCCAAAAAAGCTGGGACAGTAGCAACAAAAGACTGGGAAAGTTGAGGAATGCTCAACAACACCTGTGTGGAACATTCCACAGGTGAACAGGTTAATTGGAAAAAGGTGTTTCCAATTCCAGGAGTGTCATGATTGGGTATAAAAGGAGCATACCCGAAAAGCTCAGTTGTTCAGGAAGGAAGGATGGGGCAAGGTTAACCAAATTGTGAACAAATGCGTGAGCAAATAGTCCAACATTTGAAGCAAAATGTTTCTCAACATACAATTCAAGGAATTTAGGGATTTCATAATCTATAATCCATAATATGGAGAAATCTCTGCCCGTAAGTGGCAAGGCCAGAAACCAACATTGAATGCCTGTGACATTTGACCCCTCAGGTGACACTGCATTAAAAACCGTCATAATTTTGTAAAGGATATTACCACATGGGCTCAGGGACACTTCAGAAAACCATTGTCAGTTAAAACAGTTGGTCGCTACATCTACAAATGCTAGTTAAAACTACATCATGCAAAGTGAAAGCCATAGATCAACAATAGCCAGAAACGCCACTATCTTCTCTGAGCCTGAACTCATGTGCTCTGGTCTGATGAGTCCACATTTAAAATTTTTGGGGGAAATCAGCTACGGTCGTGTCCTGCGGCCCAAAGAAGAAAAGGACCCTCTGGATTGTTATCAGTATACAAAGTTCAAAAGCCAGCATCTGTGATGTTATGGGGGTGTGTTAGTTCCCATGGCATAGGTAGAGTGCACATCTGTGAAGGCACCATTCATGTTGAACGGTACATACAGGTTTCAAAGAAATATATGCTGTCATCCAAGCAACTGCTTTTTCAGGGATGTCCCTGCTTATTTTAACAAGACAATGCAAAGACACATTCTGCACGTTTTAAAACAGCATGGCTTCGTAATAGAAGGGTGTGAGGACTAGGCTGGCCTGCCTATCGCCCATTGAAAATATGTGACGCCTTATGAAGCGCAAAATACGACCGTTGAGGAACTGAAGTTATACATCAAGCAAGAATGGGGAAGAATGGCACCTGCATGAACAATTAATGGCCTCAGTTCCCAAACCCTTTTTGGGTGTTGTGAAAAGGAAAGGTGATCTACACTAACAAAGTGGTAAACATTCCTTTGTCCCAGTTTTCTTGGTGATGTGTTGCAGACATCAAATTCAAAATGAGTAACTATTTGCAACAAAAAAGTTTATCAGTTTGAACATGAACTATCTTGTCTTTATAGTGTATTCAATTGAATATAGGTTGAATGGGATTTGCAAATCATTGTATTCTGATTTTATTTACGCTTTACACAAGTCCAAAGTGGCGGCACGGTGACCGACTGGTTAGCACATCTGCCTCACAGTTCTGGGGACCATGACTGCGTGGGTTTTTCTTCGGGCACTCCGGTTTCCTCCCACATCCCAAAAACATGCATGGTAGGTTGATTGAAGACTCTAAATTGCCCGTAGGTGTAAATGTGTGCGCCAATGGTTGTTTTTTTTCTATGTGCCTTGCAATTGGCTGGTGACCAGTTCAGGGTGTACCCCGCCTCTCGTCCGAAGATGGCTGGGATTGGCTCCAGCATGTCCGCGACCCTTGTGAGGATAAAGCGGTACAGAAAATGGATGGATAGACAAGGTCCAAAGTTAATTGGAATTGGTGTTTGTACACCAAACCAAATATCTCATAGATTATTGTAGATTTAAGTGTATTGTAAACATTTACATTGGTGCAGCAGTATCCCTGCATCAAATATAGAATGGCGATTAGGCAACACAACTAGACTACAGTTCAAAGTTCAAATATTAAAAGGAAACAATATTATATAAATATTCTGCTTAGTTATCCGTATGGATTGACAAATAGTGATTGTGAAACAAGGAATTGTAACACACACACATGCACACGCACGCACACACACACACACACACACACACACACATTGGAACAAGGGCTGAACCATCTCCAAAACCTCTGGCCATTTTAACATTTAACCAAGTTGATGTCACATCAGTTAGTCTATGTCTGCTGGATCACAAATCTAAAACAAAGTCAAACACTGCCTGTATACCTCATGAAAGGAACATGGTGGCCTGCTACACGGCATGAGTTTTGTGCGAGGTCCTCATATATGAATCATCTTACATTTAAAGCTTCTGTGGGGAAATCCTTCATTGATGCAGTCACCTCAGCAACCAGCCTCTGACCTTATTTTTTTTTCCCTTCTCATCTGTCTCCAATAGCCAAGGGTCAGGCTCCTTCAATGTGTTTTAGACTAAGGCCTTGTACACACATTTTCAAATCTTAATATTTTTTTTCTGCTACACATGACTGCACACATGAAGATGAAAAAGTCCGGCATTTAATGGTTTTAGCCGTAAAGTATGTGCTGTGCTACAATAATCTCAACACACAACACCACACACGAGATTCTGTTCTACTACCGATCTTGAATCTATTCCGCCAAGACCAAAAACTTGCGTGATCAAATGTAACAAAAACGAAGAACACAAAACATCGCAACACAACATCGATGAGGACACACGAGGAGGAAATGATGGTGGCCTTGTCTTTTTTTTTTTTTTTTTTTTATCAGAAAAATCCCAAACAAAACAAACAAAAAATGACCCTGGCAAAACTTGGCGGAATTCTTGTGCTTCCCACAGCTCCATTTGGTTCTTTATTTCTGAGGTCCACGAGACTTCGTGTTTTGGGTGTGTGAAGTGTTATTTTATTGGTATACTTTTATTTTGAAGGCTTGACTTTACAGGCTACCGGATGTGGTGTGCCGATGTTTCCCGAGTGTCCGAAGGGACTGGAGGCGCGACTGTTGTACACTGGCGATGTGGTGAAAATAAACTTGCTTTGGAAAATACTTCTTGCCGATTGGTGAACCCAGTTATACAAAATAATGGCAGCAGTCTCTAACATTAGTTAAGAACAGGGATTTCTAAAGTCAGTCTACTGCTGCTACTACTAATAATGTATGATTACACATATTTTTCCCCAAGTGAACTATTTTACACGAAACATGTTTAATATGACTATTTCCTTGATAAAATCAAAATGGCTAACTCAATTTTAAAAAAAAAAAAGGCGTGAATCATTTTTAGCAATACAATTAAAGCTGTTTTGCTTTGTAGGTCTGCATGACTAAAATGGCTGCTTGTTGTCACGCTATTGCCAAGAAAAGAGAGAACGATAAACATGCTCTCAACAGCAACCAATGGCTAAATCGTATCATGGAACACATATCCCAAGAGAAAATATCTGCGAGACATTACCAACTGCAGAATTGAACTGAAAATTTGTCACCTGCCTGGTGACACCTGCTGGCTTTGTGGCCTGTTGTAGGACTATGTGCCTCTCTGTTAGGTGGCACTGCATCTGCCCAGGCGTACATTGGGGCTAGTGCCAGGCACTCGTTCTCAGGTGCATTGGGAGGATGGGTCCATCTGCTTCCCCTGACCCTGTGCCCTAGGAGGCGTACCCCCTTTCCTCCATCGTCGTCTTGCTGTACGGGCCTGGCCCATGGGAGGCAAGCGTCTTATATTGTGTCACACACATATCCATATATGTACACTCACAAGGCATTTTTGGACACAATACAGTCTGCCTTTCAGGGGGGCTGGTGATGGGGATGTGAGTGGCTGGCCAGGCTGCAGTGCAAATAGTTGCTCTTACTCTGCTCTTCTGCCCTGCCTGTCATCCAGTTTTAATGCATTACCCACACTCATTTTATGGGGGTCAGGCAAGGGTGGACCTTACATGATGCAAAGTCAATTGGGCTTTGGTATATCTATGTGCCATGGCCTCCTGCCTCCCTCTGGCCCATCCCACCTGTCTTCCTTTTTTTTTAATGTGCTACAGTCATACATCCATGCTTGGGAGGGCCAGAATGGATCAGGTCCGGGGAGTCTTGTGGTAAGGTGCAGGTCAGCAGTGTCCTGTAGCCTTTGCAGCTCACTCCCACCAGCTTCACCTGTCCCCCAATTTTACTGCACAACTCTAAACTTACACAGACTTAAGACACTTATACAGTAAAGGAATACTGATTCCCATTGTCTCTTTTTGTCTCTGCCTGTCCCCTCTTAGACCATTTCCCCAAAAACTATTTATCTCAATACAACCATCTCAGGCGGCACGGTGGCCGACTGGTTAGAGCGTCAGCCTCACAGTTCTGAGGTGCGGGGTTCAATCCCCGTCCCCGCCTGTGTGGAGTTTGCATGTTCTCCCCGTGCCTGCGTGGGTTTTCTCCGGGCACTCTGGTTTCCTCCCACATCCCAAAAACATGCATTAATTGGAGACTCTAAATTGCCCGTAGGCATGACTGTGAGTGCGAATGGTTGTTTGTTTGTATGTGCCCTGCGATTGGCTGGCAACCAGTTCAGGGTGTACCCTGCCTCCTGCTCGATGACAGCTGGGATAGGCTCCAGCACGCCCGCGACCCTAGTGAGGAGAAGCGGCTCAGAAAATGGATGGATGGACAACCATCTCACTACAAACTACAAAAGAGGGAATTTATCAAACTCTCCTGTTCCACAGCAAAACTGTCCATACAAATCCCCCATACACTACCTGACTAACCTGCCAAATGAGACAGGATAAAATAGAACAAATAAAACATGGCTGTAAACTGATTTGTTTTGACTGATGTTAAATGGGTGTGTGGCACGAAGGTTCTGAGAAATGCGGATTTCGTAGAACATGACAGACTGACAAAAAAAGAGCCCTTAACTATCGTAAACCTTTGGGAATAATGGACATTGTGAACCAGGCTCTGTCAACAAACAACCTCTGATCTAAAAAAAAATTTCCTCTAGATAAAATAACATTACAATAAAAGTAAAGACAGGTTAGTTAAGTACAGGTTTTTCAACACAATAGAGCTGGGGTCAAATCAGGATGGTTGGTACTCCTCCACAAACGTCTTTATTGCAGCTATCTGCTATCCTTATGATCCCATCGACCCACTTGATTGGGACCAGCATCGGCAAAGCCTTCCTCATAGAATATGTGGACTTGATCACTAACTTCAATCTGACCAATTCATTTCATGACATCATCTCTTTTGGACTGTTTCATGCAATTAACCATAGGTAAAACAGTTGAAAATTATCATATTTATGCTCACTTTTATACGCAATCAAAGCTATATTGCAATATATTAAGGATATGTGTGTAGAAATTTTGACGACAAATGACGAGTACGTAATGCGACCCATTCAATGCCCTGAGAGTTACGCTCTAAATATTCGTGGGCTCATTTTTGGCTTAAGTGGAGATCACGCGAGCTGCAGTAAAATGCATTTGGCACTTGTCGGTTTCTAAAATAAAACCTTTCATTTTTGACGGGTTTTACATAGGAGTTGTTTGGTTTGGCAGGGTTAGGAAATGTAACTTCAAACGTTGCCATAATAGGCAGTCCGCTATTTTAGCAAAATGGCACTTGTCAGCTTTTGTGCTTCTCCCACTAGTGACAACGGCTCATTTTTGTCGCCATACGGCTCAAATTCAGTAGCTTCATATTCTTCACTCTTTATCCTTTCCTTTACTCCTTTGTGATGTTATGAAAGCAACTTTGTGTTCCATCGATCAATTTTCCCATTTTAAGCCATTTTTGTCTGTTTTATCTGACTAGGCGATGAATAAAAAGAAAATCATCCACTTTGGAAATATTCAAACAACAAACCACAGCTTCAACAGTTCCAGTTAGTCTTTCTTCGGCTTAGGGGAAATATTTAGTCATGGTTAGTAGAAAGAGGGACACAATCTTGTTGATCCAAATAGCACACCTAGTCAAAAAGTATTGGGATGGAACAATGTCTTCAGACCCTTATTCGGCTGAGGGATGCAGCAGCGATAGCATCTCATTATGTAAAGAGGAGTAAATGACTAACAATCCTGCTATTAAAAACACACATTGCTATTTCCTCTATGAGTCTTATCGCTGTCTGGGATAACAACTGTCATCTCCCACAAAAATGATCATAAGAATCAGAGGAGATAATTGTCATGGTCTGTGTTTTGGTTTGGGTTGTGTTTAGTTTTGTTCAATGTTTTCCTGTGTTCCATGTTTGTCGTGTGCTCATTAGGTTGTTGTGTCCACCTGTTCTCGTCTACTTTGTGTCGACCAATCAGCTCTCTCTAGCCACTAGTCTAGTCTAGGTGTTCCTCGTTGTCTCGTCAATTTGTTTGTATTTAGTTCCCTGGTTTCTTTCACTTCTCGTCGGTTCATTGTCGTTGTCACGTCTTTGCCATGTCATAGTTGCCAGTTGTCATTGTCACGTCTTTGCCATGTCATAGTTGCCAGTTGTCGTTGTCACATGTCTTGCCATGTCATAGTCGCCAGTTGTTTTTGTCATAGTCGCCAGTTGTTTTATCATTGTGATTAAATATTATTATTTTGAGATTCCCGCACTCCTGCCTTGCCTCCCTGCTTCCCTGCAATTGGGTCCACCATGTTCTTGCCTTGCGTTCCTCGCCGTCGCCCTAACCATGTTCATGACAATAATAGCTGTTTGATCCCCTGGCCTGCAATTGTGACATTGGCAAAATTACTCTGTGTGCGTGCATGTGTGTGTGTGTTGTGTGTGTGAGAGGATTTTATATACTTTCTGCAAAGGTATGATGTACATGGTTTAAAAAACAATAAAAGATGCAGAAAGAACATGCATGGACTTTTCCTTCAATATTTCTGTTGTGAGTCTTCCATCCATCCATTCTTTTTATACCGCTTATCCTCTATAGCAAGGGTGTCAAACTCATTTTTGTCGCGGGCCCCATCGCAGTTATGATTCCACACGGAGGGCCGTTATGGCTGCAATGATTGCCTCATATTATTACATATACACAAATTAATGGATAATTACTTTTGAAATCAGAAGCCAGTAAAAACTGTTTGTTCAACTACAGTATGAATCAATTTCATTTAACAAAAAATGCTTGCAAAATCTCAATATTTTTAAAAGTGAAGCCAATTTGCAATTTTGGTATTTTAGCAACAAAGTCGATGCACACTCTCGCGGGCCACACAAAATGATGTGGCGGGCCGGATCTGGCCCCCGGGTCACCAGTTTGACACCTGTGCTCTATAGGGTCGCAGTTGAGCTGGAATCTATCGCAGCTGAATTTAGACAAGGTACATCCTGGACTGGTTTGCAGCCAGTTACAGGGCACATGAGACAAAAAAAACATTCAAACTAACATTCATCCCTGTGGACAATTTTGAGTTTGCAATGAATTTAATTCTGGATGTTTTTGGAAACACATAATTACACCAGTGCATTTACAGCCAAATAACTGCTTTAAGAAAGGTCCTTATAGCTTAATGCTAATCCCAATTAGCATCTATGTTGCAGTGTTTTAACCCTTTAAGCAACGGATTGAACAGCAATAACGTGTAGACAAACAATATAGTACTCACAGTGACTCACAGTCATACCGTCTTTATCCTCTGCATAGAACTAATATTAGTGCCATACTGATTACATTATCAATCCCGCTTGCTTTTTAGGCAAGACACACCCTGCAAAGCAAAGCAAATTTATTTATATAGTGCATTTCATACACAAGGTAACTCAATGTGCTTTACATGATTCATCCATCCATCCATCCATCCATTTTCTGAGCCGCTTCTCCTCACTAGGGTCGCGGGCGTGCTGGAGCCTATCCCAGCTGTCATCGGGCAGGAGGCGGGGTACACCCTGAACTGGTTGCCAGCCAGTCGCAGGGCACATAGAAACAAACAACCATTCGCACTCACAGTCATGCCTACAGGCAATTTAGAGTATCCAATTAATGCATGTTTTTGGGATGTGGGAGGAAACCGGAGTGCCCGGAGAAAACCCACGCAGGCACGGGGAGAACATGCAAATTCCACACAGGCGGGGCTGGGGATGGAACCCGGGTCCACAGAACTGTGAGGCTGACGCTCTAACCAGTCGACCACCGTGCCGCGCTTTACATGATTAAAAGCATTTATATAAAAAGGAAACAAAAAGCTTATAAACATTTAAAACAGGGAAGAAAATAAAAAAAATAAACTGCAGTGTACAGTGCAAGAAATATAATTTAAAAATGGAAATACTCTAAAAAGCATGAGAAAAAAGAATAGTTTTTAACCTGGATTTAAAAACATTCACACTTGGAGCTTACGTCACTTCTGTTGGCAACTTATTCCATTTGTGTGCAGCATAATAGCTAAATGCTGCTTCACCATGTTTGCTTGCTCTGTGCTCCACTATTTGACCTGAGTTTGTCGATCTCAGAGCCCTACTGGGTTTATAACCATTAGCATTTCTTTCATTTATGCAGGACCTAAACTATTTAGTGATTTATAGACCAGTAGCAGAACTTTAAAATCTATTCTAAAACTGACTGGGCGCCAGTGTAAAGACTTTAGAATTGGAGTAATATGCTCTGGCATCTTTGTTCTGGTCAGAACCCAAGCTGCAGCATTCTGAATGAGCTGCAGCTGTTTAATGCTCTTTTTGAGGAGTCCAGTCAGAAGACCATTACAATAGTCAAGTCTACTTGAGCTAAAAGCCTGGATGACCTCCTGGTCTGCTTGACACATGCAAAAAAAAGGCAAGGACTCCCTAGAATTTCACGTAATGTATTAAAGGATTCATAATAAGGCCTCAATGAACAGTATCTCGATCTGTACATCTGCCCCCAGGTGGCCAGGGCCGGAACACCAAAAGAAGACGCATTTAATTGATGCAGTGTGCCAACAACTGTTTAATACTTTTAAATTCTGTTCAATTATGTCCTTATATTTTCCTCGCCGGAATGGATTAATGGCATTTTATTTTATTTCAGTGTGAAAAGATTATTTGAGATTGAGAGATGTTTTGAGTTACAAGCGTGGTCACAATGAATTCAACTTGTACCTAAAGGCACCACTGTGTGTGTGTGTGTGTGTCTATATGTTGCAGTATGAAGCAAGAACATATTTTTATTCTGTCTTCTACAACTATGTTTATGTATTTGCCTAAATATTGCTGAAATATTTGGCAATGCTAGTATATTATTACCATCCTGACTTCATCTTACCGTAATTGCGGAACTCAAATGTGTCTCAGACCTATTTATAAGTACTTAAATGTCAGAGTATGTGAACTCCCTGGAGTCTAAAACCTGTAATCTGCAAATGGTGAGTTGCTATTAAATGGCTAATTCCCCTGGATTAAAGGATTCCAGCGAACACAATTCCCTCTCACATTGTGCCCGCTTTCTTTCACTTCTTTTCAACTTTAATTCTCCTTTTCCAACAGAATTTACTCACGGTATTGATTTCAATATTAACGGTACAATAAATGAATAGAGCAAGGGGCTAAAAGGAGAGGGATTGGACATACTCTATGTAGGCATTATCAATTTGGGAGAAGGGAAAAGCAAGAAAGGTGGTGAGGGACAGAGGTGAGGTTTCCGTCAAATGCAGACACACTGGATAACAAGGTAAACTGCAGCTGCGATCAGGGAACTAATCTAAAATCACAGCAATCCAAATGGTAGAAAATTATGTTTGTTCCGATTTCAGAGGGTACATAGTCAACCACAAATGGCAGGTCATCTGATTAGTCCATTTGAGATTTGATTTGGTCTCAATTTCTTAATATATCATAACAATCAATCACTTCCTTTTTAACCTGCATGTGGTACCCAGCAAGCAATAGTCGTGAAGAAAAAAGATAATGGTAATTATTCCTTTTTTTTTTTCATTTACACATATTTTCCCTGCAGCCTCCTCTCTCTGGTATTACTTTCCTAACTGTCTTGAAATGCAATTACTGTTGATGATATTAATTCCACTAATTATATATGAGATGAAATGCAACCAGTTCTTGTGAAAAGTCAAATGAATTTGAAACTAGGTATAATTGGGTCATTATTTTGACTAAAACCCCATTACTGAATGGATGTCACATGCATTATTTGATGCAGAGTAAAACAGAAGCGGACTACATTTCTAATCGCATTTGCCAGGTGGAGATTAGCTAATTAAAATAACAAAATGAATTGGAGATGGAAAATGCTAGGTGACATGCTGAAAAAAAGTTTCAATGGTATTTGTTGTTCAAATAGAATTTCAGATGACATATTGGACAGTGGCATTGTGGTTTGTCACCTCACCATTCAACATCTGCATCTTGCACTCACCACAAAAGTGATTACAGTAAATTTTGGTTCTGGAAATCCACCACTGAAAGTGTTGGCAAAATGGCTAAAGTATGTGAGTGAAAACCCACCAACCTTCCATTAGACATATATGAAACAAAAAGTGCTGACATGATTATCCAGAAACAAGAAATATAAATTTCTTAAAATTGACAATATTTTCCAAAGTGTGTATTTTGTGCAGTTCCCATTTCATTCCCCTTGTCTCACTGAAATTTCCGTGGTCTTAGTTACGTGGTAGCGAATGGGAGCCGAGCTCTCTAGAATGGTTCCGTGAATTCTGGCAAGATTATTTCAATCCAAATTATTTAATTTTCCAGGTAAAAAAGGTGTTAGCTGTTGTGACAAGCAAACATGCCAAACTCCAACAATAGAAGAGACCATGCTGTCACAAAATAAAGGGACAAAATAAAGGGAGTTTGAGCCTGCGCGCGGGAACTTGCAGCGCTTCTGTCTGGATGAACTCGAAGTGTCGGTTTCCTCTTCGAAGAGCACAACCCATCGCCCAGGTGTGAGGGAACCGGCCGGCGCGGCGGACCTTTTGGCGAGGCAGCGAAGTCCGCCGGTGTGAAACGCGTCCTCCTCTTTCTACTCGGCTAACCTCGCTAGTCGCCGAGCTAACGTGCCGCCAGCTAGCTGGTCACAACGCGGCGGAGGGAGCTCCTCGTCGGCGGCGCACGAAGGACGAAGTGACTGAATCTGCCGGCTCCGTCGAAGACTAAGCCCAGCCGCGCACAGAGCACAACCCATTGCCCAGGTGTGAGGGAACCGGCCGGCGCGGCGGACCTTTTGGCGAGGCAGCGAAGTCCGCCGGTGTGAAACGCGTCCTCCTCTTTCTACTCGGCTAACCTCGCTAGCCGCCGAGCTAACGTGCCGCCAGCTAGCTGGTCACAACGTGGCGGAGGGAGCTCCTCGTCGGCGGCGCACGAAGGACGAAGTGACTGAATCTGCCGGCTCCGTCGAAGACTAAGCCCAGCCGCGCACAGGCAAGTGTTATCATGTGTGCCAATGGGCCTCCACCTCTGACGGCTGGGCCTACACCACCCCCGACGGCTGGGTCTCCTCCACCACCACTGACGGCTGGGCCTCCACCACCACCAACGACGGCTGGGCCTCCACCACCACCAACGACGGCTGGGCCTCCACCACCACCACCGACGGCTGAGCCTCCACCACCACCACCGACGGCTGGGCCTCCTCCACCACCACCGACGGCTGGGCCTCCACCACCACCACCGACGGCTGGGCCTCCACCACCACCACCGACGGCTGGGCCTCCACCACCACCGACGGCTGGGCCTCCACCACCACCACCACCGACGGCTGGGCCTCCACCACCACCACCACCGACGGCTGGGCCTCCACCACCACCACCACCGACGGCTGGGCCTCCACCACCACCACCACCGACGGCTGATGCGGAAGCTGGCAGCGTAAAGCTATATGCAAACATTGCCAATAAAAGAAACAGGGGGCTGCCAAACCCCGCAATACTAAAGCACCGGAAATGGAGGGCATTCCAAACCGTTAATAACTCTAAATTAATATGGGACTCAACACGTAAACCAAAAGGCATTCTTTGTGCACACTTAAATATACGAAGCATTTTAACGAAAAGTGATCAGGTCAATCACCTTCTCACTGACTCAAATATTGACTTCCTCTGCCTATCTGAGACATGGCTCCATGAATCTTCGCCCTCAGCAATACTATCTGTACCTGGTTATAAAATGTTTAGAAACGACAGACAGGGTTCTAAGGGAGGAGGTGTTATGATTTATGCCAAGGTCACTTTTAATTGTAATGAAATACATGTTACAGATGAGAATGGATTAGAATTTCTTGGACTAACTGTTTCTTTGTCACAGCAAATGTCTTTTATTCTTGTAGTTATTTATAGGCCTCCCTCATCAAATGCCGCTTTCTATGAAAAGCTGGAAATGTTACTGAAACAACTCAATCTTGCAAAAGAGGTGATAATAATGGGTGACCTAAATGTTAATTGGGAAGTTAACAAAGTTAGGAAAAAATTGAAAAGGGTTATGGATGATATGGATATGACTCAGGTTATTAATGGCCCTACGAGAATTACAAACTCCACCCGAACTCAGATTGATCTAGCCTTTACTAATAGGCCAGAAAGGATCTTGAAGCCATACAATATGCTCACAGGATTGTCTGATCACAATCTTATAATGGTTTCAAGAAAATTAAATAAAAAGCGCTTCAAACCCTTGGCCACCACTGAATCCAATAGGATACCAAAACATGAACAACAAAATTTCCAAGATTCCATCCAAGAAGTAAACTGGGATGTATTACTCGCTGGTAAAAATGTAGATGAGGATTGTTCTAAATTTGCCAACAAAATACAAGAAATTATTATACAATTTACACGGATAATTAAACTAAAAGCTAGAAAGAATGGCCTGCCTTGGTTAAACACATTTATTCTGAAACTGATGAAAGAACGCGATCATTCCTTGAAGTTGTCGGTCAAATCAGGATACAATAGACAGCACTTTATCTCACTGAGAAATAGGGTAGTGAAAGAAATAAGAAAATCTAAAGCTGACTTTTTCATTACTGCTCTGAATAGTGCGAAGGGAAATTCAAAAATAACCTGGAATTATATTAAAAAACTATTGGGTGTTACACAAAATAACAAAACAAAACTAATGCAAATTCAATTAAATGGAAACATCCTGACGGAACCTCAACTGATGGCTGATGCTTTTAACAACTACTTCATTGAATCTGTGTCAGAAATCTCTTCTAAGTTTGCAGTAAAACAAATGAAGGAATACCCTGCATTGTCTACAACGCAGTTCTTTACTATTACAAATATTACTGAGACCAAAGTTATCGATTTAATTCATTCACTCAAACCATCTAAGGCAAAGGATGTTTTTGGAATGGACACGAGCATGCTCAAAGATCTAGGTTCAACTCTTGCTCCTCCTATTGCCTCAATCATTAATCTTTCAATTTCATCTGGTCACTTTCCAAAGGCCTGGAAATCTGCTATTGTTACCCCTGTCTTTAAATCCGGTGACTCAACTTCTCTGAATAACTACCGACTTATAAGCATTCTTCCGGCCATTTCCAAAGTTGCAGAAAAATGGGTGTCAGAGCAGATTGTCCATTATTTAATCAGCAGCTCCCCCTCTCTCCACGCCATGCAGTTTGGTTTCAGATCCAAGCATTCCACTGAAATGGCTACATGCCTCTTCATTGAGAAAATAAAATCTTCTCTCGACAAGGGTGGAGTTGTAGGGGCGGTGTTCTTGGACCTTCTTACCAAGCTCTCAAAATTTAACTTCTCTCGCAAAGCTGTGAGCTGGATTGAATCATATCTGCATGACCGAACACAATCTGTATCAGTTAACAACTGCAGATCAGAGTCTCTTAGGCTAACCTCTGGAGTCCCTCAGGGATCAATATTGGGCCCCCTTTTATTTAGTCTTTATATCAACGATTTGCCCACTGTTTGCTCTGAAGCAGAGTGCGTAATGTATGCAGACGACACAGTTTTCTTTGTTCATGGTCGCTCCAAAGATACTATTGCTGCTAAACTCACTAATACAATGTCCTGTGTCACAACTTGGTTGCAGGAGTGCTGTCTACAGCTAAACGTTTCTAAAACTGTAGGCATGTATTTCACTAAAACAAATAGAGTATCACCGGACCCCGACATACTTGTTAATGGAGAAAAAATGCAAATTGTCAGCCAATACAAATATCTTGGGTTAATAATAGATTCACAGCTTTCCTTTAAAGCCCATATTGACAAATTGTGTAAAAATATCAAATTAAACCTCGCAAATTTTCGTGCAATTCGGAATGAAATGTCAACTGAAGCTGCAAAAATTTACCTGCATTCGATGATTCTTAGTCACTTTAACTATTGCATAACCAGTTGGTCCCAGGCTGGTCAGAATGCAAAAAAACCATTGGAAGTTTTGTACAAACAAGTAATTAAAGTGATGGATAAAAAACCAAGGCACTATCATCACTGTGCAATTTTAAAAAAATACAGTCTTTTAAACTGGGACCGTCTTCACATATTTGCAGATTTAAATTTGATTTATAAAGTACTGCATGATTTGGCCCCAGCTCCTCTGGCTGAGTTCATCAGCCAAAGAAACAGCTCTGAGCGTGTCACTCGAGGCTCTGTCAGAGGTGACTGTCTCATTCCTCTGCGCAGGAGCACTTTCAGTAAGTCAGCCTGGTCAGTGAGGAGCGCTGGTGAGTGGAATTCAGTACCTGAGGGGGTTAAACTGCTTACAACATACAAGGCCTTCACAAAAAAACTGAAAATGTGGCTAGTTAACACCTATAGCTGCCAACACTAAAAGACAAGTATGTTATGTTGTCTTTTTGTTATGATCAAAAAAATTATGGCTTTATTCTCTCTTAATAGTATAGTTTGATTATGTATCCTGTATTATATTGTCTTGTAGATGTATTTTACTGCTTTTTGACATCATGGCCAGGGGACTACAGATGAAAACTAGCCTTCTGGCTAATTCTGGCTTTTTTAACCATGTGTACTTCATGTGTTTTATGAAATTGCATTGTCCCCTTTCAAAAATAAACTGAAACTGACTTTGGTTTACTCTTTGTAACAGTAAGATGGTGGAACTGTGGAAATGTCAATTTGCTATTATTTGAATCCATAGCAGTGCATTGCTCCACACAACCAATACCATACCATACTACCGGAATTGACCTCCTCTCATCGAAAGGGTGGCGAAAATTAGCCAGTTGTTTTTTTTGGGGTACCCAAAAAAAAAAAAAAAAAAACTACTTACCATATTGAAGTGTGCTGATTGGTGAAAACAATTTGTTTAATTTCATACATTTTTACAATACCTATTAAGAGCATTGGTGAAGAGTTCATAGTTTAGCGAGAAAGGTGATGAAATATTGAGTTAAATAATCCAAAACTCTCCCAGGTCTGAGTTGAGATGTGAACTGGAAAACAAACACTCATCTAAAAAACACCAATGGAAAAGAGTGACAAAGCTTATGTCATAACGACATGACAGCTGGGGTTGAATAGGGATGGGGAACGGACCATGAAGCGTTATGACAACATACAGGTGTGGCATGCGGTGTATAACCATGATATGCAAATTCTTCTGAGCATGGAACATACAGTAGAAAAGACAGCCATTGATAGCTGCAAAGAGGGCTTGACAATGTCCGTTGATAAGAAGGCTGACTCAGGCTGAGTTTTGATCAGCCCTGGTTGGCTCGCCAGGGCAAGGTGTCTGATGTGTTGAACTCCCACTGACACCTGGTTGAATAACTGTCGACATGACCTACGCTTACACACTCGAAAGAGTTCAGAAGCTCTTTAAATATTTAAGTAAGCGTAAAAAGGGGAAGAAAAAAAACGGGAGACCAATAGACCTTCATTCAACTGTAATTGCTTCGCAAATTTTGATGCTGCAACAGTCCCATACATGCAGAAATGTGCGCGAGAGCAGAGAAACAGGCATCTGGAATGTCAAATGAAGCTGTCAGATGTCTCACATCATTTGTTCAAAAAGTTATAGTACAGACCATCATTTGCATAATTCTGACAGCACAATCGATGCTGCTCTGGACTGTCTAAGGGCATATTAGTTTATGGTATTAGTTTTCAGCTATCTGATTAATTGTCTACAGAACAGGCTGACTGTGATTTAGCAATATGTCTAGACTGAATTCAGTGCTGCTACCAACCAGCTAATGCTGCCCAGGAGACATTTGAGTTGAATTTGGGGTAAAATGGGAAAGATTTTAGCTTAGTTGGGAAAGTGCAATAGTTCCAACAGTTATTTTGAGCAAAGGAATAACCTGAAAAGTCTGTTCTGTGATATTTTTGATGAGTCCAGGGTCCCCGCGGGTTCAGCTTACTCATGACCCTGAACAAGCTACGCAGAAGAGAAAATGAAACATTGTGTAGTATCCCATGTTTCACTTTCTTGCACTTGAGTGCTCTTATCAAACAGAAGCTGCTGTTACACAAAGGGATAACACTGCACTACTGTACTTGGGTACGACACCCAAGCGAGACTGTGACTTGCAGTGAATACTACAAACTTTGGGTCACCGGCATGGTGCCCACAGCCACCAGGTAGCCCTCATGGACAACATCAGTATCCCGTGGCCTGGTTCTGGAAATATCTCACCAGTGATGGGACAATGTGATTTCCTAGGAATGTTGTACAAATACACTTTCAGAGATTCAGAGAACTAATATGTGGCATATTGACATTCGTTTATTTCCTAACTTGCTAAATCAGATGATAATTTCCGTAATTTCTTGTGTATAATACGTTTGAGTATAATGTAATGTAAAATCGACTGTAACAAAATCAGGAAAACCCTTCCATCTATGTATAATGCACACCATCAATTTGCTGCTATCCAGGCTCAAAATGAAGTATTATCTGTATTTTATTAGGGTTTTCAAATAAATATTATGGACTGTGAGCATGGCGGCACGGTGTCCGACTGGTTAGAGCGTCAGCCTCACAGTTCTGAGGACCCGGGTTCAATCCCCGGCCCCGCCTGTGTGGAGTTTGCATGTTCTCCCCGTGCCTGCGTGGGTTTTCTCCGGGCACTCCGGTTTCCTCCCACATCCCAAAAACATGCATTAATTGGAGACTCTAAATTGCCGTAGGCATGACTGTGAGTGCAAATGGGGGTTTGTTTCTATGTGCCCTGCGATTGGCTGGCAACCAGTTCATGGTGTACCCCGCCTCCTGCCCGATGACAGCTGGGATAGGCTCCAGCACGCCCGCGACCCTAGTGAGGAGAAGCGGCTCAGAAAATGGATGGATGGATGGACTGTGAGCATCCGCTGGCAGAATTCAGATTTTCTTATTTATTTATTTATTTTTTTAAACTTTGTGTCGGGACAATCCACACTTAAGACAAAAAAAAAAAGCTTAATGTTGCTAAATGTTACAAAACTGCAACTGATCGTGAACAATATTTATGTGGACATCTCTAATTATGCCCTTGTCCCCCATCTTAAAATATCAGAAATCCTCCAAATTTTGGGATTTTATGTCAATATGGAGCAAAGGAGGTCATTATTCTCGGGTGGGCGGTGAACATTTACTGTTTTATATATATATAAACATTTGTGATATTACATATCATATTGGAATTAAAGCACACCTTTTTCACAACCCCAAGGTACCGGTATACATTTATAAAATGTGAAAGATTTTTTCATTTTCTTATACCTAGGTATAATACGCTGTATCGACATTAGATTATTTTGGGGGAAAAAATGCACATTCTACATGAGAAATAGCGTCGTGTTCGCTTCACAGATTAGAGTGGGTTTATCCTGATCTCACATGGCAGACGAGAGATACTGGAGATTCTGTGGAGAACGTTCTGCTGTTTCTCAACTTCCAAGCGGTGGGCCAGTGATGGTCTGTGTAGGCATATCCTCAGCGGTCCGCATACAGCTCTACATGCGAGCCAGAGGCACCCGACTGCTGTTAGGCCAGGTTGAGAGCCACAGACCCATTGGCAGACCATATGGTGCAGTGGGCTCCGGGTTCCTTTACATGTGTGGACATGCACACTTGAATGGCCGTAGTGTGTCAGCAGTTCTCAGATGACGAATACAGTGATGCTTTTGTACTGGCCCGTCTGATTCCCAGACTTGCACACAGACTTGGGTCCCCATGTAACATTGCATTTACCACTACTATGTCGGAACACAGACAGGATTTCACTGATTCCCTAATCCAATCCTGGGAGGAGATCCCTGCTCTGACCATCCATGGTCTCATCAGGAGATGTTATAGGACGTGCAAATACCGGTTAGTAATGCTAACAAGTATCTGCAGTGACTTAAAAGTTGGGATGGCAATAATTATGGTGGCCGAAGTGAAATAGGCCCGCGTGTCTACATCTATCCCTACGGTAAACATGTGATGGGCCCATACGATAAACCCGAGAAGGCCAATTGCTATTATAGCCCAGACCATTCCTATGTAACCAAAGGGTTCTTTTTTCCCTGCATAATAGGCTACAATATGGGAAATCATCCCAAAGCCTGGCAGAATGAGAATATATACTTCTGGGTGTCCAAAAAATCAGAATAGGTGTTGGTAGAGGATGGGATCACCTCCTCCTGCGGGGTCGAAAAAGGTTGTGTTAAGGTTGCGGTCTGTCAATAACATGGTAATACCAGCTGCTAGTTCATTACTCTGCTGATTTTCAAATGATTTTGTTCTAAATAAATGACACTATGAAATCAATACAGATTTTCAACCCGAAGCATGGGTTTTTTTTGTTTTTTTTTGTTTGCAACTGATGACAATTGGTTTGACCTTTTACCTTATACTAGATCCTGGACAAATGCAGAGTTGAGGACTAAAATTAAGGTCCTGGGGGGAAAAAGCGAACACAAATCTGAATTTGTAGAAAGTCGGTGCAAGGGAAAAGCTACTGCTGGATGGATCCATGGTCTGATGTATACAACAGCAACAAAAACTGATATTTTCTATCTCTCTAACTCTCCTTCTCTCTCTCTGGCTGCTCCCTTTTTTCCCCTTCAGCACTTCCCAGAATCCGACTGTGCAAGTCTAACGGAAAACCACTAAAAAGGCTATTAACGAATGTTACTCCAAGCAGCCCGAACGCACACATAACAGACACATGCACTCACTGACAGCTTGCTGGAACACCACAATTTTTCAAGTGACAAAACATGTTTGTATACATGTACTCATTGAAATTATGTGTCATTGTAGATGTGTCGAAGCGGTGGCACAAATGACACCAATCGTTAATGAACATACAGGTACAGTACCAACCTAATTTTCCATTGAAAAAAAGAATGAGTTAAATAGCCGTGAGTCACAGAGACACGAAGCATTGGGATACGAACCATGACATGGCTGACGGAAGGATTACACAATTTTTTTAATTGATTGGGGTTATGAAACGACACTATAACACTAAACAACAACTTTTGGAATATGGCCAAACAGCTTTGTAAAAATATAACCCCACCTTTAAAAAGCTCATTGCCAAAGTCTATTAATACAAAAAATCCTTGATGCAAGCAGCCCAAGAAACTAAAGTTGTGGTTGATATTGGGTTGGCTTGGTTGGTAATGTGTGAATGAGAGCACGTTCACACACACAATTTACCGAAGTGTACTTGTCAACAAACCCAAGTTTTGCTGCAGTGACTTAAAAGTAAATTGTAGTTCAAAACTACAGAGGGAGCCCAGAACCTTTTGGCCTCTCATCCTCCTTTCTGCCATGAAGGTTATGGTCTAAGATAACATTTTTCTTTAATGTTGAAGGTTTAGTCAACATTACAGGCATTTTACCACAAGCTCTTTGTTTATTTGTTGTTTCAGGGGCATTTGTGATTATGATTTACTATATTGCAGTTCTATAGGGCTGAAGGGAAACACCTGTTTGTTGTGTTGCTCTTAGAAAATACAGAAACCCCCTCATGACATATCATACACTGTAAACGCCACTTTTTTAAATAGTTTGTAAATATTTTTTTGTTTTTATAATGACAATACAACAACACTAATCACAAAGTATAGCATCTATAAATGAAAGTGAGGTACACAATGTACACATACACTTTCATAAAACTACACTTCAGCACTTACATTTTTATATTCACATATACTTTTTATACAGGTATACTTTTTATTGATCAAACAATGAGTCGATACAGTAATTATCATGACAGTAAAACTAAAGCCAATCGGTAGGTATGAGTGATACCTTGGTGACACTTTTGGTTTGTGACCATTTCTTATTGGATATTTTTTATTTAAAATATGATGTATTACAATTACAGGCAAGTCACATGACAAATACTGGCCATTTATACCAAATTTATTATATTATAATGCATCATAAAACCAAAAGTAAAGCAAATAACATATGAATAAAAATAATATAAAGATGATCTCATAAAATATCTCATATTTTCTCATCTTTTTAATGCTCTGAGCCAGAAATGTTCTACTCTAATATATTCATCTTTATGGCGTGGAAAACAAGATGACTTAAATCCTCTCTGTTAAGCTTTTACCTGTACCTTTTCCACACACACTTCTGAAAAACATGCATATTCAAACTTATGTCTTGCATAATTAAGCAAAATATTCAGTAAAAATGAAAACCAATGTCTGCTTTAAGTAATCAACATCTGGATATAATTATAGTCTTCAGCTGAAGTGCGTCGTGTTAAAATTAGATTGTGATCATAATCTTTAAGGCTTATGAACAGACACAACACAAGCATTGTCTTTATCATGACACTGGGAAAGGTAACAGTGCTGTTGTTTTTTGTATTTTTTTTCAAATCACTTTGCCAAGGATGTGTGGTCTTCAGATGTTTGAACAAATTTCTTGTGTTGCTGCTATGTAAAACTGTTTTGTCACAGACTTGGCACCTTGCTGTAACTTTATCGAGTAGCGTAAAATAGCACCACACAATGCTTCGTTTTCAGCAATTTTGCCGCGTCCAGCATTCTGCTGGCTGTGTCTGAGTCACAGGTTTGATGTCCTCTCTCAAGTTTCCTTGCCAGTGCAATACAATGCCATATATGGGGGTGCATTGGCACATACCTGTAGTAATTCAAGAAAACTATCTAAAAGTGTTGAAAGTGATCCATGCACCCCCAAATTTTATTTCTTGGTTAATATTATTGATATTTGTTCAAGGAAATCAATGCCAAAACAACTGTTAGGGACATCAGCAAGAACCTCCATGATTGAAGGCCATGAACAAAAGTACAGATATCACTGCAATAAGAATAGTTTAGAAGTTTAGTTAGAAATTTTACCTACAAGTACAGAGACAAGTTTTGAAAATTCTGGGACGAAGTTTTATGAACTGAGAAAAGATTACCATTACCAAAGGGAAGGCAAGGCTAATGCTTTGAGAAAGAAAGGATCTGCTCATGATTTACAAGCTCATCTGTAAAACTCAGTGGACATAATTTCATGCCTTCATGAATCTTCATTGATGAACAACATAATGACAGCAGCGAAAATTAGCCCAGAAGTTGACTGAAACATTGTGTCATAAAAGAAAGATGCAACCAAACTGATAAGGAAAAACTTCATGTGCTATGATAATGACCCAAAACACAAAGAACAAAAAAAGTTCATTAGGGGAAAAAAGTGCAGTGTTTTAGTCTGACCAAGTCAATCTACAGACTTGAATCCTTGAGAGCATGCATTTTGCTTGCTAGGAAATAGGCTGAAGGGAGTAACCCGCCTGAGCAAAAACCAACACAAAGAGAGCCTGGAAAAGCATAACAAATAAATGCAAAGGTTTGTGATAGCAGTGGGTCACAGGTCTAATAATGTTATTCCAAGAATAGGTTTTACAACAAAATATTAGTTACTTTAATCGCTTTTGAAGTCTATCTGCTCCAAAACATTTTGTCACATTACCATTTTGAGTATTCGATCCAGGTGTAAATAACTGGAAACAAAAAGCTGAACAGTTGATCTCTCTATTAGTCTCAAATTTGTTTCTGAATGTCAAAACCAAATATTTTCAGTCTATAGAGAAAAAAAAAATGAAATAATTGTCCTCTCTGTTCCAGTACTTTTGGAGGGCAGTGTACATGGTGTACACTATCAAGCTGGCGGGGAATGGAAGCAAAGTGAGAAATATGAACGCTGTAGATGACAACAACAACAACCAATTCCCCGGTTGACCTAGTACACTCAGCGAGAAGGCAATGATTGGGAAGGGGCGGAGGAAGGGAAAAAGGTAAAGGGAGAATTTTTAAAAGAAAAGGATACAGGGCATGTGGAGTTGTAAAAAAAAAAAGTAGGTAATTTATGAGCGCAACGGTGCAGTTACTGTATTGGACGGTTGAGTGTGTGTTTTCCAGTGTGTGTGTTCCTGAACAGTATTATTTAACCACTTGTTCTTGCCCTGCCACAGTTTCTTGCTCTGCCTATGGATCCTTTAAAATCGCCCAATATCCTTTAACATTAAAGTCACAGGGCTGTTATTCCATTCACCGCACTGCCCCTTACAGGTGCTTGTGTGTGTGGGTGCAAAACAAGTTGTTAATGAGCTTTTCTGGTCATTCAGTGTGTGTGGAAATAGAAAATGCACCCCTTGGACCCAAATGTGTCCCAAACGGGTCATTGTGATTTGCGGTAAGAAGGGCGCTGATAACAAAAGAAAACTACTTTTGCCTTTAAACCTCAAAACACTTAAGCAGAAAAAAAGTCTTAGGGCCTGATTTATTACAGGGTTGCACATGCAAAAACAGGTAGAAACTTGCTTGCTCATGCAAACAGATGTCAAAGCTGTTCTACTAACCAAGCACATCCAGGATTGCATCTGCCTAACAGGCAACATTGCCGCACAATTCATTTTGCGCGTTTTGTGAGGAGAATATGCAAATAGATTATCACGCCCAATGTGAATGATCCAAATCGAGATGGAATGCGATTGCTGATTTGGCATCTTCAAATACTGTGTCTGAAAGGCAGGTACAAACCGGCACACACAGTGGTGCCAGCATAGCACAGGCAAAATGAGAAGCGGCGGGGAGATCTTTAATGCTCGTGTAAACATTTTGGAAGTGCCAGAAACAAAAATTATACAAATCGCCTATTCAGCAATGCAAGTTTTGAGTTTCTGAATGATCCAAAGGGCCTATTTGGAGCAAGTCACAAAACGATATCACTGGTGACCAAACTCCTTGCAGCTGGCTCATTACAGCGCACTGTGACAATGAACTTTTCAGGTGGCAGATACATCATATTCACATGCGCTCAAGGTGAGTTAAATTAAACAAAACATGGCTTAAAGGCAGTTTCTGGTGCAATAGATTTATTTACTGTAACTCAGTAATATTTGTTTATTGTTTACATTCTCCAATAGCACTTCCACTTCCATCACTTCCAATTCATTTTGTGTTTGCAGTGCTCTCCCAAATTTTCCATGGTCAAAAGCATCAGAGTAACCTACAGCACCTCTTTGAAATACGGTCTTCACCACATCTATTCTGTAAAGGTTGAATAGAGGCAACTAGACAAGTTGAAGATGTTCCACCTTTAATCCAAAAGGCAAAATAGGGAGACTGCACACATAAAATTCAGAACTTAAGAACCCTTTTGGACTGAAAAAAACAAAACAAAACTCAATTTGCCTTGATTTAACCTTTGCAGATTTCAATGACCTGAGTGACAGAGACTCTACACAGACACACTATGACATGTTGCCAGCAGCAAACATAATCTGTTAGTGTACACGCAATTTAGTGCCCGCTATTTGGGATCTTTCTGGGAAATCACAGTCTTAGTGTATCATGCGCTTCACGCCCAATAACAGTGCGCGCAGTGTGTTGGATTAAGGGCGCAATTTTGTGCCCTCGATTTGGCATTTTAGTGAATTAGGCCCTTGGTGTTTAATAAACACATGACAGAAATGTGGTTCCATTTAGACTTCCGTGTAGTGACTAAAAAATTAGTCACTTAGCTGTTGTGGATTTAATGAAAACCTGGGTTATAACCCAGACAAGGTCATACTGTACTGCATATGGAGAAAACAACTGTATTCATAAGTTTTCCAATTATAGTTACAATATTATAAGGGATTTATTATATATATGAGAAAACATCTCAAACACACTTTGACATCTGAGCTGAAATTCTGATGAATTCTGCAACCACAGAATGGTTCAAAATCACGGGTAAAGGTGGGGCACACCTGTAGATATTTATTCTCCCCAAACTTATACAATATTTTATCTGACTCACGGAGAAAGTTATTCCTGTCCATGTGAACAAACTGGTGATTCAACATTATGGAGTATGGATTTTTCTAACAATACTCAAGTTTTTGCCATCTTCAACAATATAAAATGGTTAACAGAAGGTAGTGAGACAGTGAAAGACAGAAAGAGAGAGAGAGAGAGAGAGAGATATAAGGTCACTCTGCTCCAGACGATAAAGTTGGCCTTAATGATCAGAATCACTCCGAGTCAAACATAAAATAATTTTCATCATTACATTCATGAGTAGATCAATCGTGAGTCATTTTATTTGGACGTCTCCTCCAGAGTTCAATCAAGTCTGACCTGATTACCTTGTGGCCAATCACATAATTTCTAAAGACCTCAGGATAGCACATAAAACGGTTATGACCCGGCCAACCGAGTTCAAGGAATATAGAGGCATTGCATCCAATAGATTTGACACAAATACTCATCAAATTGTTGATTTATTTCCTTCAATTTCACTTCACACTGCATTTATCAAAATATGTATATAGTTCAACATACAGCATTTCGCACAAGGGAGTTGATCTGAACAGAGGAAAAGTAGATGTGTTGTTGTTACTACAATAAAGTGCTGATGCGAAGCATCAGGAGCAAACTTCAATTTTGGAAATAGTGAAAAATAGCAATAATTCATCCTAAATCCTACAAATGTTAATTATTGTATATTAAAACAATTAAATAATTTACTACATTTAAAAAAAATAATTATTTTCCTCTAAACTTGAGTTTGATAAGTGGAGGTCCAAATGGAAGAGAACAAAAATGAGATACAAGCCCGAAGGACTGTTGCCTATTCACAATTATACAGTCACAAATGCAGCAAAAATGTCCTTGGAGGTTGTTCACATTCTTCATTTTGTTCCTGTGGTGATGATGCATGAAGTAATAACCGCTGGAACAAAGTATGACCTGACCTCCACCCTCGTCGTCTCCTCCTTTCTTAATGTGGTTGAAATCTTTATTCTCTGTAAGATTGCTAGATATTAAAGTTTTTCACCACAATTCAAACATTGCATGAGACAATTTAATTATTCATGCGCTTCATTAATCAATAATAATTACTCAATCTTACACATAATGAACTTTGTATAGCGAAATTATTTTATTCTTTGACTCAGAAGACCTACACATAGTCAAAATAAGTTTTGCTGATCGTTTCGTATCCATGACGTGGTAGCATTTAGAACCTATTACACTTAATACACTTATGGCACCGAAGCTATGAGTACCCGTCTATGTTAGTCATAGCTGTCGTTACCTCTTTTGGGCAAGCTGCACCCCCTCTCATGCACAGGTGCACGGAAACTGGTATAAAGTACGAGTGCACCGATCATGATCGGTCGATTTCGATGGAAAACGTGATTGGGGCTCGTCTATCAATGCCTTTCATTGCCCATCACAAAAAACGATCGGCCTAGCTCGTACTTTTCAGCCTGCAGAGAATGTGTGCAGTGCAGCGCAAGGCTGGGGAATTAATCCAAATTTGGGTGTGCTTTAAGATGTTTATTGACATCCCAGTTGGAGTTTACTGTAAAATTAAACACACACAAAAATAATTACCCTCATTTTATACCAAAAGACAAGACATTGATTTATAAATCACAAGCTGATGCTAACAGTTAATGGAATACCCTATTGACTTGCTTGCTAATATTAGCTTTTGATCACGGGAGGGATTTACCTTCAAATATTGAATATTCACACACAAACACCATTACACATTCAGACAGTTAATAGGGCATATATTCTTCCTAATCTGTGAAAAACAAGTTATAAGGTGACTTTCTTCTTCTACTCTTTTTTTTAAACTCACAGTAAAGGAGTAGCTCCGCACCACACTGCCCCGAAGAGGCCAAAGCACACACAGCAGGAACAGCAGATAGTCATTGACAGTATAAAAATACACTTTTTTTTTTTTTCCTGACTGTGACATAAAATCAGACTGAACTTTTCCTGTTTTAGGTCACATAGGATTAGGAAAAAAAAAATCTATTTGTTAAATGCAAGAATAATGAGGATTAGTTTTTTTCCCTAGACATATGACAATACAGTCATGGCTAAAAATCTTGGCACATTTGTAGCCGTGAGTATTTATTTTTCTTTATTTTTTAAATTTCTATTACTTTAATAGTATTATTATTTGACTTGTTACAAAATTATTTTCTGGTTGTTCTATTAAGTTACAATATATTTAAAGGTTAGGTTTCGTAGTGAAATAAATACAAAGTTTAAGTTTAACACAAAGTTTTTTTAATAATTACAAAGTTGTAAAATAAATGAATAATCATGTTTATTAATCGTGATTTCAATAATGCAGCCCTATGGTGGGCACAAGCCAGTGCAAACTTGTAGGTTGGTCCCAAGCCCGGATAAATGCAGACGGTTGCGTCAGGAAGGGCATCCGGCTTAAAACTTTGCCAAACAAATATGAGCGTTCATCCAAAGAATTTCATACCGGATGGGTCGTGGTCCGGGTTAACAACGTCCGCCACCGGCGCCGTCAACCTGCAGGGCGCCGTTGGAAATTTAGCTACTGTGGGTCGATGTCGAAGTCAAAGAAGAAGAAGAAGAGGTGGAAAGCGGGTTCTTCGGCAGAAAGAGAAGAGGAAAGCACAGAGCCTAGCACTGAATGTGGGGACTTTGAATGTTGGGACTATGACAGGAAAATCTCGGGAGTTGGTTGACATGATGATTAGGAGAAAGGTTGATATATTGTGTGTCCAGGAGACCAGGTGGAAAGGCAGTAAGGCTAGAAGTTTAGGGGCAGGGTTTAAATTATTTTACCATGGTGTAGATGGGAAGATGTCTTGGAGGTGAAGAGAGTATCAGATCGAGTGATGAGGCTGAAACTTGAAATTGAGGGTGTTATGTATAATGTGATTAGTGGCTATGCCCCACAGGTAGGATGTGACCTAGAGGTGAAAGAGAAATTCTGGAACGAGCTAGAAGTAGTTCTGAGCATCCCAGACAGAGAGAGAGTCGTGATTGGTGCAGATTGTATTGGACATGTTGGTGAAGGAAATAGGGGTGATGAAGAAGTGATGGGTAAGTACGGCATTCAGGAAAGGAACTTGGAGGGACAGATGGTGGTAGACTTTGCAAAAAGGATGCAAATGGCTGTCGTGAACACTTTTTTCCAGAAGAGGCAGGAACATAGGGTGACCTACAAGAGCGGAGGTAGAAGCACGCAGGTGGATTACATCTCGTGCAGACGATGTGATCTACCGACTGTAAGGTTGTGGTAGGGGAGAGTGTGGCTAGACAGCATAGGATGGTTATGTGTAACATGACTCTGGTGGTGGAGAGGAAGATTAGGAAGAGAAAGGCAGAGCAGAGAACCATGTGGTGGAAGCTGAGACAGGACAAGTGTTGTGCAGCTTTTTGGGAAGAGGTGAGACAGGCTCTCGGTGGACAGGAGGAGCTTCCAGAAGACTGGACCACTGCAGCCAAGGTGATCAGAGAGGCAGGCAGGAGAGTACTTGGTGTGTATCTTCTGGCAGGAAAGGAGAGAAGGAGTCTTGGTGGTGGAGCCTCACAGTCCAGGAAATCATACAAGGAAAAAGGTTAGCTAAGAAGAAGTTGGACACTGAGAGGACCGAGGAGAGGCGAAATGAATACATTGAGATGCGACACAGGGCAAAGGTAGAGGTGGCAAAGGCCAAACAAGAGGCATATGATGACATGTATGGCAGGTTGGACACTAAAGAAGGAGAAAATGATCGATACAGGCTGGCCAGACAGAGGGATAGAGATGGGAAGGATGTGCACCAAGGTAGGGTGATTAAGGATAGCGATGGAAATATGTTGACTGGTGCCAGCAGTGTGCTAGATAGATGGAAAGAATACTTCGAGGAGTTGATGAATGAGGTAAATGAGAGAGAAGGGAGAGTAGGAGAGGCAAGTGTGGTGGACCAGGAAGTGGCAATGATTAGTAAGGGGGAAGTTAGAAAGGTAACAAATGGAAAGGCAGTTGGTCCTGATGACATTCCTGTGGAGGTATGGAAGCATCTAGGAGAGGTGGCTGGGGAGTTTTTGACCAGCTTGTTCAATAGAATTCTAGCGCCTGAGAAGATGCCTGAGGAATGGAGGAAAAGTGTGCTGGTGCCCATTTTTAAGAACAAGGGTGATGTGCAGAGCTGTGGGAACTATAGAGGAATAAAGTTGATGAGCCACACAATGAAGTTATGGGAAATAGTAGTGGAGGCTAGACTCAGGACAAAAGTGTGTATGCCAAGACAGAGTACCAAAGATGCATTATTTGCCTTGAGGATGTTGATGGAAAAGTACAGAGAAGGTTAGAAGGAGCTACATTGTATCTTTGTAGATCTAGAGAAAGCTGATGACAGAGTACCCAGAGAGGAACTGTGGTACTGCATGCGGAGGTCTGGAGTGACAGAGAAGTATGTTAGAATAATACAGGACATGTACGAGGGCAGCAGAACAGCGGTGAGGTGTGCTGTAGGTGTGACAGATGAATTTAAGGTGGAGGTAGGACTGCATCAGGGATCAGCCCTGAGCCCCTTCCTGTTTGCAGTGGTGATTGATAGGCTGACAGATGAGGTTAGACTGGAATCCCCGTGGACCGTGATGTTTGCAGATGACGTTGTGATCTGCAGTGAAAGCAGGGAGCAGGTGGAGGAACAGTTAGAAAGATGGAGGCATGCACTGGAAAGCAGAGGAATGAAGATTAGCCAAAGTAAAACAGAATATATGTGCATGAATGGGAGGGGTGATGGGGGAAGCGTGAGGCTACGGGAGAAGAGCTAGCAAGGGTGGAGGACTTTAAATACTTGGCGTCAACCGTCCAGAGCAATGGTGAGTGTGATCAGGAAGTGAAGAAACGGGTCCAAGCAGGTTGGAACGGGTGGAGGAAGGTGTCAGGTGTGGTATGTGACAGAGGAGTCTCTGCTAGGATGAAGGGCAAAGTTTATAAAAAAGTGGTGAGGCCAGCCATGATGTATGGATTAGAGACAGTGGCACTGAAGAGACAACAGGAAGCAGAGCTGGAGGTGGCGGAAATGAAGTTGTTGAGGTTCGCTCTCGGAGTGACGAGGTTGGATAAAATTAGAAATTAGCTCATCAGAGGGACAGCCAAGGTTCGATGTTTTGGAGACAAAGTTAGAGAGAGCAGACTTCGATGGTTTTGAGACGTCCAGAGGAGAAATAGTGAGTATATTGGTAGAAGGATGATGAGGATGGAGCTGCCAGCCAAGAGAGCTAGAGGAAGACCAAAGAGAAGGTTGATTGATGTTGTGAGGGAAGACATGAGGGCAGTTGGTGTTCGAGAGGAGGATGCAGGAGATAGGCTGACATGGAAAAGGATGACGCGCTGTGGCGACCCCTAGAGGGACAAGCCAAAAGGAAAAGAAGAAGGTGAGCCCAGCCATGATGTACTGATTAGAGACAATGGCACTGAAGAGACGAAGCAGAGCTAGAGGTGGCGGAAATGAAGATGTTGAGGTTCTATCTAGGAGCGACCAGGTTGGATAAAATTACAGATGAGCTCATCAGAGGGACAGCCAAGGTTAGACGTTTTGGAGACAGAGAGCGCAGACTTCGATAGTTTGGACACATCCAGAGGAGAGTGAGTCAGTATATTAGTAGAAGGATGATGAGGATGGAGCTGCCAGGCAAGAGAGCTAGAGGAAGACCAAAGAGAAGGTTGATGGATGTTGTGAGGGAAGACATGAGGGCAGGTGGTGTTCGAGAGGAGGATGCAGGAGATAGGCTTACATGGAAAAGGATGACGGGCTGTGGCGACTCCTAAAGGGACAAGCCGAAAGGAAAAGAAGAAGATTAATCGTGATTTCAATATCAATCAAAATAATCATGATTATTGTTTTTCCCCATAATCACTCAGCCCTAGTGTAGCACCCCGCTTCACAATGTGCAGGCGCACAGCACCTGCAAAGCAAACCCAAACAAACACGTCGAATCATATAGCCTATACCACTCACTATATACAAATAGAAAGATTTACAGCTTATCAATATGAACGGTATCGGCAGTGATCGGCAGATGTCACTAATGGATGATCGTATCAGAATCGGCAGCATAAAATACTGATCGGAGCACCCCAAGTATAAAGATTTTGTACTCTGTAAATTTGGGGCTTTTGTTTCGCCAAACCTAATGAAGTGAAAAACTTGCATTGAAAGATCCAGATATAATGCTGATTGAATAGAAAAATTGTAAACGTCAAATTGGACTGTTCATTGCGTCTAACAATATACTTTGGAAAGTTCATTTTGGCCTGTTTATTGAGTGCCTTCACACAAGCCGTTCAATTAAATCATTGGGGCAAACAAGATCATACCAAGGCAAAAATTGAGAAAAATATAGAGTGTAACGTCCAGCATCCAACACAATCTGGTCTATGACACTTGTTGACTGACTGACGAAAATAAAGATTCCACAGAGATCAATTATAATTGAAGTGATCCACTCCAGAGTCAAACCATCATAAAACCAGTATTGACTGTACAGGCAATGTTTAGGGTACCAACATTGTTAACTGTCACATAAGTGTAAATGTTAGTGAACGGCTGTTAATAAGATTGTGTAACATAAGTTGTGTACAAATGCAGTGGTGAGGGAAGAAGGATACAAGTTAAACAGCTCATGTTTTGGTCAGACAGGGCAGTTGGTAGTGGTTTACATTGCTGATGTAGGAGCAGTCCCCATTTGCCCTGTGATTGACTGGCGAACAGGCCATCTCGTCACCTAATCCTCATCCTAACTAAACCGGGATGGGTTCAGTTCTCTCCTCAATCCTTAACAGGGTAATAAGCCTTATACGAAGTGTGTCGGAAAAGTTCCACGACTGGTATATATATATTTCAAACCCAAACCACAAACTATAAGTTTTCCCTTACAATATGGGCTTCAAAATCAAACAGCACGTCTACAAAGAGATGCTGTGGTATTTGCTTTGTTCAGTGCGTGAGAAGAGGCAAGAGTTTTGGCGGGACACCTGGTGACTGCTTCACCATGAATGACACACAATGCCCTTGAGCATCCGACAGTTCCGGGCTTAGATGAACATCGCCGTGCTGGATTAACCTTCCTCACATCTCCGTTATGGCCGCTCAGGACAATAATGTATGTTGAAACGACACGTTGACATTAATAAAAGAATGTCGGAAATAATGTACACTGGGAAACCTATTTTATACGAGTGTAACTGGTTAAACAGAATAGAATTCCAGAATCCTTGGACTTCATAGCTGGGAATTTAGGTTCCAAATATTTCACTCCCTGTATTACTTCAGTCTGGAGTGGAAGTAGTGTTGTTTTAGCCTGTCAGCAATCAGCTCACACTTGAAGCAGTTAAACGGTGATCTGGGTCAGAAATTTAGAGCAGGTAACATTCAGTCCTGTCATTGCAGTGATCGTGTACTGCCGCCAAGGCGATAAGAACACATTGGCTCACTGACCTTTCCCCGGTGGCTCCTCTGTAAACACTTCAAATGATGGTCCTTGGTGATAACACCTGACTGTCTTGCTCTGTTTTACTCCAGTACACTCTCCATTTAGTCCCATCTCCCTCTTACCATTTCGCTGCTGCTCCCTCACTCTCAGTGTACACCGTTAAAACCTTGAGTAATACCCCCCCCCCCCCTCCCTCCCACTGATATCCCTTTGTACTCACAGGAGAAATCCTTGAAATCCCCTCTCTTGCTCACCATTTAATCTCCTTATCGCTGTGAAGATTACAGCACACAGTGAATAGAAGCATGCACAGCAAAGAGTTGAGCACCTGGTGGAAACTGCTGTGATATAGCGAGACTAAGGATTACAAGCACCCAGGTGGACGATTGCTACAGACGCCACATGTGGTCAAGTGCAATTCAAAATACACAAATGGAGTAGGATGGACATGTTAGGATGACAAAAAATAAATATTTACCAATTAGCCTGAATTGTATTTCATAATTATCAAGGTCAGAAAAAAATTTGGTTTTCAATATGGAAATCACATGAAACTTTAAATTAAATTCTCCAAACAATTAAATGTTAACTGCCTTGTTTAATCCAAATAAGAAAGTGGCACTCGTAGAGGCTAAAGCTCTGAGCAAAACCAGTTTTCCTCCAAAAGCCCAAGCCAACTGTAACTAAATAAAATAACTGCAGCCTGCTGATTCTTGTTAATAAATCGGAGCATGTCAACATGCACTGGGGTGAGACGCGAAAGCAGACAACTGACAGTCAGTCCTGCAACTAAAAACACTTGCTTTGAATACACAAAGGTTACGGGGAAGCAGATTTATTGATTTGCTAACTTCCAGCCTGGGGAACCTTACTCTGCTCACTTTCTGACAGTTGGTGTTATAGGTGTGGTGTTGAAATATTTACAAATGAACTTTGTTATATTTCTGCTTCCCTCTCTACTCTTGTCTTACTCTCTTCATGGTCATTCTACAGTATCTCATATTAGCAGCAAACTTGCTGGACCAAAGTTAAACGAGTACCACCTGGCTGCTCCGATTTGTGTCATCCCTGAAACCAACAAGGCAATATATGAAATCGATGGAAAACAGACATGGTGCATAAAATACATGCAAAAACAATCTGTCTATAATTTAATAATTTCATATTAACAAATTTTCATTTCCATATATTTAAGCACAGTATTAATGCTCAAACTATGCATAATGTTACATTGTTACATGTAATATAAAACATTAAAGCACCTTACGGGTTCGCAATTGAAAAGTAGGTCCGGTTTAAGCCCCAACTGGGTAAATTTCTTTGATTGTGTGGTTCATTAGATAAATTGGGAACGTAATCATCTGAGCTCTGACCACCAAACAAGGGGACAGCTCAGCTTGATGAGATGCAGCCCGAGCTGCTTGAAGACAATCTCTGGTCAATGGGACTATGGTGTTAAAATAACAGCAGAGAGCACAGGGAAACCAACAAAACTAATTAGAATTCTTGATGTGTAACATAAGTGCTTAATTCGTCCAAAAGAATGGTAGGTAGTCATGCAAGTAAATATACCTGGTCTGTTGTGTCAAAGGAGCCATGTTCACTATAGTTCCGCAAAGGTGTCAGAATCACCTCCTCCTCTCCTTTTCAGAAATTCTAGTCCTGTTTTCAAAACGTTATTGATGATTTAAAATTTTAGGCATTCACAGTAAAGGCAATCCTTTTTGACATAGTAAATGGTGGTGGCCCACTGAAATGCACTTCTTGCATACCAGTAAAGACAAAAGTGCATGATGGTGAAGACAAAAAGAAATTACCCATGGTACTCTAAAACCTCCTGAAATCTGGGATGATATGCTGTCTCCTCGGATGGCAACGTTATTCACATACTTTTACTGGACAACTCTTGGGCCAATATGAAAGCTTCTGTCCGAAGACAAAGTAAACACACACTGTATCATTTTGTATTTCTGACAGCCAAATTCGAAGTGTGAACACACTCAACTTAGGACTCAATGCTGTTCACTCAGTGAGTCTAAGACACGCTCAAGTCAAGTGCGCATAATTGGGATCGAGTGGGGTTTCATCAGAAACACCCTGAGATCTGGGGAACCTTACCTCTGTCCTGACGGCAGAACCACTGAAGGGGGTCAAGACTGGTACAAGAAGAAGAAGAGTTGAAAGGAGGTAATCTCTATTCAAGAGCAGGCACTCATTTCACTGTCTTGGGCTCCAACAGGCCTCCTGCTCCCTCTGCTCCTCTAATCCATGCAGTCCCCTGCTCAGCACACTCAATTATTTATCAGCTCATAGGCACACTGAGGAGAGGAGAGGAGAGGGGAGGGGAGAAGCATCTGCAGTTTTCTTCTATACTCATCGTTGCTGCTCTTTTATTTTTCCTCTCCCTCCTCTTGAGCAGTGACCATTCCTCCATGTCCAGCATGAATTATTAACGCTAATGACCCCGCGGGTACAAACGAGGGGAAGGAAAACATCCCGGTCATCACCTTTTTCCCTATCCGTGTCCCCGGTAAGCACCTGGATCCTGACCTGCCCTCAAGAAGTTTGCTTCCTCAGACAATCTTTTTCCTTCTTTGCTTTTTCAGTTTCCTTCCTCCACAACCACTCTTGATGTACCTGTTCATTAGTTCCGGCTACTTGCTGTGTTTCTTTTCTTCCGGCCCCTATTATGACCCTCACATCCTTCAGACGAGAGGTCTTTGTTCCTTTTGGGAGTCTCTGAATGGATGGATGGAAGTACTTTCACTCTGTTAGTTGTCAGAGATATAACAAAGGGATCGCTCCAAATTCAGCAGTGCATTGGGATGTGTGTTCATTGCAGCACATTGAAATGATGCCTTCGATTGTGTAAGTAGAATAAGTGTGTATTTAGCTGCGCACGTGATCGTTTGTAGACATTTACACAAACCCGGCGAACTCACTTCTGTGCATTTGCATTCTTCTGCTGTATACTGTATATGGATGTGTGTATTTGTAGTTTGTGTCTGAGTGAGAAGGGTCGGCAGGGGGTGAGAGTCAATAAGGAGTAGTGATGAAGAGGAATTGCTAATGTCAACTGCACTTGCTTGCTGCCTCAGTATCAAAGGGGCCTGCATGCTTCATATCTGAAGACAGCCACCAGCAACAGACTCCCCATCATTAACTGCAGTACAGCACACCGGGCCGAGGGAGATAGAGTGGAGGAAATGGAGAAAAAAGGAGCACAACAAGATAAAGAAGGACTGTGAAAGAAACACAAAGGCAGAGGAGGGAGAGGGTGTGATCACTTTGGGTGGGAATTGAAGAGTAACGATAAATGGTGCGATTATTTGCCAACGATAACAATATTACAGTAACAAGCTTTGATATTTAAAAAAAAAAAAAATCTATGCCATATCACAATATTTATGTAATTGGAGAAGGGAAAACTTGCAGGACGAGTGTGAGTTCTTTAACAGTAAACATACACGACAATTAAAGAATAGAGATAAGTGAATACAAATAGTTTTCCAGGACAATGAAGGCAGATGGTCCATTTTTTTTTAGCATTTTATAAGAGCACAGCATGAGAATTACAAGCTTTCACATCATAAATGTAAATCTATATTTATTTAGTTATTGCTGCCAGTATAATTCCTGAGTGACATATTGCGTCTCTAACATGACAGTTCTCTTTAACGGAACACATGAAACAAGCTGCAGGAACAGATGCCCAAATAGAGCGGCTATGGCAACACAGAAGTGTAAAATAGTGCATACATAATACAAGTATTAAATATTACATATTGTTTAGTTGGTTTGAGCTGACCCTTCTCCCCATTAATGTAAATGAAGGTAACATCTAAATGACTTCACGGTCCACCGTTGACAATTGTTTTCCAATATTTATTTCTGGGGGAGCGAGTCAAAAACCACTGGATCTGTCGCTTTTCACTGTTTTGAAATCTTGTTGCTAAGTTTACAGCAATGCTTGTGTCACTATAACCGTTTGGTGTAAATCCAGACTCATAATCACTTTTAATAATGGTGAACATACGCTAGAGAGGAACGACCACAACATGAGTCTCCATTTTTGTTTGTTTCTCTCAGTTTGTATTCACTCACCGCAGTTTTAAAATGCTTTCATGACTGACCTTTTAGTTATTAACTCTCATCCTGTCTTCTTAAATAATACCCTTTTAACGAAATGATATAGAAAGCCACAGATGTGTTGGTGTGGAAAATGTGCTGCGAAACAGATGTTCTTTTATCATCACTTCGTTAAATGCAGCATAGCATGGGTGAAATAGGAGGCAGGTTTGCAATGGCACTTTTTGTGCATGAACCATTGCGCTTCAGCAGCTTCAGACTGATTAGAAAAAAATGAAGCCCAGGATTTTCAAAATATATGCTATATTTCATTCAGTGTTACAATTGACAGTTTAGGGTGTTTTTGGGCCTGATACTCAAAGCTAGGAAGCAACCAACAGCTCAGGGCTACACTGAATCACAAAGCAAAGCTAGCATTAAATCAATAAGCCAAAGCTTCAAGGTTTGCTCCAGCAGTCAAACGACTGGAAACACAAACACTTGACTTGCTGGGTCTCCCTCCACTCCAGATAGCCTTGGAAAAACATGCAGAATGCCTCCAGAAGGCGTGCGCTACATCGGTCTTTTTCATATGGTCGGTCCACGTGTTTTTCAGTGCACGTCAATAAAAACTCCTTTACACAATTCCAACTAAATCCTCTGAACATCATGTCGACACTCCCATGACGACTACTGCTCCAACTCACATCCACACCAGTGTGCATCTGCTAATCCATATGATATTTAATAACCCTGCTAATAAAATAATGGTTAATCCTGCCTTGAGTAAAATGAATGAAGAATGTACATATCGCTTTCCTGTGCTGAGCTTTTGAGGTTTTACAAAAGAAAAGACAAAAAGACAGAGTGCTTCCTTCCCCAAAAGCTAATTGCTGAGACTGAGGTCCTATCCATGATGTGTGAATGCAGTTTTACCCTCGACATTGCTTTGGGTTTGAAGATAACTGAGTCATGTATTCATTGTACATTGTCAATTTTTTATTTTTTTTTACTTGAAGACAATTGATGGGGCGCCAATCACTTTGGTAGGCAACATACCAAGAAAACGACAGAATAACTGAACCTATAAGTTGAACACAAGTCGGTTCAGGACGCTCGTACCGGTATTGTGTTGAAAACATTTTTGCCATATCAAATAATAATCATAGCACTGACAAGATAGTGAGGAGACTTTAAATGTGAGTGCCTTACTGTTCCGCTCCTCACATTCTATTAACATATTCTTTTAGAATGTGTCATCAAAAAAAGCTGCAGCAGTCTGATGCTTGCTAAACTGATATCTCATGAAAGTGACTTTTTACAGGATCTCACACATAACAGCAGCTAAAACGCCACCATTTTTTATGGCTTAAGAGGTATTCCTGAAGGTTTTTGTAAAATATTATCCTCAAGAAGGGTTGATTTTAGAGTACATATTCACTGTACTCCTTTTTACACTGATGTACAACTTTAAATTAGAAACTCTCTTCTTGACGATGCTATTCATCAGACACAACATAAATCCATTTCATCAATTGACTTCACTGAAATAAAACCAAACTTTCAATAAAACCATTCACAATCAATTAATTTACTACCTAGTAAACCCATCAATCTCCAACCCCAATACCAATGGTTGGGACGTTGTGTTAAACAAAAATAAAAACAGAATACAGTGATTTGCAAATGATTTTCAACCTATATTTAATTGAATACACTACAAAGACAAGATATTTAATGTTCAAACTGATAAACTTTATTGTTTTTATCAAATCATCAACTTAGAATTTTATGGCTGCAACACGTTCCAAAAAAGCTGGGACAGGGTCATGTTTACCACTGTGTTACATCACCTTTTCTTTTAACAACATTCAATAAACGTTTGGGAACTGAGGACACTAATTGTTGAAGCTTTGGAATTCTGTCCCATTCTTGCTTGATGTACAGCTTCAACTGTTCAACAGTCCGGGGTCTCCGTTGTCGTGTTTTATCCTTAATAATGCGCCACACATTTTCAATTGGAGATGGGTCTGGACTGCAGGCAGGCCAGTCTAGTACCTGCACTCTTTTACTACGAAGCCACGCTGTTGTAACACGTGCAGAATGTGGTTTGGCATTGTCTTGCTGAAATAAGCTGAGGCGTCAATGAAAAAGATGTTGCTTGGATGGCAGCATATCTTTCTCCAAAACCTGAATGTACCGTTCAGCATTCACAGATGTGTAAGTTACCCATGCCATTGGCACTAACAGAGCCCCATACCATCACAGATGCTGGCTTTTGAACTTTGGCTCCATAACAGTCCGGATGGTTCTTTTCCTCTTTGGCGTAGAGGATACGACGTCCACAATTTCCAAAAACAATTTGAAATGTGGACTCGTCGGACCACAGAACACTTTTCCTCTTTCTATCAGTCCATCTTAGATGAGCTCGGGCCCAGACAAGCCGGCGGCGTTTCTGGGTGTTGTTGATGAATGGCTTTTGCTTTTCATAGTAGAGTTATAAGTTGCACTTACGGATGTAGCGCCGAACTGTATTCACTGACATTGGTTTTCTGAAGTGTTCCTGAGCCCGTATGGTGATATCCTTTACACATTGATGTCAGTTTTTGATGCAGTGCCGCCTGAAGGATCGAAGGTCAGGGGCATGCAATGTTGGTTTTCGGCCTTGCCGCTTACATGCAGTGATTTCTCCAGATTCTCTGAACCTTTTGATGAATTTATGGACCGAAGATAATGAAATCCTTAAATTCCTTCCAATTGTACATTGAGGAACATTGTCCTTAAAATGTTCGACTATTTTCTCACGACTTGTTCACAAAGAGGTGAACCTCGCCCCATCTTTGCTTTCAAAGAGCAATTCAGGGAAGCTCCTTTTATACCCAATCATGGCACCCACCTGATTCCCAGTTAGCCTGTTCACCTGTAGGATGTTCCAAACAGGTGTTTGATGAGCATTCCTCAACTTTCTCAGTCTGTCGCAGCTTTTTTGGAACGTGTTGCAGCCAAAAAATTCTAAGTTAATGATTATTTGCTAGAAATAATAAGGTTTATCAGTTTGAACATTAAATATCTTGTCTTTGTAGTGTATTCAATTAAATATAGGTTGAACATGATTTGCTAATCATTGTATTCTGTTTTTATTTATGTTTAACACAACGTCTCAACTTCATTGGAATTGGGGTTGTAGATCAACAAAGTATTTGCACGTATTCAATCAAAAACTGATAACTTTCCATCCAGGATGAGTCAGAAAGACATTGCACTGTTTGAGGCAAATAACATTCATTTAATCGCCTTCCAATTTGTCTTTACAGCAAAATATATAAGTTTTGGTCAATGTTTTATTAATATTTTATATATTTTGTATTATAATAGTTTTCAGTTTCATACCATTATCAAGCAAGAGTTTTTACATGCGAGCCCAAGGCAATTAAGGAGTCCTGAGTGATCATGTCATATTATGCTTGCTGCACTGCAGGACGTAAGTGGCCCTTACACTCACAGCAGTTCGTAATTACTTGGTAACCTGAATGTCAAAACCATTTAAAAAGCCCTCAGTGGCACTACTGTTTATTGCATAATAGGTAATAAAAGCTAATCTTATTATTTTTTTTTATAGTGAATACACATCTTTCACATTACTGCCCAATTTAGCAACAACACGATACGTGTTGATACCCAACGAAAAATATAGTAGCACCAAAAATGCTTCTTTATGCACATGGGAATAAACCATATCAACCACATGCATACCATAATATACATTGACAATCTAAACCGGCAAAAAATGACTGTCTGTCTGGCAGAAATATTGCTCAAGCATTCACATATATGTTATTCTACCTTTATTTGTATCTTTATTTTTATTATTATTATTTTTGACGGACTTCTCCTTTGCCATTTTACATCCGATTCACTCCGTTCCAACTTCGACATGTTCGAAAAATTCACGTGACTCGTGCTATTACTCATCTAAGCCGCAACATTTTCACATGACCCACAATTCCACATTTTACACCCAAATAATTCCCATTCATTCCCAATGACACATTGAACAAAATACTTTCGCATCATTCTCTTTCACTTTTAAAACATTCAGCTCATTCAGAACTTCTTCAACACACCTTCCCGTATTCCCCACATTCCCATATTACCCACATTCCACATTTCCACCCACATTTTACTGTTAAAACACCCACATTCTTTCCCCAGTCTACTCTATTCTGCCTTCTTCCCCCCTGCTTCCATATTTCATTCCACTTACTACATGTTTTCCACATTCCCCACATTACCCACATTCTGCACTGTGCAATTCTAAAATACCCGCATTTTAGCCAGAATAAGACACATTCTTCATTTTTAGCTACAGTTTCCTTATTTCTCAACCGATTCGCACCGTTCCTACTTCTACGTGTTCAGCACGTGTTCAAGCACATGATTTCAATCAGCATTGCAGCATTCACACGCAATTTCTCCAGGAATTGCACCTTCTAGTTTTCAGTGTTTTCTCACAAGCATTTGATTGTAAATACAAAATATTAAATACACAATATTATAATAACAATTTTCCAGCAAAAGTTATACCAATACACACACTGCAAAAATGCAAAATTTGAAATTAATGTATCTTATTTCACTATCTCTGCACTTAATTTAAGACAGTTTGGACTTTTTCTCTAAATTTTAAACAAGACAAAATGATGTGTTTTAAGATACAAGATCTCCTTTTAAGAATCTTCAATCTTCAATTCATACTAGTTCGATTTTGGCAGATTTGTTACACTTAGTTTAGGGACAAAATGCCTTGTTTTTAGAATTTGTTTACTTGTTTTGATAAGATCTTTTTTCGTTTTCAGTGCAAACATGGCAGATATACACGCTGCACTGAAAATAAAATGTTTATTTCATTCAGTCATACCAAAAAATTACAATTAAAAAAAATCTTTCACTTTACCATGAAACACATGGGGCGCTGCCAGGGATTTGATACCCTTGTAAAATAGATTTCGCCCCACCACTTCAACTGATAAATGCTCAATTAAAAATACTTTTTAGAGCCCCTGTCAGTCAGTCTCTCACATTTGTCATTACTTTTCTCCTCCTTCTTATAACTATAGTGCAACAATGTGTTTAAATAATAAAAAAGCAAATTCAATTCATTTGCCAAAAGTGACTTTAGGAGGATTATAGGCTCTGTAACATCATGCAACATAATTTGAATGCACCCATCCATGCAAATAACTAGCAGCTGTGTGATTTGTCTCCATTTTTCAGTCAGTTGCAGTTACTTATTGTGCAATATGCAGTCAGCAGATATACTGTACAAGACCTTTGGTTTTCATCTTTATGTTTTGTTTTACCATTTGAAAAAGGGAAGCAGTACAAAGATTAAAAAAGTGCTGTGTAGTGCACTGTTGTGAGAACATTCTGTGAAGCTGTGCCTTTAAAGTTGGACCAAACTGACACACAATATGTCAGGATATCACAGGAGCACTTAGTATGCCTCATTTTAGTCAGCTAGAAATAGTATTTGTATTATGATGATTATTTTAAAATTTTTTGACTTTCCACGTTAATTATTCCGTAGGAAGGACCAGCTTCAGCCAGAGAAAAAGATCATGCGAAGAGAAAGAAGATTGTATGCAGGAATTTATGAGAAACTGATGACATTGACCTGCTCCTTCACAACTGGTGGTTCAGGGCCATCTCTTTAGCTAAGAATGTGATATTACATATGTCATTCTCTTTATTCTTTAAGACAAGATACTGGCTATAATTAAATATGTAGCTATCCAATCCAGTGAAATCTAAGCTGCAATCAAATTGACACAACTGCACTTGTATGTGATAGCAAACATACCATAATGGTGTAAGTTGTCAATCAAATGGTGGATTGTCAGTATGAGGATGCGCAGATGCAACCTTGTCTGAGTTTGCAAGTTCTTAATTAAAGACAAACTAGAAATTAAGATCAATAACCACACAATTTTTGATCAACCAGGCACAAAGAGCTGTGATTAGAGTCATGCCCACAGTGTTGCATTTCATGTGTGTGTGTGTGTCAGCCACAAGGCCTCAGTACTTACCCAGAAATACATCATCATATCAGATGAGAGAGGACGGAAGACCGAAGGATGAAAGACTTGCAAAGAAAGAGGTGAGGCCAGGGCTCTTCTTTTATTTTCTGTTTCTCTCTCTTGGTCAAACTTTGTCTATCCTGTCTTGCGGTTTTAGTCTTACTTCCTCAGTCCCTTCACGTTTTCCCCCCGTCTCAGGGATATAATTTTTGGCAGCGCCGTCTGCTGACAACCAGTTAATTGCCCCTGTGTTTGTGGATATGTAGCCAAGTTATAAAGTCCCTTTTATGTGTCCCGCTGCCCCTGAAGACAGTCGGTCTCCCGTTCCCGCTGACAGTGTTCGCCTCTCAGAGTTGCTGCAGAAAACCTCAAGCTGCTTCTCTTCACTAAAAACTCAGCCTCTTCTTCTTTGCCAAAGGGGGAAGGAAAGAGAAAAAAAAACAATGTGGAGAGAGGCAAAAAAGGGGAAAGTGCTCTAAGGCGTTGCTACTGTATCCCCGCTTTACCTCTCTTCTATCTTGTCTTCACAACTTTCCAACCTCTTCTCCTATCAATTTTTTCCCCTCTACTTTTTCTTTTTACCTGCCTCCTCCCTCTGCTTCCTATTATCGTCCAGAGCAGCTTCGGTTCGGCACCAGTGTTTTACGAGGGAGGCGCGTTTGAGACTTTCTTCTGTAGTGTTCCCAGGTGAAGACAGCGGGAGATACTGGGGGTTTGGAAAAGCCGGCGCTAACCACACTGAGCGATAGCGCGGAATTTTGCAACAGGGAAGAACAAGTGCAGAGGAGATGAGACAGAGAGCGGCTAGATGCAGAGGGGAGAACGTGAACATGAGGGGATGGGAGAGGGAGGAGAGAGACAACATGGTTGGTTTACAGGCTGGACATAACTTGTTGGAAATTGATGTCAAAAGGCAAAAGACTAAAATGTCAAAAGACAGCTACTTGGTTTCTGGTGGAAGATAGTAAGCAAAAGTACTGGAAGTATTTTTTTTATCATCAATATTACTAAATAATGCCACAGACGGCAGTCGACAGATGGATCATTTTCTTCTAATTTTATCAATAATGGTAAATACACGGCCCGCTGATTTTCCTTTTGAAAACAAATCAATGTTACTGATATGAGTATTTGAATTATTGGCAGTTGTTATCCATCAAAGGTTATGTTTTTAAGATAGCAACTATTAAATTAAATTAAATATTCAAGTAATATTTTCAAACTTTTAATGCCAAAATGTCTTTACCGCTAGTTGTCCGAAATGAACTTTCATGATTTGCAACATGTTTTCTGAAGATGTTAATTACATTTTTGGATATATTATATAGGATTTTTCACCAATTGTTTAATATGCCTTTTCTATAAAAACAAACAAAAACAAAAACAAACTAAAGCAAATGCATCTTAATGTCTTAAGAATTCTTTCAGAAACAGTACTTGTTTGTCACTCAAGAAGTCTACCAGAATACTGGGGAGAGCTTCATTATATTGTTGCAATCCATCAGCGGGATCTGTGAGCTGAAGTGCAAGGATGAGGCAGTCATTTCACATTTACACAATAGCAGACAGCAAAATGAGAAAGTGTCAAAGCTATTGCATGTCTTTACCATTATTGTGATCGTTATTTTGATCGTATAAAGACAAGAGTGTAATGGGTTTAATGAGAAGTTATGATCATTTATGCGCTTGTATCCGAAGAGTTTGAAGGGCAACGTAAATTGTGTAACACGTGAATTTTATGAAGCTGTTTATGTCTTTGCCGTTATGCAGTTTTGTCTTTACCCTTATGAAAATAAGACCATTTCAATGGGCCACCACCATTTGCTCTGTCAATAAGAATTGCTTTTACTATGAATGCCTACAATTTTACATCATCAATAACATTTTGAAAATTGGACTTTAAGCTTGGCTGTTTTAACATGCTAAAATTGCTACATTAGAGTTTTTTCTTCAGTGTTTTTGATCAAATTAATGACAATGACAGATATAATCTATTGGTGCCTGTACACAGTTATAAACATAAATATACTATATTAGGCAGTTCTGCTTAATGTAGTGAGATCATTGAATTTCCTTAAAGTCATACACAAAAGTTTTTCTGATGTTATTTATTAGCAAATTTCCTTGTATTTAGTCTGTATTTTATTTCTCCAAATGCATGTATGCAATGTGCAGTACCAAGTGCATCTACATGTGAAAGCTGTTAGTTGCAATACAAATCTGTGAGAAAGGCAGGCAAGAGAGAGAGTGGGTGAGTATTGAATACGAGCCTGACTCAGCAACTTTGGCCCTCAAACACCGACCACCAACCCCGACATCACTGTTGCAGTCAATACAACCACTGATTCAAGCTGCCACATTAACTACTTCACTGCCTAAAATACTCCCTTGCACAAACTGTAAATACTGGCAAAAGGGGAATTTTTGAAACACTGTTTAGTGGGATGATGTACATTTTACATCTCAACCAACAACAGAAAACAGCCACATCCACTTTGTTGCAATAACACAGCATCAACAAGACGGACACTTTAAACAAAAACAACTTTTTTACGTTTAAAACGCCAGCAAAATTCCATTCTTCAAGTTAGGAGAGGTGCCTTGAAAATATGTTTGTGACATATCAAAATACCCCAAGGATAAAGAATTAGTATTACACTTTGCATGCCTCAGTGGCATTGCTACGCCTATTTTAAGGGGACTGAAGCCCCCCTAAAATCTTCTTCAACCCACAAAATGATTTGGTTGTACAGCATGTGGTTAGGCCCAATTTTTTGTGTCTTAGCCGGCGCCCCCCTCCCCTCCAAAAATAAATAAATAAATTAAAATAAAATATTTTGTAGTCCCCCCCCCCCACCCCAAAAAAAAGCCAGTAAGTTAATTTTAAATAAATTACATTGTATTCAATGTCCAACATTCATGTTCAAACAATATTGCTAGATGCATTATACTGCTGATTTATGTGATTATTTAAGTGAGGTCAGAAGAATGCTATTGTTGTAAAACAAATAGTTATACAATTCTCCATCACACTGTTGCCAATGAAAAAAGGTACTGACATCAGCACCAGGCATACAGACAATGACTTGATCCAAAGGCTGATACAGTGCGGCCCTGATGTGCAGCAGTAAGCATATTGAGTCAGCCCTCTGCTCAGTCTAATGCTCTCTTGACTGCTCATCTTAAATTTGCCATTTCACCAATTACTGCAGGTGATTTTCTACACTGTTGACCTGCTCCTTGATCATTAGCAATTTTGAAATTTGAGACTGGCAGGAACAATATTTTTTTTATTCCTCCCACAGTGTGCAATTTTTGGCAACCATAGTTTAAAAAAATAATAAAAATAATTATACAAATAAAAATAAAAAAACTGTTTTGTCTGTTATTTTTACCTGCCTAGATACACAACTTGGCAAAACATGTTTGGTATCCTTCCGTTAAAGACCAAAAATCCAAAAGTGTCACAAAAACAACTTGTAAACAATCTTTTGAGGCAACTGCATCAAAGTCCATCCATCCATTTTCCAAGCCGCTTCTCCTCACTAGGGTCGCGGGCGTGCTGGAGCCTATCCCAGCTGTCCTCGGGCAGGAGGCGGGGTACACCCTGAACTGGTTGCCAGCCAATCGCAGGGCACATACAAACAAACAACCATTCACACTCACATTCACACCTACGGTCAATTTAGAGTCTCCAAATAATGCATGTTTTTGGGATGTGGGAGGAAACCGGAGTGACCGGAGAAAACCCACGCAGGCACGGGGAGAACATGCAAACTCCACACAGGCGGGACCGGGGATTGAACCCGGGTCCTCAGAACTATGAGGCTGACGTTCAAACCAGTCGTCTACCGTGCCGCCACTGTAGCAAAGTGTTCTACAAAATAAGTGTTTCATCTGTGTGCAGAAAGGCCACCTCAAAATAATCCAATGTTTTGTTCTTCAACATTCTTGGGTGTTTTTAATCAGGATCCATAAAATGCGGCTGAAACCAAGCTTTCTGTCACGAGCCAGCACAATTCACCCCAGAATGTGTTGATAGTTTTGCAATTTTATTGTACCTTGTACACGTTCAAGATACCCTGTGCTGGATTAGAGCAAGGTAGCTCTCTCATCGTAACCGAGCCGCCACATTGTTTCTTGATATGATTCATTTTGCGCCTGTAAACATGATGAACTGATGTGGACTGCCAAAAAGCTCCAGTTGTGACTAATCTGTCTAAAGGACCTTTGTGACTTGACAATAGGCATTTTGGCAAACTTGTGTCACTCACTTTCCAATTTTTCCGAATCCATTGTGCATTTTCTCTTTAACAGTTTTGCCTATTGTATAGCTCTACTGATTTATACAACTCATTACTCCCCTTTTTCCCCCAGAAATGATCTCTTAAGCCCGATTCAAAGTAGAATTCTTATTTTTCTGTATTCAAGACCAAAATTACAACACCAAATCTTGATCAGCAAGTTATTTCAAAACAGAGCTATTTCTAATTTAGTTGTAAAACCTGATCTATTCCTTTCTCCAATGTTGTCCCTCAACACTTTTTAGACGTTTCCCCATCCATCAGTTTGGATCGGTAACTCCTGATGAGATTTGTGTTACCACTAGGGAGTGTAGTTGATATACTGTATAAGCACTTAACAAAAAAAAAGTCTCTACAAAAGAACATTTAATCATTTAGTATTTTACCTAAGGCTTCCATATTTTCTATTCAGCTCAAGCCGTGTTGCAAGGGCTTGTCTACTCGTCTTCCACTGTTTAACTAGAATGGTGTGCAAAACAATTTTAAATATTTTTGAATAAGAATAATTTTGTTCAAACACTTGATTCATTAATTGATGTGGTTGATAACACTGTATTGATTTATTTACAACAACAACAACACACACACACACAAACTTAAAAACTGTTTGCAATAGGCCCAAGCTCACTTTCTCCGTGCTTTCCAAGGGTTTTGTCTGTCAGATTTTATTTATTGATTTATGTTTTTTCAGCCTTTGGATTGACTGGCGATCTATACAGGGTGCACCATCCTTTCTTCCTAAATCAGAACAGACACCGGCTCATCCTTCCCTCCACGACCCAAGTGATAAATGGTATTAATAGATGGCGGTGTGATTATTTTTTTGTAAACATGAACCATGCCAACGGGGCTCCATCAAGCTAAGGCTTCAATCACTGGATACCATACAACAATATCAACTGCAGTGATCAAGCTCCTGCAAATTGCTTGGTTTGGGACAAACATTTGAGTTCTAAGGTGCCTTAAATGTAGGCGTACCATAATAAGAAGAAAAAAAATCCTGTCTAAAAAAACAAAACAAAAAACCTAATTCGTCAAGCTGTTGAAACAAACTCCTTAAGTACTCAATAGATGTTCAGAATGTTGTGGCAAAAACTAAATTGTGAAGATTCTCGGCAAGGGTTACACTAACTGAAACACATCAATGCTAATAGTCAACTGCCATTGTATCTTAAAAACCTTATAGTAGCATACAATAACAATAAAACAATGCAATTCCCAGATACAGGTCTACTTGTTCCGAGTGTTCCTAAAATTTAAATTAGAGGCAGAGCTTTCAGCTTGTCTTCTGTGGAACGATCTTTCTAATTTTGAGGTGAGCAATTTTACTTATTAGTTGAATGCATAACACAACCATTATTCTGCATGATGCCCCAGTGATTTTTTTATTTTTGATTTTTTTAATGGTGTAAACAACCAAGCAGCAAATAGCCAACTGCTCATAATGGTAATGATGATTATCATCATCAGCAATAACAGCAGTCTTGAAGCAAAATTACCATTAAAAGAGCTGATGCGAGCAGATGATGACCTTGCTCTCTGCTTTGGCGTAATACACCCCAAATCTCTGCAACGCAATGAGAGCTGTGTAAACAAAATGAGACGCTCAGAATCTTGCTGTTAACTTTGAAGCTCCAGCTCCAAGACGCTCTACATCAGCAATGTTGTTAGGGATACGAAATAGCCGCATTAGTATACAGCAGTCTAAATAAAATATGACCAATGTAAATATTCATTTTTATGATATCAGATGGTTCATTTTAGACATGCACAGGGATAAAAATGAACACTAAATTTCTTTAACTAACATTTCAAAGTCCTACTTTGCAAGCTTTGACTTGCAATAAATTTCCAAGCAGAAAGGTATACAATATAATACTCTAAAACACACAAAAGACATCAAGTGTTTTCCCATAAACCTCCGTCAGATGTCTATCAGAGGAAATAATGAGACATCTTAATGTTTTACGTTGCACAAACAAGCCAACATATATCCTCTGCTGTATCCCAGTATGGGGAGACAACATCAATATCAATCAACTGTAACGTTTATCAGCAGTTCAATAAAACAGCCTTGCAATCAGCAAGTGACATGGAAGAGATTACAGTCTAATTCAAAGTTAATTGAAAAACCACTAATATTGCATTAGTGTGTTGAAAGGACATCATCCATTATTCTCAGATAAAACAACAACAGTCTTGAAGGCATAGCCACAAACATAGGTAAATGTTCGTTGGGAACACAGCAAGAGGCTGGAAAAAAAAGCCATGTAAAACAAGAAACTTTTCAGACATTTGAAACTGCTCATGAATGCATTTTCCACCATTTGGTCACCCAAGACAGCATAAGAGATGTTGTGTAAGTGTATAAAATAGTGGGTGCGCCATTGTGTGTGTGGAGAAGACAATCAAGTATAGCGAAGAAGGCCGGCAGTTGCCAGACAAAAGATATACAGGACGATAAAACTTGATGAAGGTAACTAACCAGTCTGGTGACAAGGGGAAGCCCAAAATGCCAGAAGTGTTCGTTGAACAGCCCGCTGTATACCACGTTCCCAATCACAGTGATGTTTCCTGGTTTGCACAGACCACTTCCTGGTTTAGTTTCTGCAATTAAAAAAATACAACATAAATAAATGAATACAATCCTTTGCCATCATAATGTACTGGGTATAAATTGTTACCTTTATTATGCAATCTAGGAAATAGGAATTGTGAGCATTAAAACAAACGAAATTCCCTGGACCCTGTAACCGCTTAATTCAAGTTCCATTATTTTCCAGGGAAATGTTGTTTTAAAGGGGATATGTTATGGAAAATCAACATGAATTGTTTATTTACAGACAGTTTGGTCTCTCGAGTGCATGCCCACCCATCAAGTGTGAAATTAAACAACCACATGAATCTTGAAATGTAAAATATACTTGAATACTTGAAATGTATTCCTGAAAACGTGACTGTGAGCAAGTTCTTCTGAACGTCCACTCCATTTTTATGTAACAGTAACAATGACCGGGGCCACACCAAATTTGGTTGTGCATGACTTGGCAGCTACGTTGTGCTGGCAATGTGTCAACATGCACAGATCTGCACATTATTTGACAATGCAATTCAGCAGCTTGGTCATGAACTACATAAACTACTAGTGAAAATGGTAGTATATCTTTACAGTCCCCCCAATACACACACACACACATTCTAGACTTCCGCAAATAATGTAGAACTTTCTTGCTTCTCTCCGTCAATCGCTTAGCTCCACCCCTGGTTGGCATTGCAAGGAAATCAGCAAGTCACTTGCTTGTATCAGACAGGACAGCCACCCCCAAAAACAAAACAGAAGGTCTGCAAGTAAAACAAAAAACAAATCAAAAAAACATGACAAGTATGCTATTTAGACGCCTAATAATTGTTTTATATGTCTTTTTTAAAGAATGGATGTTGGTTGACCCCACATAACGAATCATCAGCAAAATGAGATCTGTTTTTGCATTCATGTTAATCTCGATATCAATCAAACCCAATGTCAACGTAACCAATCAATCTCTGTTAAAGGCCTGTTTGGCAACATATCCATCAGAACTGTATGTCCACAAATTGCACATATGAATACATTAGATAATTTAGACCTATTGCTTTGATCATACATTATTGTAGTTCGTCAGACAGTAAATGTTTACAAAAAAATTCTCATGCTTCCCATGCTTCTTACAATCTGGAGAGCATATCAGCAGATGACAAGGAGACTTTCTCGAGAGACTGCAGGACCACAGATATTAAATAATGCAATGACACAGGTCACACACAGACAAAACCAAGGGGGAGGGGGGTATTTAAACTAATCAAACAAGAGGCAAATATTGCCTCCTGCATTCACATCAAACCAAACTGCCACGAGGGGAACGCGCTTCAGGGAACTGCACAATTTGTCTCTTCTATGCTGAATACACATTCTGTCCAGACTGTTTTTTACCCTGCTGTGTTGCCGTTTAATATGACACTTATAAATGTTAAAACACAGGTCCTTTTTTCAATACTAATTCTGAGTTTTTCTTTTGGCATTTTTACTTTTGGTCAATATAAAAACCGCCCATTTGGGACACTTTTACAGCATAACAATAACTTATATTGTTGATGGTGGAAAGTTTGTTTCTCCCAAATCATAATGGATAGCATTATCCCAGCTGATTTAGATCAGTACACCGTCAACCCACATGCATACATAGTATTGTGACACTATCAAGGGATAGGTGAGAGAGATAAATGGAGTAAGATTGCAAGAGTAGAATAACATAAAAAACTATTATTTCTAGCATACAAATTCATCTGGATGCTTAGGTTATGAGTTGCATGCAAGCACAAGCTCTCACACACATTTAGACCCTCTGTCATCCTCCTATATTCACAAACTCAGCAGTAGTTCACTTCCCAGTATTTATCACTCTCTTTCCTCAAAGGACTATAATCAAAATGTAATCCACTGTGAGTGTATGTGTCGAAGCAAAAACTGGAAAGGGAGATTTTGCTAAAAAGTATTATTCTTAACGTGATGACAAAAAAATATCACGAGTGGTACAAAGAGCGTGAGAAAGAACATGCAACATATCCTGATGGGATTGGAAGCATTCGATTCAGACAGTCATGTTTCTCACCGACAGCTTTGTGCTGATCCATCAAACCATTTTCTTTACCGCTTCTCCTCACTAGGGTCGCGGAGGCTGCTGGAGCCTATCCCAGCTATTTTCGGGCGGGAGGCGGGGTACACCCTGAACTGGTCACCAGCCAATCGCAGGGCACATAGAAACAAACAACCATTCCTCACTCACATTCACACCTACGGTCAATTTAGAGTCTTCAATCAACCTACCACGCTTGTTTTGTTGGGATGTGGGAGGAAACCGGAGTTCCCGGAGAAAACCCACCCAGGCACAGGGAGAACATGCAAACTCCACAGGCGGAGCCGGGATTTGAACCCCTTTACCCAGAACTGTGAGGCAGAGCTTGTCAGTCGTCCACCGTGCCGGTCCTTTGTGCTGATGTCAAAATAATTTTATGGATTACGCACATCCATCAGTAATGCAACTGAAAGGTTGGCGTTAACAATAAAAATGAAATACTTTCTCTCCTTCATAAACCACCAGGAGTCATCTTCAATGACATCCATCACAAATCACATTCACCTGGTGTCACATTTAATATTACTTTCCTACAATGTCAGATAAAATGCTTTGCTTAAGAAAAGCATAGTAAACCATGGAGTCAAATGATTACATTTAATCATTCATTCATTTCATTTGTATGGCGGTTCAGTGCACAATAATTCAATACATGAATCTGACAATTATGTTGTGTTGAATATGCAAGTGCACGCAGATTATAAATGTCTCATGTCAACTGTGGCTTGGAAATTTACTACAGTGAATATAAAAAGTCTACACACCCCCGTCATATTGCCAGGTTTAGTGATATAAAAACAAAAAAAGGAGACCAAAAGAAAACATTTCCCCCCATTAATGTACATCCTGTATAACTCAATTGAAAAAAAAACATATTTTTGAGAGGGGAAATAAAAATAATCAACTGACAACTAATGTGTTTGTTGTCCACACCCTATTATGACTGATGTGACTCATAATTTAGCAATCGCATTCAAATTCATGAATGGGAGTCAGAACACGCCTGCCACCATTTAAAGAGCCTTAATCCCGAACAAAGTTAAGATTTTTTTGTTTACTTCATTCTTAATATTATATTCCACATAATGTGTGATTGGATAGAGGGTGTGCTGTCAGTTGCTAACTTCTCTAGCAGCTGCAGTGCCGATTCACCGAGCTACAGGATTAGTCAGGGCTCGTAAACGTGGCCTATGTGACCGAGGGGAGCAACTAAATTATATTTTTTTTATTTTATTGTTGAAAGGCCACAGACACACTTTCTCTCTCTCACGCATGCACACAAAGAACACTGGAAAAAGGGAACTTTGGGCATCAAGGGAAAAAGATTGCCCAGGACCCAATCTCCCAAACCCCGCAATCCCCTTGTCTGCACGTCGCCATCTAAAACCCATCCAAAAAATATCAAGTATTCTGCCTTTACAAAGATACTCATTTGCAATATGTACTTTATTATTGTGCTTGTAGTTGCAGAAACAGAGTGGAAAACGTAAGTTATTCACATCATCAAAAAATCAAAAATCCCAATAAAGGGTTCACAGTCCATCAAGCCAAGCAGTGGATTTGTCAGCACTGTTACTAATAACTGCTGATGAAAATTGTAAAGGTCAATAAAAGCCTACGGATGAGCTGCTGTGGTTCCCCATTACCAGCCAGTCATCTGGAGACAAATATGATTAGGACAGCATCTTAGCACAGTACTGCAGAGATTTACAAAGCACATCCACAGAACCCGCAACCTTGTGAAGATGCTCCATTGCTGTCGAGATTTTGATTAACTCTCAGTTAATTCTTTGGATCCACTCAAAATGATTGTCAGACGTACAGGAAATATTGTCGCATGCCCAAGTAAGAACCGTTTATCACCTCCACCAAATAAGTTCTCATGAAATTGCATGTTATTATGAGCTTGAAGCTTGCTGGTTCGACCAAAATTGTAATTTATTTGCAATGCTTAAATCATGCCCCAACGTCAACACCTAAGAATGACAGGTCAAAGAGTCATGTCTTGAGGCCCAGTGTAATGCAAGGACCCAAAGAGTCCATAAAAAGTGTGAATGAATGATGGTGATATGTATTTTCAATAACCCTTATCCTGCTCAGGGTTACAGGGCGCTGGAGCCTATCCCAGCTGACTTCTGGCTAAAGGCAGACTACACCCTGGACTGGACACGAATCAATCCTAGGGTACATGTACTGTAGAGAAAAACAACCTTTCACGGAGACATTTACACCATCACTGAGTGCAAACTGAATCCACCCTGCCTGCACAAGTCAGGTGAGTGTACCACTGCATCATGAGTGACTATTACCGTATTTTCACGACCATAAGGCGCACATAAAAGTCATAAATTTTCTCCAAAATGGACGGGGCGCCTTATGTCTGCAGCGAGTTCCGCCCTGCTTGACTGACTGGGAGCATTTCCTGCAAACACGCTGCTTATATAGAGGAAAGACGGACGTGACTGAGGACAGCATGAAGACGTAGAGGGGGAAGGGTGCGCGTGACAGAGGAAGCTAAAGGAACACCCCCAGTAGGTATATAGCGCCGGTATGTGCATTGTCCAAAACAACATCGGTTTGGCAAAGGACCCCCGAAAATGGCACCTACGAAGAGACACGCTTACGAAGCACAGTTTAAACTGTAAACTATCAGTTACGCGGAGGAACATGGGAATCGAGCAGCCGCGAGAGAATTCAAGATCAACGAATCCATGGCTCGCAAGTGGAGGAAGCAGGAAAACCGAGCTTTGCCAAGTCAAGAAGACGAAGCTGAGTTTCCGCGGAAACAAGGCGAGGTGGCCCGAGTTGGAAGACCAACTCGAGCAATGGATTAATGATCAAAGAACAGCCGGGGGAAGCGTCTCTACATTCACCATTCGACTTGAGTGCAATAACTCGGAGCTTGCCATCATTCCGGGAGGCTTGACGAAGGAACTCCAACCGCTGGACATCGGTGTAAACAGGGTGTTCAAAGTGAAGTTGCGAGCGGTGTGGGAGCGATGGATGACAGATGGCGAACACAGCTTTACTAAGACTAGGAGGCAGCGCCGGGCGAGTTATGCAACAAAAGGTGAATGGATTGTGGATGCCTGGGCTAAGGTATCTGCTTGCCCTGTTGTTCCAGCTTTTGTAAAAGCCGGCATCGTTTCTGAGGAGCTGCACGGCAACGAGACTGACTCCGACGAGTACGAGAGGGAACCTGGCGTGTTTGATGGAGAACTTGGCCAGCTGTTCATTTCGGATACAGAACATGAGGATTTGTGGATGAGGATTGATCAAAAAATAACGTCAGTAGATTGTTAAATACTTCAATAAAGTACAACCAAACTCAGTTTTGCTCATGCTTTGTGTTTATGTTTATGTTTATGTTTGGACGAATATTTACTTTTCTGCACCAGTGCAACTTGTCAATACAGAACTAAATCAATGTTTAACACCCTCGTGGATTAGCTTCAAATCATAAAAGGGCCTTGACAAGCCATGTGGATGAAGTAGTATGATTCAATTACACTCACGAACCTTCCCTCCGGTACAAGCATGCACACTTGCACACGCCCACACAGGACGCTGTGAACAGCAGCCTAATAAAACAGCTCTTAATTGGCATACACACCAGTGGAGCGCTCTGTGCAGAATGTTTACTTAATATGTGCTGCACTAATAGAAAAAGAAAAAAAAAAAGTAATTGGTTATTGAAGGCTGCAGTTCATGTACAGGAATACATGTGAATGATTGCATTACTCATGGATTGCATTAAATATATATATATATAGACAGTACAGTGGAACCTCAATATAACTGACCCCAATATAACGGATATTGGATCAAACGGACCATCAGGCCTGAACAATGTGTCCAAAAAATAGTTTCCATTTGTCCCTTAAACTGCCATTGATAAAGTCTGTTAGTTCCAGAATTGGCCGCTGTTGTTTATTGGCGCTGTGGCGCAATGCAGGCAGAGAAAGGGACTGATGTCTTTCCAGGTCAGACACACACAATATGACTAGATCCAGCCAACATAGGAGCTCCTGACTACGTGACGGCCATGTTGAATGAGGCACGGTGGACGACTGGTTAGAGCGTCTGCCTCACAGTTCTGAGGACCGGGGTTCAATCCCCGGCCCCGCCTGTGTGGAGTTTGCATGTTCTTCCCGTGCTTGCGTGGGTTTTCTCCGGGCACTCAGGTTTCCTCCCACATCCCAAAGACATGCATGATAGGTTAATTGAAGACTCTAAATTGCCCGGAGGTGTGACTGTGAGTGCGAATGATTGTTTGTTTGTATGTGCCCTGCGATTGGCTGGCAACCAGTTCAGGGTGTACCCCGTCTCCTGCCCGATGATAGCTGGGATAGGCTCCAGCACGCCCGCGACCCTAGTGAGGAGAAGTGGCTCAGAAAATGGATGGATAAACATATATATATACATATATATATATATATATGTATATATATACATATACACACACACACACACATATACACTTCCTGCGCAAGCTGTAAAGAGCCAGAGCCCCGACCCCCACTTTAGGAGCATTGGGGTTTTGTCATCTAATGTCTTATTTGCCTTGTTTCTCTGACCTTGACTATGTTGCACACGTCACCTGATCTTTGATATTTCGACATTCAATTAATAATTTTTATACTGTATATACCATAGTTTTATTTTGCTTTTTATATTGATGTTATTTGTATTGTCTTTTGTAGCACCGCGGGCCCTTGAGTACCGTAATTTCAAGCCTCTGTATGTGTTACGCATATAGAAGAATTGACAATAAAAGCACCTTGAGCCTTATGAAAGAGTTATGAAAGTATAAGTATATAGAATATAGTCTTGGTTTTCTTGCTAAAGGAAAACTTGTTTTTCTTTGGCGAGACATCTCAACGATTACAAAATAACCTACACATTTTAATTTTCTGGCAATTCACCAACAAAGGTCTTCATATTCTTAAAACATTACCTCTCATATTATACAAGCATGGCAAAGGCAATTTTGTAACAAAATAATGGGTCGACTGCTCCTCTCAGCACAAGAACGGATAACGGTGGCTCTCCCAAACCTTTTGAGAGACATCTAAAATAAAAGCTCCATGTGTCTGTAATATGCACATTGCAGACCACATTGTGAGAAGGCCTGCAACAGCCTGGTCCACTCTCTTGTTCTGCTTTGACTGAGAAAGAATCTTCCTTCACTGGCCTGAGGCCATCAAGAGACAATAACAGCTACATTATGTGGGAGAGCTGCTGCATCCACTGTAGAAGAACAAGTGTGAAGATTTTTCTCAAAGAGTACTTAGCATCAGTACAATCTCCTGACCTTGATTCACTTTCCTACAGTTTAGCTTCAGGCCTTCAACTCACCTGGCTCTTTGCGATTAAACTTTTGCTTCTTCCCTTGATGCTATCTTGCTTTGCTTTTCTTGGGACTTTTCTACCTTGGCACTTCTTTTCTCCCGAGCTTAACATTTCAATTCTTCTGCCATCTCTGCCTTTCATCTGTTACACTTTTATGGTATTATTTTTTCAATCCATTGTCCCTCCCATGTGCTCTCGTCATTACTATAGTTTTTCCTTATTTTCCATTTTTGATACATATTTGATACCATTACATCCTTGATCCTCCTCCTTCACTTTTCTTGCCTTGCATCTTGTGTGTCTTGGTCTTTCATCTTGTGAAACCTCTACCTGCACCCTTTTTTTCCCATCCAGCATTCTTCTTAACTTTTTTTTTTTGTGCTATTTTTGTGTTATTTCCTCTCAGAACTTAATCTTTGAATTGAACATTATCGATTGTCTATCTTGTTCACCCACCTTGCCTTTTTAACAATCTATTCCATTTGGGGGCGGCACGGTGGACGACTGGTTAGAGCGTCTGTCTCACAGTTCTGAGGACCGGGGTTCAGTCCCCGGCCCCGCCTGTGTGGAGTTTGCGTGTTCTCCCCGTGCCTGTGTGGGTTTTCTCCGGGCACTCTGGTTTCCTCCCACATCCAAAAAACATGCATGGTAATTGAAGTCTCTAAATTGCCCCTAGGTGTTAATGTGAGTGCGAATGGTTGTTTGTTTATGTGTGCCCTGCGATTGGCTGGCAACCAGTTCAGGGTGTCCCCCACCTCCTGCCCGATGATAGCTGGGATAGGCTCCAGCACCCCCACGACCACTCTCACTCTGAGGATAAGTAGCTCAGTAAATAGATGGATGGAATTCCATTTGGTTATGCATTTACTTCCATGCTATGTGTTTCATGACACTGCAAGATTTCATGGCGTCATACAATAAAGCACTTATCAAGCATCCGACCAGATTGCGCAGATTTTAGTTCGAAAAAGTCTTTTTCTCTGTTCCACATTGTCCCTAGTCTATTTCCACCCTCCTCTCTTTTTCCTTGGCTCTCCACCAGAGAGATCTGGTTAGGTGTGTCTGCCTATTCCTGTCAGTTTAACCAGCTTGGCTGCCTGGCCGCCAGGGCTTTGATCCATGACCAACCGCCTTGGGCTCAGTGATGGCCCTTGAGCAGTCAACCTCCTTCCACCATGGCTCCATGCCGATAGTCTGGGTGAGATGCTGCTTAATACAGTACATTAGCTTTGCCAAAGTCCACAGAGGAAAAAGGTACAGGGAAGAGGTTGCCCGATGGCAGGGTTGGACCACTCTATTGCAGATCCAGCCAATTTCACAAACAGGAAACTCCTCAAAACTTGACAATGTGAAGAAGCCATATTCAAAATTTAGATGTGAAGGACTGGCCTAATTGTAAATGAACACACGCATATAGAGTCAATGACAACATTAGATGATGTGGTAGCAAAAGTTAGGATTCCGGTTTCAGTGTTGAATGAAGTCGTATGAGCATAGTTTTTATATGGACAGCAGTACTCGATATACTGTAAGTCATACACTTGATATAAGACAACATGTATATGGAGGCACAGGCTACTTGTTAAATACTGCAGTAGTGTTTATCTCCACAAACAGATCAAAATCTACAAAAGTGAACATAAATAAAATATTAGTATACACCAAAACTCTGACTTACTCAGTGGAACCTCGATATAACGTACTAGTAGAGGTGGGGTGGGGGGGAGGTGGGGGGTTGTGTCAAACAATGTAGCTGATTGTCCGTTACTCTGAAGCACTTGCTTATTTTTTAGGTCATATGCACCCTTATTACTGTACAGTACAACATTTTTTGTGGCCTTAAAATGCCCAGTACAGTACAAAGTTATTGTAAATAAAAATATAATACATTTTTAAATGTTTGAAAGTTTCATATTTTATCTAAACTTACCATGCCGGTGTGCTTGGTCTGGTGACATTGTTGAAGTACAGTACTTATCATAGGAGAGTCACTTTCATGAGCCGTGAGGAATTAGTGTGCTTCCTAGTTCCAAATTCATTGCCAAAGGTGAACGGCTTGACAAAAAAAATAAATAATAAAAAATAAAAAAACTCTGTTACTGGATCAAAGATTACAGAGACTTGTGTTTTGTATTCCTCAGAGTTAACACTACACAGCTGCCCCTCACGCTGTTCAGCTGCATTGTGTCAACCGTCGAGACCTTCAAGTTCCTGGGAATTACAATCTCTTAGGACCGGAAGTGGGCGATCAACATCAAATCCGTCCTCAAAAAGGCCCAGCAAAGGATGTACTTCCTACGGATTCTGAGGAAGCACGGCCTGCCACAGGAGCTGCTGAGGCAGTTCTACACAGCAGTCATCGAATCAGTCCTGTGTTCTTCCATCACAATCTGGTTTGGTGCTGCTACAAAAAAGGACAAACTCCGACTGCAACTGACAATCAAAACTGCTGAAAACATTGTCGGTACCCCCCTAAACTTCTTAAACAGCTAACCTACAATTCCATTGCAACATGCTGCCAATTTTTTTTTGTATGAGTTTGTTGTCATATTTCTGTCGTGCCAGTAGTAGTCTTGCCATGCTGCACTATTTGCATATCTGTTGTTGTTGACCAATCCTGGCCACTCATGCCAGAGTAGCATCTGCACCACTTGCACACTGACTGAGGAGTAACTGCAACATTTGCACAATAAACATTGACCTAGATTATCGCGCTACTAGTCACTTTAAACTGCATTCAATCCTTGAAGTCACGGCGCCCTTTGCACATTGGTCATTGCACCAGACTATTGCTATATTAGTCATTCAAACTGCTCTAAGTGCTGGAGGACTCTGCATCTTTTTGCACAATTGTCAAAAAAAATATATATAATAAATAAATATATTGTACCGGCATTACCAGATAACTAGCAACCCTTTATTGCTCAGTGACTGTTTTTTTCAATGTCTTTATGTCTCAAAAGTGTTCTCTGTCAATTGACTGTCTCTTGTCGTACAAGAGCGGCTCCAACTACCGGAGACAAATTCCTTGTGTGTTTTTTGGGCATACTTGGCAAATAAAGATGATTCTGATTCTGATAGAACCATCATCACATGGCGGCCATATCAATGCCCCAAAATCAACATGACCGCCGCATAGGCACGAGAGGCACGTCTTTACGAATAGGATCTACCCATATTGTATATCTGTGACCCAGAAATACGTCAGTCCCATTCTCTGCCTACATTGCGCCACAGCACCAGTAAACATCCATCCATCCATTTTCTGAGCCGCATCTCCTCACTAGGGTCGCGGGCGTGCTGGAGCCTATCCCAGCTATCATCGGGCAGGAGCCGGGGTACACCCTGAACTGGTTGCTAGACAATCGTAGGGCAAAAACAAACAAACAACCATTCGCACTCACATTCACACCTACGGGCAATTTAGAGTTGTCAATCAACTTACCATGCATGTTTTTGGGATGTGGGAGGAAACCGGAGTGCCCGGAGAAAACCCACATAGGCACGGGGAGAACATGCAAACTCCACACAGGCGGGGCCGGGGATTGAACCCCGCTCCTCAGAACCGTGAGGCAGACGCTCTAACCAGTCGACCACCGTGCCGCCCACCAGTAAACAAAAGCAGCCAATTCTGGAAATGGAATTTGTCAACGGCATTTTAAGTGACAAATTGAAACTATTTTTGGACACATTGTTCAGTCCCAATGGACCGTTTTATCCGATATTCCTTATATTGGGGTCTGTTTTATCGAGGTTCCACTGTAGTCGTATAAAGGAGTAATTGGCAGGCCGACTAATTGGGCCAATTATTGGACAGTAGAACATGTTTGCTGTGTGGAGATTGTATTGCTCTGCTGCTGTGTGTCTGTGCTGCACTCTGACTGAGTGCCTTGCTCCTCCATCCACACACAAACACACAGGCCAGCAAAGTGTAGCACCACCTTCCCTACTCACACTCCTTCGGGTGCAGCGGAGGAGAGGACTATGAGACAAGCAGCGAGAGAAACTGCATGTTTTACTTTTTTTAACTCCATGTTAAGCTGCGACTTTTCAAAACAATATAGCACTACACTTTAGTGCGCTATGAGAATAATGTCTTAGCGGAAACATGATGTTAGTGGACATCAAGGAGCATTGTATTATTTTTCCATGTAAGTTTTATAGCGTGTATTGCAGTGTTTTAATGTTCTGCAGAGGCGTCGCTAGGTTCTGACGTTTGGGGTGGCTTAGTCCCCCCTAAAAAATATTGGTTGACTTTTTTCCTTCAGCATTTACTTTTGAGCTACTCACAAATACCTAGTAATGAGTAAATAAGTAAAGAGCAATACTGCCAAGATTTTTTTGTGAATAGGTTTTTCAAAAATACAATGTATTAGTTCAACAAAAACTCACATCATTCTATGCATTATCACTTTCAGCTAAATGCAGCCACTTGTTTGTATTTTAAAATGGTCAACTACAGTATCAAATTCTATGCTAATTACCAAAATGCACTAAATGTATCTATTTTCATTTCACAGACAGAGAGTAAGAGTAAGTCGTGGAGCCATTTCATAAAACACTCAACACACTTTGGATGTAACATCTACGGTGCGCGAGTTAGGCAGGGCTCCTGCACCAGCAAAACAAAGAATGCTGCAAATTTGTGGCAACACCTAAAACTAAATACAAAAATGGCATATGATGATGCATACAGGCTAAAGCGGCACAAGCGAAAGCACCACAACCACAGCATTATATTGGTGGCTAAGAAATAAGCAGATAACCAATACATCGGTTATCGACTGATATATTGCCTCTCAAATCCCATATCCATCAGGCTCTATACAGAATATACTGTAATAGTTGTGACAAAGAGGTGATCATTCTGCATGAAACACTTGTGTAACATAATGAGGCGAAATGATCAACTGGATTAATGGATGTGAGTGAAAACGAGAGCTGGTGAGCAAGAGTTGGAGAGCAGGAGAGGACTGCTGTTTGAATTGGAAGTGGCACTGCTTGTGTAAGCGTATGCTAACGCACTACATGGACAACCCTACTCTTTCTTTTAAGACACTTGACCGTCAAAGCCTGCTGTCGGCCCAGCTCGAAAGGAGCCGTCCATCTTCTTCCTGCTACACAACGAGAGCTAGCAAGCTGATAAATAGTGAGCAGTAGATAACTGTGAGTAAGGGAATCCATCCCCAAAGCTGCTGCTAAAAGCGCAAAAGGCAGAGGTGAAACTCGACGAGGATTTCATAAGGAGTTACTCTCGCAGGAGAAGATGTTGAAGACTGTGCTTCAACAACAACAGAACAACTTCAAAAGCTTTGTGAAAGTGATTCTAGACTCGGGAGATGGGCAAAAGACAAATTCAAGACTGGATCTGTTAGCGAAGGAGCTGAAAGAAATTAAATCAAGCCTGCAATCTACAAAAAAAGATGTGGATGATATAAAAACTGATAATGCCAAAAAAGCCGAACGATCTAGCTCAGTCCAGTCAGATGTGTTCTAGGTCTGTGAGACTCTGCTGGCTGACAAGATGTAATATAGTATCTGCAGGGACAGTTCAGGAACAACAATCTGGTGATTGCTGTAGTAGCGGAGTCACCAGGAGAGATCAGGGCTCAGACGGACGAGAAAGTAAAGAAGATCCTGGGAGAGAAGCTGCAGCTGAAGCAGGAAATGAACATGGAATGCCCATCGCACAGGAAAACTTGGAGGAGGCAGGCCCATTGTTGTTAAATCGCAGATCTGCAATTCTACAAACCACCAAATCAAGGCACCCTGTTCTACATCAGTGAGGACTTCGCAGACACTGTGAGGCGGAAGAGCAAAGAGCCGATGCCAGTGCAGAGAGATGCAAGTGAGAGTATTGATATCACGTAATTACGACCCAGCAAACCACCAAGGGATTCATAACCTCCAGATCGGAACTATATGCCAAACTCTGAATGACAACAAACACAATGCCTACAACATCTGAACACAGTCATTTGACTCAAAAGATTGCTGAATATGATAATGTCGAACTAACCACTTTTCAACACAACGGTAATCACTCAAAAGGCACTGACAACAGCATTATTTATTTAACATCATCACCAATTGCAGGTATTACACTGATTAACACGCTGATTAAGTCTGTAAACAAAATATCAATAATCAATTTTTACACCAGAAGCCTGTATGCCAACTTCCACAATATCAAAAACTATCTCAGTCAATTCACACAAGCTTGCAATATAATCTATTTCAGGAATTTGGATCAACAGTGAAAGGAGAATTTACTTTGAATGAGAGAAATATGAAATGATCTGTAAGAAGATAGAAACCAAAATCGGTGGGCCTTGTAGACAAAACCTTTAAATGTCAGCTGGTGGAAAAGTTGTCAACTGTGGTGGATAATATGCTGGAATGTGTACCAACAGATACAATATTGGATGTGACCAGATCCTGAGCCCACTGGCGTAAGTTTGGTTTCAAAATGTCTGTGTGTGCGGGGCATCCAGAAACGATTCGATGATGGAGGGCGTCTACAATTTTAAATGCAATATTTAGTGTACAATTAGGGTCACATGGACAAAAATTATGTGTAAACTGTGGTATGGTGCAGGCTCCCTCTAGTGGTATCTGAAAGAATTCAAATTAAAAGTTCAAACTGCATCTTCTTATAGCGGTTTCAACTATATTATTATTATTATTATTATTTTAAATACAGTTTAGTACTTTTGTTAAGTACAATTCTGTTGTATTTAACGTTTAAGTAAAATATATTTGTATTTAATCATTTATGAATGTTTTTCTAACTTTCTTTTCACTTTTGTGTCTAATACATTTGATTTGAATCAATAAGTCCAAGTTTTTTATCTTCTATATTTAAGCACAGTGTTAATGCTCGAACTGTGCATATTAAGAACACTTTTTCGGAATAAAACCTGCACCTCATAGTTAATGCACACTTGGGCCGATGACGCTACTGTATTTTATTGTTGGTCATTATGGTGGTATTTAAAATTGCGTACTTATTTTTGAGGTGTTATCGACGTAAAATGTTTGGAAAGCACTGGCCTCGAGGCTTTTAAATACAAAGCGGTCATAGGCAGTTATTTCACAGACTATCATCGTTGCACACTGCACACTGCATTTGGCGGGCGGGGGGAAAGGCTAATTTTAATTTGTGGTTAAAATGTCGAAGCGACAAGTGTCTTTTTCAGTCCTATAAGCCAATGCTGCTGTGATTGGCGGGCAAGCCGCCATGATGATGACATCAACAATGGTGTCATCGTTAAAACATGGCAGCTCACTGTCAGATTTCATGAATTCATGATTTCATGAAAGTTAAAAAACTAGTTCCATAAATAGTTGTAATAATGTGAATGTTAATAGAGTTTATGTCTGTTTCTGCAGTGTTTATTATTTACTATTTTTGCAATCTTGCACCAAGAGTCAGACACGTACGAGTTTAAAATACTCTCTATTGTCGTAATAGAGCTGCTCCAATTACCGGAGACAAATTCCTTGTGTGTTTTTGACATACTTGGCGAATAAAGATGATTATGATTCTGAAAACAGCAATGGGTGCTGGAGGTTAAAACTGCAGGGGACAAAAGCATCTATCTGCAAAAGTGGGGCGGTCCCCCCTGTCCCCTGTAGTCAATTACACCTACGCCTGAGGCCCATTGTTGCGCAATTCATCCACAAACATCATGTTGCAGCATGATAATGCACGGTCCCATGTTGCAAGGACCTGTACACAATTCCGTGAAGCTGACAACATCCCAGTTCTTGCGTGAGCAGCATCTAACCGGCCATGTTACCCATTGCGCATGTTTGGGATCCTCTGGATTGGCGTATATGACAGTGTGCTCCGATTCCTTCCAAAATCCAGCAACTTCACACAGCCGTTGAAGAGAAGTGGACCAACATTCCACAAGTCACAATTCACAACCTGATCAGGTGTATGCCAAGGATTGGTGCTGCACTGCTTGAGGCAAATGGTGGTCAAACTACATACTGACTGGTTTTCTAATATAGTAAAACTTCACATTTTTAGAGTGTTTTTAGTATTGTAGAGCGCATATTCTGTTTGAATGCTCTGTTGTTCTGTTCAATTAAATTAATCAATCAATGGACGATATAGAATTAAGGGAAGCAACCTAATATAGTAAAATGTTGAGACAGTTTGAGGTTTCCTAATTTGGGATTCAATCAACGTTCTTGTAAAAAAAAAAAAAAAAAAAAAAAAAAGTGCTTGACTGTTTTTATCAACAACGATTTTACAAGCCAACGATTTTTGGCAAGCTATTCCAGCGTGGAACAGACCATTTCTATTTCCATTATTTTCCTGACAATATACAAAATCATATACGATCACATGCCAACCAAGAATCCACGGATATACAGTGGGTACGGAAAGTATTCAGACCCCCTTACATTTTTCACTCTTTTTTATATTGCAGCCATTTTCTAAAATAATTTAAGTTAATTTCTTTCCACATTAATGTACACACAGCACCCCACAGTGACAGAAAAAAAACTGAATCGTTGAAATTTTTGCAGATTTATTAAAAAAAAGAAAAACTGAAATATCACACAGCCATAAGTATGCAGACCCTTTGCTCAGTATTTAGTAGAAGCACCCTTTTGAGCTAATACAGCCATGAGTCTTTTTGGGAATGATGCAACACCTGGATTTGGGGATCCTCTGCCGTTCCTCCTTGCAGATCCTCTCCAGGTTCTGTCAGGTTGGTTGGTGAATGTTGGTGGACAGCCATTTTCAGGTCTCTCCAGAGATGCTCAATTAGGTTTAAGTCAGGACTCTGGCTGGGCCATTCAAGGACAGTCACAGAGTTGTTCTGAAGCCAGTCCTTCGTTATTTTAGTTTTGTGCTTAGGGTCATTGTCTTTTTTTAAGGTGAACCTTCTGCCCAGTCTGAGGTTCTGAGCACTGTGGACAAGGTTTTCATCCAGGATATCCCTTTACTTGGCCACATTCATCGTTCCTTTGAATGCAACCAGTCGTCCTGTGCCTGCACCTGAAAGACACTCCCACAGCATGATGCCGCCACCACCATGCTTCACTGTTGGGACTGTATTGGACAGGTGATGAGCAGTGCCTGGTTTTCTCCACACATACCCCTTCGAATTAAGCCAACAATTTTTTTTATCTTGGTCTCATCAGACCATTTCTCACCATCTTGGAGTCCTTCAGGTGTTTGTTTTTTTAGCAAACTCCATGCGGGCTTTCATGTGTCTTGCAGTGAGAAGAGGCTTCCGTCGAGCTACTCTGCCATAAAGCCCCGACTGGTGGAGGGCTGCAGTGATGGTTGACTTTCTAGAACTTTTGCCCATCTCCTGACTGCATCTCTGGAGCTCAGCCATAGGCTATTTGGGTTCTTTTTTACCTCTCTCAACAAGGCTCTTCTCCCCTGATTGCTCAGTTTGGCCGGACGGCCAGCTCTAGGAAGGGTTCCGGACGTCCCACATGTCTTCCATTTAAGGATTATGGAGGCCACTGTGCTCTTAGGAATGTAAAGTGCAGCAGAATTTTTTTGTAACCCTGGCCAGATCTGTGCCTTGCCACAATTATGTTTCTGAGCTCTTCAGGCAGTTCCTTTAATCTCATGATTCTCATTTGCTCTGAGATGCACTGTGAGCTGTAAAGTATTATATAGACAGGGGTGTGGCTTTCCTAATCAAGTCCAATTAGTATAATCAAACACAGCTGGACTCCAATGAAGGTGTAGAACCATCTTAAGGATGATCAGAAGAAATGGACAGCACCTGAGTTAAATATAAGTGTCACAGCAAAGGGTCTGAATACTTATGGCTGTGTGATAGTTCAGGTTTTTTTTTTTAAATAAATTTGCAAAAATTTCAATTCAGTTTTTTTTTCTGTCAATATGGTGTGCTGTGTGTACATTAATGAGGAAAATAATGCACTTAAATGATTTTAACAAATGGCTGCAATATAACAAAGAGTGAAAAATTTAAGGGGATCTGAAAACTTTCCATACCCACTGTATAGGGCCTTTCAATTAACAATGCTTCCTTGGAGCAACAGGCTAGGGGCAATCCCACTATGCCCTCTTTACAAAAGAACAGACATTGTTTTCATCCGGTGGTTTTAAGTCAATAACTTAAATTTTCATGAAAACCTAAATTGCATGTGAACACGGTATAGGTTGTATGTGATTCAAAGCCTGTTCTTACATGAAATTGAAAATGGACTTTTTCCACAGCCTGGAAAGCCTGGTGTCTGTAAACAGCTGCTTTGAGAAGATTCTCGGTGGGTTGGGGAGGGGCTGCTAGTACTTGTTCTGGCTTCTCCTTGTGTTGCCTGTTTATTCCTGGGACTTAGCCCTACAAAGCTTGCTAACTGTAAAACAATTAGATTAGCATAAATATGTTTAATTATACATGGAGATTTAAGGCCCTGCGCTTTGCAACTGGGAGAAAATCCCCTGAATTATTCAGAATGTACAAATATTGGCAAAATCAGATTGTACCAACTCAAAGCAAAAAGGAACTGATTATAGTATGGTGGCCAGGGAATGCCCCATATGTTTATGTCTAGAGTGGTTAAACTTGCATAACTCGTTTACAGCATGTTTTTCACAAAGACAAAAAAATTGTACAACCCCAATTCCAATGAAGTTGGGACGTTGTGTTTAACATAAATAAAAACAGAATACAATGATTTGCAAATCATGTTCAACCTATATTTAAGAGGTTAATCTCTTTGTGAATTTCATCATCTACGGTCCATAATATCATCAAAAGGTTCAGAAAATCTGGAGAAATTACTGCATGTAAGAGACAAGGCCGAAAACCAACATTGAATGCCCGTGAACTTCGATCCCTCAGGCGGCACTGCATCAAAAACCAAAATCAATGTGTGAAGGATTTCACCACATGGGATCAGGAACATTTCAGAAAACCAATGTCAGTAAATACAGTTCGGCGCTTCATCCGTAAGTGCAACTTAAAACTCTACTATGCAAAGCAAAAGCCATTTATCAACAACACCCAGAAACGCCGCCGGCTTCTCTGGGCCCGAGCTCATCTAAGATGGACTGATGCAAAGTGATTCAAAGTGATTTCAAATTGTTTTTAGAAATTGTGGACGTTGTGTCCTACGGGCCTAAGAGGAACCATCCGGACTGTTATGGACGCAAATTTCAAAAGCCAGCATCTGTGATGGTATGGGGCTGTGCTAGTCTTTTGCATGGATGCCCCTGCTTATTTCAGCAAGACTATGCCAAACCACATTCTGCACGTGTTACAACAGCGTGGCTTTGTAGTAAAAGAGTGCGGGTACTAGACTGGCCTGCCTGCAGTCCAGACCTGTCTCCCATTGAAAATGTGTGCCGCTTTATGAAGCGTAAAATACGACAACGGAGACCCCGGACTGTTGAACAACTGAAGCTGTACATCAAGCAAAAATGGGAAAGAATTCCACCTAGAAAGCTTCAACAATTAGTGTCCTCAGTTCCCAAACATTTATTGAATGTTGTTAAAAGAAAAGGTGATGTAACACAGTGGTAAACATGACTAATTCTAAGTTAATGATTATTTCCTAAAATCAATAAAGTTCATCAGTTTGAACATTAAATATCTTGTCTTTATAGTGTATTCAATTAAATATAGGTCGAACATGATTTGCAAATCATTGTATTCTGTTTTTATTTATGTTTAACACGACATCCCAACTTCATCGGAATTGGGGCTGTAAATATTACACGGAATGTGAAAAAGGTCAATAAATATTATGCTTTAGGATACTGTACATATTTTTAATTCTCATACATTTAGAATGATAATTGATAAATGACCAAAAATAAAGCCTTTTTGTCAAAAAATGTCATCATCTAAGATGATGACTAAGACATTAGTCCTCTCATCCGCCATATTGCAGTAATTAATGACGTTTGTAGGAAAACAGACAGAGTAATGTGTCGAGGGGACAGCAGAATGTTAGGCAGACAACAGTTAACATACAGGTTTAACTACATTTGGGCTTATTTCGGAGAAAACCTCTGAAAATGACTTCATATGACAGTGCTTTACTAAAGATATCGGAATAATAAGAAAAGTAAAATTCAGTGTTACCTTGTCCACACAAAGTCAGACGTTTACACTTACACATTTTTTTACGCACATCAAACCTAATGTAAGAACTGATGACATAGATATCAGACAGCTGTTTTTTTATGCTAGAGTCATTTCAGAATTAAATACTGCTCCAGATAAGTCAGACTGAGCAAACATTCGCAATTAAACTAAAATAAGCAAGACATGTCAACAACAAAATAAGCCCAACTGAGCGTATGAAGTTACAATCCAGCTAGGCTACACCCATTTGTGTCACTGGCAAGGAGCTGAAAAACTTCCAAAAAGGATACATTGCTGTTTCCTCCATTCTAGCTCCTTCAGGGAGCCAATAAAGTTAACTAAAACTATATGGGTTAGAATTAAGACCTGAGAAATTTTTTTAGGTCAAAGCATAAATAAGTAGAGTGAGGGGGCGTTGCAAGACACACAATGGAATAAAGGGCTCTTTCCCAAACCATGTCCTGTGTTTCACCATTTTAGTTTATAATGTATACCATCCGACGGCACGGTGGGCGACTGGTTAGAGCCTCTGCCTCACAGTTTTGACGAGCGGGGTTCAATCCCCGGCCCCGCCTGTGTGGAGTTTGCATGTTCTCCCCGTGCCTGCGTGGGTTTTCTCCCACATCCCAAAAGCATGCATGGTAGGGTAATTGACAAGTCTAAATTGCCCGTAGGTGTGAATGTGAGTGCAAATGGTTGTTTGTTTCTGTGTGCCCTGTGATTGGCTGGCAACCAGTCCAGGGTGTACCCCGCCTCCTGCCCGATGATAGCTGGGATAGGCTCCAGCACGCCTGCGACCCAAGTGAGGAGAAGCGGCTCAGAAAATGGATGGATGGATGGATGTATACCATCCATGATATAAGATTGTTTTATTGAGTCTGCAATGCATCAATGATGCAAGGATAACAATTTGTTTCTATCTTCAGAGTTGTTCAAGTGTTTTTCCGCAGTATGCGATTGGACACAATAGACACCTAGGGTAAGATGCATACAAAAGAATGACAAAAAGGCATGTAACCGCAAATCCATGTTTACATTTCATGCTCGTTAAGAAGTCAGTCATTGTGAAATCATTCTGTTTATGCACACGTATGGTGTGATTTTCATTCCCATCCTCCAGCATAAAGGCAATCATTAACACTTGGCCTACAGTATATCTGTCCGGTGTGTATCTCAACTCCAATACGATAGGCCCACTCTCTCCACAATCCTTCAAGGGACAAGTGGTATACCAAAATTATGATGATGATGATGACGGATGAGTGGCTGTTGTCGCACTCTGCACCCCGAGTTATGAAACAGTTAATATAGTTGCAGTGGACCCTACAAAAAACTCCTTGCACTATCTTTAATGACAAAGTAGTAGGGGGATTTTACAACTTGAACAGATTTACACCCACGCGTAAAAACAAGTTAAGTGATAAGCACATCAGTTGGCTGCTAGCTAGAGCAACGATCACGTAGCTTCTAGTAGCCTTCACTCACTGCTCTCTCATCAAACAGCACAGATGGGTCTCTAGTGCATGACACCAGTCCAAAAAGATCCAACGTTCTTTGTCAGCAAAAGACAGGTCTACAGTGCTTTGTGACGGTCCTCTGAGGCAAAACAGGGCAACAAAGAAAAGAGAAAAGCAGAAAACATGCATCCATCCATTCTCAACACCGCTTATCCTATTCAGAGGCGCTGGTGCCTATCCCAGCCTACTTCGGGCGAAAGGTGGACTACACCCTGAACTGGTCCCCAATCAGTCGCAGGGCACATACAGACATGGACAACCATTTGCACTCACATTCACACTGTCACTGAATGGGAACTGAACCCACGCTGCCTGCACCAAAGTCAGCCGAGTGTACCACTACACCTTCAGTGACTTCAAGAAGAAAACAGTAAAAAGTCCAATGAATAACGGTGTTTGACAGAACCACCCCTTCCTCTTTCCTGTTCCTGTTTCCGACGAACCTTCCCCATTGTAAGATTTAAACAAATAAATAAATAAACAAATAAATAAATAAACAAACAAACTCGTTTGATACCAAATGGCCCATGGCCCGGTTGTTGGGGACCACTTTTGTATAACATGCAGTCAGCTGTCACCCTGACTAAAAAAAAGGACTATTTCACTTAATGTAAAGTATATATTTGCAAGATGACAGCCAATTAAAATATTCATTTGACCTGTTTAATGTGATTTTTTTTTTTTAACATCAGTTCACAGCGTCGGCAGATCAGGGCTGTAGGTCATCATTTTTATCTTAAAGGTCCCATATGCACTGCTGACCTCAGCTTGGGACGTTGTGCAGTGTGGTTTTTGTCCTGGCCGTGGAACAGTGGACCAGCTCTATACCTTCAACAGGATCCTCGAGGGTGCATGGGAGTTCGCCCAATCAGTCTACATGTGTTTTGTGGACTTGGAGAAGGCGTTCGACCATGTCCCTCGGGGAGCCCTGAAGGGGGTGCCAGACTCCCTGATATAGGCTGTTCGGGCCCTGTACGACCAGTGTCAGAGTTTGGTCCGCATTTCCGGCAGTAAGTCGGATTCGTTTCTAGTGCGAGTTGCTACCCTTTATCACCAATTCTGTTCATCACCTTTATGGACAGACTTTCTAGACACAGCTGGGGTGTTGAGAGGGCTCGGTTTGGTGACGGCAGTATCATGTCGCTGCTTTTTTGCGGATTATGTGCTTGATGGCTCCATCAAGCCGTGATCTCCAACTCATGCTGGAATGCTTCCCAGCAGTGTGAAGCAGCTTGGATGAAAATCAGCACCTTCAAATATGAGGCCATAGTTCTCAGTTGGAAAAGGGTGGCGTGCCCTCTCTGGGTCGGGGATGAGATCGTGCCCCAAGTGGAGGAGTTCAAGTATCTCGGGGTCTTGTTCACGAGTGAGAGAAGAATGAAGCAGGAGATCGACAGGCGGATCGGTGCAGCATCTGCAGTGACTCTGTATTAGTCTGTCGAGGTGAAGAGGGAGCTGAGCTGAAAAGGCAAAGCTCTCTGTTTACCGGTCAATCTACGTTCTACCCTCCCCTATGGTCACGAGCTGGTCGTGACCGAAAGAACAAGATCATGTATATAAGGGGCTGAAATGAGTTTCCACGGCTGGGTGTCCGGGCTCTCCCTTTCAGATAGGGTGAGAAGCTCGGTCATCTGGGAAGGGCTCAGAGTCGAGCTGCTGCTCCTCCACATTGAGAGGAGCCAGATGAGGTGGCTAGGGACGCCTCCCTGGTGAGGTGTTCCAGGCATGTCCCACCGTAAGGCGGCCCCGGGGCCGACCCAGGACACGGAGAGACTACGTCTCTCGGCTGGCTTGGGAACGCCTCAGGATCCCCCGGAAGAGCTGGAGAAAGTGGCTGGGGAGAGGGAAGTCTGGGTGTCCCTGCTTAAACTGCAACCGCCACTACCCAATCTCAGATAAGCGGAAGAAAATGGACGGATGGATTGATGGTTAAAAGATCACCATTACCTTCAAATGTAGTCACATTTGAAAAACGTGGACACTAAAATATAACCAAATTTAAAACGAATGCGGATCTGGAGTCAAAGATTACCACACCTACCACTGCTGGTCTAGTGGGTCAGTTGCCTGACTTCCCTTTAGGCAGCATGTGTTTCCACATACAAGTCTCCACCCAATGACAGTGCGGACATGAGTGTGAGAGGTTGTCTGTCTCGATATGCGCCTTGAGATTGACTGGCAACCAGTCCGGGGTGTAGTCCGCCTTTGCCCAAATTCAGCTGGGGTAGGCTCTCCCCCTCCCAACGACCCTGAACAGAATAAACGGTATGATTAAAAAAAAAACAAAAAAAAAAAAGATGGAGTTTGGATGTTGGTCAGACAGAATTTTACGAGTTTTAAAGGAGTAGAGCTTCTAAGTGGATACATCTCATTTCTATTTTTGGTCTCTGATTTAGAATAGTGATCAGAAGAAAACAAGAAACAAGTAACAAAATGAACTGGAAAAATGTCTGCATTACAGGCGAGAGGCCAATGATCACAGCAGTCCAACACTTAAAGCACAATCATTACTTAATGTGCAACATCCACAGTTAACAACAATTATGATGATAATTATCTCGACTTTTACTAAATGAACATTTATATATAGTGTTAATTATTCATGAGGGACGCTCATTTTTAGTGCATTCTACCATTAGGAAAATAAGCTAATTTGTGGGTAAACGCATAAGCTCAATTTTGTGTGCTTTGTTTACACATCTGTCCCCTGAGGTGCAACAATGAAACAGATCAATACTGAACATATCCACTCTGATATGAGGTACCCCATACACACAATTTAGAAGCTAAAACAACGCAAACATAGACACACAAGCACAACTACATGCTGCCAATGAGAGCAATAATACACAAGGTCAAGGGAGCCGTAGTAGCTGAAGTAGTTGGCGATACATACATGTAGTCTGTCTAATGCTTACTCCGGGGAAATCATTAAATCCATAACACCAGGATGTACTGTATGTGCATGACTGGATCCACCAAGTGTGTCGTCTAAGACTCTGTGTGTGTATGTGTGCATGAGTGTATTCACTGTGCAGTGCAGAGGGACCAAGGGGCCAAGACTAGTCATTTCATGCATGAAATGTTCATCCCATTGGTCTTAAAGAGGGAGAAAATCAACCTTGGAAGGATGCACCGACCGAGGAACGATAGAGGGGCAGAGAGCTGCAGGAGGATTGACAAAAGTAGAGTAATGTATTACAAATGGGCTTAATTTGAGATTCCAGGGTAAAGAAAGAGCAGCTTGCAATTCTCACTTCGGCTTTAAAACCACACTGCAGCAAATAAAAGCAGGCTTCGACTTTCATGCACATTCTGTTTCGCCTTCCCTTCTTTCCCTGGCCACATTCCTGCACTCACTCATTCATGTAAACACAGGCACTCTCTTCTCTTTCTCCAGTACTGCTCCATTACCAGACGCTCCCAGTGATTGAGGAATCCTATGGTAATGGTGATGTGGGGCTGCCCTGGGTGCCAGCTGGCTCGCGTCATGACTGATCGTTTGTGTATGCGCTTGTGTGTATGGGTGTCGAGCAGTGACAGTTTTTTTGTGTGTGTGTGTGTGTATTAGGAGATGAAAAGAGCTCATGTAATTAACTTAAATGCCATAAAGTAAATGTGTGAGTGTGAATGAATCTTAGCAAACACTGCGTCACCGGTTATGGACGCATAGCCGTTCAAGTTCAAGGTGAAAACTGAATCGGGGTGAAACTAGAAAAAAAGGATTAGGAAATTGCGGTTAAGTTTAGGATAAATCTCGTACAAATGAGTGTCGTTCACTGTAATCACCATCTGAGGAAAACAATTGCACGTATCCACTTAAGGTAATTTCACAAATTTACTGTGGCGGGGGGGGAAAAAAAAGAAAGAAAAAACCAACACAATGAAATATTAGGAAGTTGAGAGACCACATTTATATTCTTTACATCCAGAATAGACAAATCAGATCAATAAGTACAGTCAGGAATATCTCACTGTGTCATAGTTAAACAGATAAATATAATATATATATATATATATATATATAGATATAATTTCATGTTGATAACGGTAATTCAAATGTGGACAATAAATCACTAGTTCAAGTAAGTTCACGGGCAATGTGTAAGTCTTAGATTTTACAAATGAAGTTGCAAGGTTGACTTTGGGAAGCCATTGTTTGACACAATGCACATTTTGACTATAGTGTAAAGCTCCAAGGCTATTACGCTCTCTGTGGCATCATGGGTGCCAAATATCTTGATGCACTCACACTAGACAATTCCAAATGGTAAAATGGTAAATGGACTGCACTTATATAGTGCTTTAGCTACACCATCACAGTGCCCAAAAGCGCTTTCCAAAGGCTCACATTCACAACTGGTGCTGCCAGGAGTAAGTTAGGGTTCACTCTGTTGCCCAAGGACAATTTGACATGCTGAGCCGGGACTCGAACTGGCGACCCTTCGGTCACTGGACGGCATGCTCTACCAACTCATCCACGGCCACCCCGATTCCTGGTCCATATGAATGCAGCATAGTGTGTGTACAGTGGAAGTCAGGAGGGGAGGTGTAATCAAGCCCACGCATGGTACGGTAAAGGTGAGTGGAACCTGTTTTTTTTGCCATTTTTAACAAAAAAAAAAAATATATATATATAAATTGATCCTTTAACCATCCCATAAACCCCAAGTACACTACTACACTAGTGGGTTGTGTTGTCACCATAATCATCGTCATGCTCCCCAGAAAATGATGCAAAAGCAACTTGTGTATTAATTTTAAAGTTGCTCAATCCAACAGTAAACATGACTAAACACTGTGACAATAATTTTCAACTATCAAATATAAATGACTGTGATTGGCTGACGACCAGTTCAGGGTGTACCCCGCCTCTCGCCCGAAGATAGCTGTGATCGGCTCCAGCACGCCCGCGACCCTAATGAGGATAAGCGGTACAGAAAATGGATGGATGGAAATATCAAACGACATACACTCATAGCTAATACCTAACCTAAATTTAGTCAAATTAATCTCACATGGTAGGTTGATCTGGTCTCTATTCACATCATTTCCTATTTACCATTGTCTATCACCTACATTCTCACCATTGGTTAGATAGAAAGATATTTCCCAGTTTCAATGGTTCACTGCACCTGGAATACTTCTCCCTTCCAGGGTCAGCAGACCATAACAGTCAACAGTCTGGCCTTTATTGTTCTGAGTTGGTCTGGTCTAGATGAAGAGGATTGGCCAAGGCACACTTGACCAGGTGGATGTGCCCAATTCCTTTCCTCCCTCCAATGGAAAAAGAGCCACCAGGGTATCCTTTATGCAATAATGATTCACTGGATGACATGATATATGTCTAATTACTGGAAATGGCTTGCAGACAGAATACATCATATCACACATGGCAGCAGCTGGTAATTTGCTCTAATTAGGTTCTGGCTGGCATTCAGAGAATACAGCATCGGTTATTGTTATGCTGCTGCTCCAAATGAAAAGAAAAGTAATCTATACTTCATTAATGCTACTGTACTGCTTGGTCACTGTGTTGTCCCCTGTCTGTCCAGAGCAAAACTACTCTGTGTTTTATGATAATACACTCTTCAGGCAACTTACACTGACACATTTCAGTCCTTCAATATAGCCCAGGGCGGCACGGTGGCCGACTGGTTAGAGCGTCAGCCTCACAGTTCTGAGGTGCGGGGTTCAATCCCCGTCCCCGCCTGTGTGGAGTTTGCATGTTCTCCCCGTGCCTGCGTGGGTTTTCTCCGGGCACTCCGGTTTCCTCCCACATCCCAAAAACATGCATTAATTGGAGACTCTAAATTGCCCGTAGGCATGACTGTGAGTGCGAATGGTTGTTAGTTTCTATGTGCCCTGCGATTGGCTGGCAACCAGTTCAGGGTGTACCCCGCCTCCTGCCCGATGACAGCTGGGATAGGCTCCAGCACGCCCGCGACCCTAGTGAGGAGAAGCGGCTCAGAAAATGGATGGATGGATGGATCAATATAGCCCAGTATCCAAACTACGGCCCTGGGACCATTTGCGGCCCGTCGTCCTTTTTTTGGTGTCCCGTGGCATATCTATACAGTAGTACCTTGTCTGAATAGTGACCCAATTTAGGAGCTTTTTTCAGATACAAACCGTCAGTCGGACCATTTATTTATTTATTTTGTTCTTGAGTTGTGAGCAATAATTGAGTTACAAGCTCTAAACGGGGGCAGCAAACTTCACAACAAGCAACAGATGGTGAAAATGTATTCGAAAAGGTTATTGATTATTGCAATTCTCAGTTGAAATTCAAACATAGAACAAAGAAAATTAAAAATTTTGTGTTTTACCACACCACATAACTTACTAAAGTCTGCTTGATTAATCCTAACACACAATGCAAAATGCCATAGATGGGCTAACAAATATAGCATCAATATTGCGGTAGTTACGGTATAACCCTTTAAGCAATGGATATTTGTACACAAACGATGCAGCAACACATGGACAGACAATACAACAATACACACAGGCATACTATATTCTTTATTCTCTGTGTAGAAAAACAAACAACTGCAGCTTACTGAGAGATTCTATTTAATAATGTTATTACTTATGCTTATGCTACTTACAGTATGTTTTTTTTTTTAAAATAAAGTACAGTAGTGTTCCACTTTTCTTATTAGAAACATGTTGCAACAAACATTTTTGTTGGGGCTTTTTGTGGGGCTGGAACAGCATTCATTTTAAATGAGAAAGATAATTTTTTTGATTTGAGTTATAAGTGTTATCAAATCAAACTTGTAAGTCAAGGGACCACTGCACTAACATCAACAATATACAGTAGACAGCAGCTGTCGTTTACGTACATTATACTAATCAATTTCAATGCTGGAAGGAGAAGATAAAAAAAACTGAAATTCATTCTCATCTCTCACTTCCTTGTTTCCACCAACCACACATCGTTCAGCAAAAAGCGCCACAGAATCACGATAGTTTGCTTTACTTTCTGCTCCGTATCAATGTCAGCCTTGTACAGATTGCTTTTGTTTTGGTTTTCCCTACACTGAACGATTGTTTTTAGCATGTTAAATAAAAGGTGAATGTCAAAGGAAAACATTTGGACACTCCTGATGGCCTATATAAAAATAACCTACACTCATACTACTTGCAAATCAGTTTGTACTAAATTGAAACGAAAAAGTTACTGTATTAGTATACATATATGGTCAGTAATTTTTGTAAAATGAATTATACTGTATAAACATTGACTGGTTAGAGGGTCTGCCTCACAGTTCTGAGGACCCGGGTTCAATCCCCGGCCCCGCCTGTTTGGAGTTTGCATGTTCTCCCCGTGCCTGCGTGGGTTTTCTCCGGGCACTCCGGTTTCCTCCCACATCCCAAAAAACATGCATAGTAGGTTAATTGGCAACTCTAAATTGCCCGGAGGTGTGAATGTGAGTGCAAATGGTTGTTTGTTTCTATGTGCCCTGCGATTGGCTGGCAACCAGTTCGGGGCGTACCCCGCCTCCTGCCCAATGATAGCTGGGATTAGGCTCCAGCACGCCCGCGACCCTAGTGAGGAGAAGCGGCTCAGAAAATGGATGGATGGATGCATGAACATTATCAACAATATAGGTTATATAGACAACATAATTGAGACATACCTTACCAAGGCCCCTTCGTCCCGCCTGGATCTTAGTGCCATCGCCACTGAGCTCCAGGAGGGACTTTCTTCATATTATTTGTATATTTTTTTCTGGTCACTGAGGGTGTAGTGGTATATTCGCCTGACTTCAGAGCATGCAAAGTAGGTTTAGTTACCACTCACTGATGGTGTGACGAGACACTCACCTGACTCCTGTACAGGCAATGTGGGTTCAATTGCCTGATGGAGAAAGGTTGTCTGTTTCTATATATACCGTGTGATTGATTAGCGACCAGTCCAGGGTGTAGTCTGCCTTTCGCCCAGAGTCAGTTAGCATGGGATACAGCTCGTGACCCTGAACAGGATAAGTATAATTTTTAAGAATTTCACATTAAATGCTCTCTTATTGGCTTTGTTTATGGTTCAAATTAAATATACCAAAACTTAATTATTTTTCTTCTTTCTTTATTTCTCTGTTTCTTTCTTTAGGAGGATGCCAACAAGCTCAGGGGTGAAACGTGAGCAGATGAAAAAGCTGCCAATAGACAATTGCGACAATGCAGAGAAACCATCAACTATTCCCTTTCTCCCATGAATGTAGGCTAGCAATTGAGAGGTGGGACAGACGACTTTAGAATGTTGTTGACTACATTATTTTTCCAGCTATTCTTGTGTCGGGTGGAGTAATGCACCACAAGCGACTGTGCGATAGCGGGGGTGTGGCAACATCCTTTCATGTTTACCTGTAATCGCTTTTTAGTCAGCAACAGTGCCCTCTGCCAGTTGTTGCCAAGTACAACAATCCATTTGGGCTGACTAAATTAAAAAAAAAGCCTCGTTAATAGGACCATTACAACAAGAACATGCGACACAACTGGCAAAAATCCTTACAAGCAGTCATCCAATTGGCCCTTGTACTGTCGCTTACGAAGAAAATTGTACGTCTTTGAGATGAAAAAGTCAATATTTTGTGAGTCTTCCCTGAATAGTGAACACCTTATGTTCTTGCATACTCAGTCCTTGAACATACAGTATAATAGGCAGGTGCATCAATGCTTTTAGCTGCATAAAGTAGCTTCACCGTGCTCAAAACCTAATCCAACCTCATTGAGCGCTGCTATTGGGTAAGGTGTAGCATAGCCGTCAAGAAGACCAAAGATTGCTTGTTTGACTGACAGTTCCCCCTCAGACCTTGAGATACTGGTAGGAAAATACTGAAATCCACATTGGCTCTTAGTGCTGCATCATAATTGTTTCCCCTCTCTGGGACTAATGAAGGCTCATTATTATCTTATCTTTAATACTGAAAGTGTTTGGCGTTTGAAGATTCTACCAGCAATCACCACAAACATTGTATCACGTGAGCCATGTCAATCAAAAGTGACTCACAGTAATCTACCTCAATTACATAGAGTCACAAAACAAACAGTAACTCTTAAATCAAGAATGGTTAGTATTTGATATATATATAAAATATTTGTCAAAAAGAATGGAGGCCTCCCTAGAAGCTATCTAGCTATCAAAGTCCATTGACAATATTGGTCTTTTAATGTGGTTTGATGGGTTTCTTATCCTAGGTATCTTGTAAGATGAAGAGTGAAAATGACTTACAGTTGCTAACTGGCAGAGAAACAACAAATTTGTTTGCCGAGCTGGTGTTTCCTGTTTTAACAGGTGACATGAAGTACTTTCACATTGGCTGTCTTAGCTGGCTATTTCCCGCATCTCACTCCTCCTCAACGCCGCCATCCCCCAGACATTCATCTAATTATCTGAATGTATCAAGCTGCAACAGCTGTGTAAATGCGCACCTATTCCACTTCGGCGAGGCATGTCGGACACAAACAGGTGGATATTGTTACATTTCTGATTTTCCTTAAAGGTAGTGTGAAAGAGACTATTATATTATTAAACCCAGACCAGGAAAGTGAAATTATACAGTTGGAATTAGTAATGTTCTCTATCTTGCAACACTCCTACTTTCTCAAACCTCAAGTTTTGAAGTGGCTCTTATGCTGCCATATTACAGAGTACCTCAAAATTATTGAATACACTGTGGGTTGTTAGTGGTTTGCCAGGGGTGGAGCCCATTGTCGAGCAGCCCTGCCTTATCCGGTGAGCATACACGTTATGTAGAGAAGCAATGTTCAAACAATTTTAAAAATAATTTTCCTTCCTCGACTCCTTGATGTAACCTTCAATGGGACCATTCTCATGGAGAATGCAAATTGAGAATCGAGATCCACACCTTGCCTGCATCTACAATTCATCATCACTGAGTTTTGGGGGCTAGTTCTCACTTTCTAACTGGACAGTGCTACCGAACATTTTAGGGCACAATAAAGACAGAAAAAGAGGAAAAATCAAGCTGCCTCCAAAAACCTGGTTCTGACGAAGGGCTGGTATTTGCTGCAAATATAAGATAAATAAAAGCCAGGGTTGGAACTTTTATTGTTACCTTATGTTGAAATTATTTTAATTGTTTATTTTTCAAACCTTTGTCAGTATTGTGCTCTAGTGTTGTGTATTTGGTTTCACCTGGTCTCATCAGACACCCTCCTCTGTCTAGCCCTGCCAACTCTGTTAGTCGTTTTAATATGTCTTGGCATCCCATTCCTGCTTCTAATTTTTGAGCCAATCAATTTTAAGCTTGGCACGATATGGACAAAGGGGATTGAGAGACACTTCTGAATCAATTGTTTAATCCAGTGATTCCCAACTGGTCTCTCCCTGGGGCCCACAATTTTTCATAGTCATTAAGTTAGTCTTCTTCGGCCCATGTACCCCAGGTGGTTATAGGTCATCAATGGGTTTTCGCCACATCACTCACCAAGATTGTTGTTGGTTCCCCAAGTTTTCTTTGTTTTTCCTGGGCCTCTCTTTCCCTGAGGATTCCACTTAGTGCCAAACGTGCTTGCTTTGCGGTACTTGTCCAAAGTTTGTGTCCTAGCCATCCCTCTCGTCTCTTGATTTAGGTTTCCACAGGTTTACTTTAGTTTTTCATTGGTATTTTGTCAAACATCTGACATGTAAGATTTGGCTCAGGCATCTGTTAATGAATTTTTGAAGTTTTACAGGCATCAAAAAGGACAAATTTTAGGTTAAAAATGCAGATTTTTGCTCTTAAGGATGCAGTCTGTGAATTCCCAAAGTAGTCTTGGGCCTAATGCTGCTGCCTTCCCAAATTTGGCACCTACACCGTATGTCCTGGTATGTTCCTACGTTTTTTTCTTATGAGACTTTCCAAATATGTGAAATGGTCAACGTCTTTCAGATGCAGTCCGTCAAGCATGACACCGTTCTATTTGAGTTGTGAATTCACAGAACTGTTTTCTTTTGTTTACAGCTACAGTAATCCCAATTTTGCTGCTTCCTCTGCCCTTCTGTTTGTTTTTGTTTTGTCGTGTTGGCGAGACAGAAGTGCCACATCGTCTGCAAAATCATTGTAATCGAGTTGGTGGTTGACAGACCACTTAATTCCTGTTATGGATCCTACTATTGTTGTCGACATGATCCTGTCCAGCTATCAAGAAGAAGAAGCGCAAACTCATACTTGTCTGACACCATTAAATATAATGAAAGGATCTGTTGTGGGATCACTGATGTGGGACGTGGGACATCGCACTGACCTCCGTGTGGGCTGTGCAGGTTCAGTTGCAACTCAGTGACGGTGTGAATGTGAGCGAAAATGTCTCTGTGTGTCCTGTGATTGAATGGTGACCAGTGAGGGTAAGATGGATGGTTCTGTTGTGGTTCATTTGTCACGTTATGAAGGTTTGCAGGTTGACTATAAATAGAGTAATGATTTTGGAGGGGATTACATGTAGTTGAAGTTTCAACATTGTTATGAAGTTAACACTTTCAAATGCTTTTTCCATGTTCATGAAATCAACATAAAGTGGGGAATTCCAATAAAAAAAAAATCTGTGGTCTGTGCATGAACCTGATGCCTGAATCCTGCCTGTTCTTCTCTAAGCAGCCTATCAATCACCTTTTTTATCCTTTCTCTAAAAAAAGGGACACTTTTTTCCTCAAACAACCAGATGTATAAAAAAATGCCAACATAAATTAAGACGGCAAATGGCATTTCAGAGCACATTATTAATGACCTCACAAATTAAGTAAAATAACATTGAAAATGGACAAACCAAGAAGGAACAACTGCAACTGCATGAATAAAATTTAATATAGTCAAATGATAAACATTTTAACTATCTCTGCGGGGGGAAATGTTTTCTTTGCAATCGTGTGGTTTGTAGCCAGAATAATAATCATACAGCACCTTGCAATTAGTACATTATTAAAACCGAAACTGCTTTGGTAATTATTGTAAAAGAAAATGAGTTGACACTATTTTAAGAACATGAAAAGTGAGAAATGCTGCATGTTGATCTATTACTGAGCTCATCACAAGTTCAACCTGTAGATCCCAATGGAATGGTTCGTCAAACATGTTTTGACCCTCAAAGTGCACCATACACGGATGCATATGGACCTCAGCAACTGGCAAGCCAATTCTATTCAGGAGACTACTGACACAATTTAGAGAACAAATTGTCCTGGTTTTGAATATAATATATACAGTGCATATACTGTACGTACCTTCTGATTTGCATCATAAAACTACCACTTAAACCTGATTTAAATGAACTACATGACAACTAACTGGTCAACATAGGAGACCATGACAGCTATGGGGCAATGCACCAGCTATTGTCAGCAATGTGTGTGTGTACAGTACAAAATGGCCACTTGAGACAAAAACATTGCCGTCCAAATTAAAGTGCATTACTCTTTGTCTTCTTCTCATGGATAGAAGACAATGCTGGAACATGTGAACACAATATAATTACTAATTACACCAGTGGTATTTTTAAGGGTATTGCTGGCGACCATTGCAGGGTGGACGCTGCCTCTTGCACAAAGTCAGCTGAAAAAGGCTGTTGGCTCGCCCATGACCCAAATGAGGATAAGGGATATTGAAAATAAATGGATGCATCTCTGCATTGAGCACGAACTGAGGAAGAACTGTACGCAAACGCAAATTAAAAAAGATCGACTCTGCAAATCACACAGTGGGGTTTTTATCCATTGCTATCCTCTTTGGACAAAAATATACATTTTAAATGCCCTCAAGTCATGTTTACGCTTGTAGTAACGTCATTTGAATGTTAATTGCTCAGGTGCTAGATAGACTGATGCACGTTTCCAGCACATTCCTTCCTAATCAAATGGTGTTCAAACATTGGATGGGAGAACAATATTTTTTTTTCTTTTATTTTTTACCTGCTGTCTGCCATCCATCTACAACCCCAATTCCAATGAAGTTGGGACGTTGTGTTAAACAAATAAAAAAAGAATACAATGATTTGCAAATCATGTTCAACCTATATTTAATTGAATATACTGCAAAGACAAGATATTTAATGTTCAACAGGTGGCAAAAAAGACTGAGAAAGTTGAGGAATGCTCATCAAACACCTGTTTGGAACTTCCCACAGGTGAACAGGCTAATTGGGAACAGGTGGGTGCCATGATTGGGTATAAAAGGAGCTTCACTGAATTGCTCAGTCATTTACAAGCAAAGATGGGGCGAGGTTCACCTCTTTGTGAACAAGTCGTGAGAAAATAGTCGAACAGTTTAAGGACAATGTTCCTCAACGAACAAATTTCAAGGAATTTAGGGATTTCATCATCAACGGTCCATAAAATCATCAAAAGGTTCAGAGAACCTGGAGAAATCACTCCATGTAAGCGGCAAGGCCGAAAACCAACATTTAATGCCCGTGACCTTTGATCCCTCAGGTGGCACTGCATCAAAAACTGACATCAATGTGTAAAGCATATGACCACATTGGCTCAGGAACACTTCATAAAACCAATGTCACTAAATACAGTTCGGCGCTACATCCGTAAGTGCAACTTGAAACTCTACTATGCAAAGCAAAAGCCATTTATCAACAACAACCAGAAACGCCGCCGGCTTGTCTGGGCCCGAGCTCCTCTAAGATGGACTGAAGCAAAGTGGAAAAGTGTTCTGTGGTCCGACGAGTCCACATTTCAAATTGTTTTGGGAAATTGTGTATGTCGTGTGCTCCGGGCCAAAGAGGAAAAGAACCATCCGGACTGTTATGGACGCAAAGTTCAACAGCCAGCATCTGTGATGGTATGGGGCTGTGTTAGTGCCAATGGAATGGGTAACTTACACATCTGTGAAGGCACCATTAATGCTGAATGGTACATACAGGTTTTAGAGAAGCATATGCTGCCATCCAAACATCATCTTTTTCATGGACACCCCTGCTTATTTCTGCAAGACAATGCCAAACCACATTCTGCACGTGTTACAACAGCGTGGCTTCGTAGTAAAAGAGTGTGGGTACTAGACTGGCCTGCCTGCAGTCCAGACCTGTCTCCCATTGAAAATATGTGGCACATTATGAAGCGTAAAATATGACAACGGAGACCCCGGACTGTTGAACAACTGAAGCTGTACATCAAGCAAAAATGGGAAAGAATTCCACCTAGAAAGCTTCAACAATTAGTGTCCTCAGTTCCCAAACGTTTATTGAATGTTGTTAAAACAAAAGATGATGTAACACAGTGGTAAACATGACACTGTCCCAGCTTTTTTGAAACGTGTTGCAGCCATAAAATTCTAAGTAAATTCTAAGTTGCTAAAAACAATAAAGTTTATCAGTTTGAACATTCAATATATTGTCTTTGGAGTGTATTCAATTAAATATAGGTTGAACATGATTTGCAAATCATTGTATTCTGTTTTTATTTATGTTTAACACAACATCCCAACTTCATTGGAATTGGGGTTGTAGAATAGGTCAAGAGTTGAATTAAACCCTTTTAATTAATCATTATCCCAAGACATTTTAGACAACTCTGTCAAAAAGGCTAATTTCTGTGATTGACGTTTGCAATATACTAATGTTTATGTGACCCAGATGAGGAGATCCTTTCTATAGGCATGGCTGGATGAGTATGATGATGAAAAGAAAAAAAAAAACCTTGACAAATCCATACAAAGCTTCATCCTGATCAATCAAAATCCTTCAGAACAAATTAGAACAATGATTCTGAGCCACGTCCTCTGGTCCGACATGAATAATGACCTCACAAATGCATGAATAGATTCTTTCATGGAAGTGTAATTTCATTTTTTGTTTGTTAATGTAATGGCCATCTCTCCCATACAGTACATTTTTGACGAAGCAAAAAGGACTAATATAAGTGTTAGGGCAAGTCAATTTAACCCCCCTCCCACCACCATCACTACCACCAAAAAAATCCGTTCTTTATTGGAGAAAATCCTTCTACTGCATTAGTGCGTCTTCATGTAACGACAGGAGGGAAAGGTGATGAAAGGTCAGCACCATCTGAGCTCTCCGCCGTATGTGTGCCGGTGTGTGCTCAGGAAAACAAAGGAGTCCAAGCAGCAATGTGGACAGCAAATCAATAGTAGACTTACTGCCTCATAACTGGTCTGGTTAGGAACTCAGTCTCCATCTCCTAGCACATGCCATCACCACTCTCTCATCACAGAGAGAAATAGGCAAGGGAAAGCTGGAAGTAAGGAGAGACTTTTTTTTTTAGGGGAAATGCGCAGAGAGAATGCACTGAAGAATAACTGCTGACCTGTGTTGCACAGTATGTAATCATGGTATCGTACAGTACTGCTCACATATTGATTACCGCATTTGTTTAGGTCGGGGATGACTTAATCTCAAAACATCACCTGTGAAAATATTAAACTGGTTTTACAACCCCAATTCCAATGAAGTTGGGACGTTGTGTTAAACATAAATAAAAACAGAATACAATTATTTGCAAAATCATGTTCGACCTATATTTAATTGAATACACTACAAAGACAAGATATTTAATTGTCAAACTGATAAAGTTTATTGTCTTTAGCAAATAATCATTAACTTGGAATTTTGTGGCTGCAACACGTTCAAAAAAAGCTGGGACAGGGTCATGTTTACCACTGTGTTACATCACCTTTTCTTTTAACAACATTCAATAAACGTTTGGGAACTGACGACACTAATTGTTGAAGCTTTGTAGTTGGAATTCTTTCCCATTCTTGCTTGAGGTACAGCTTCAGCTGTTCAACAGTCTGGGGTCTCCGTTGTCGTCTTTTACGCTCATAATGTGCCACACGTTTTCAATGGGAGACAGGTCTGGACTGCAGGCAGGCCAGTCTAGTACCCGCACTCTTTTACTACAAAGCCACGCTGTTGTAACACGTGCGGTTATGTGGTTTGGCATTGTCTTGCTGAAATAAGATGTTGCTTGGATGGCATCATATGTTTCTCCAAAACCTGTATGTACCTTTCAGCATTAATGGTGCCTTCACAAATGTGTAAGTTACCCATGCCTTTGGCATACCACAGCCCCACACGGTCACAGATGCTGGCTTTTGAACTTTGCGTCCATAACAGTCCGGATGGTTCTTTTTCTCTTTGGCCCAGAGGACACGCCGTCCATAATTTCCAAAAACAATTTGAAATTTGGACTCGTCGGACCACAGAACACTTTTCCACTTTGCATCAGTCCATCTTAGATGAGCTTGGGCCCAGAGAAGCCGGTGACGTTTCTGGCTGTTGTTGATAAATGCCTTTTGTGACATTGGTTTACTAAAGTGTTCCTGAGCCCATGTGGTGATATCCTTTACACATTGATGCAGTGCCGCCTGAGGGATCATTGTCCTTAAACTGTTTGACTATTTTCTCACGCACTTGTTCACAAAGAGGTGAACCTCGCCCCATCTTTGCTTGTGAATGACTGAGAAATTCAGGGAAGCTCCTTTTATACCCAATCATGGCACCCACCTGTTCCCAATTAGCCTGTTCACCTGTGGGATGTTCCAAACAGGTATTTGATGAGCATTCCTCAACTTTCTCAATCTTTTTTGCCACCTTTCCCAACTTTATTGGAACATGTTGCAGCCATAAAATTCTAAGTTAATGATTAGTTGCTAAAAACAAAGTTGATCAGTTTGAACATTAAATATCTTGTAGTGTATTCAATTAAATATAGGTTGAACATGATTTGCAAATCATTGTATTCTGTTTTTATTTATGTTTAACACAATGTCCCAACTACTTTGGCTCGGGGTTGTAACTGACTTACACGTAAAGAAAAATCTCCAAGCTGATGATAAATAACGTAATATTATGGTAAACTAGAATTATATATGAAATATTTTTAGGCACTGAAGGCACTTTTAGAATTCAATTTATTTTGTCTCAATATCGATTGTTACAGTCACTGACAGTGTAACGAGATACTCGCCTGACTTCCATGCAGGCAATGTGGGTTCAGTTCCCACTCAGTAATGGTCAAAGATTGTCTGTAACCTTTACCAGTGATGGAAAGGCTAAATAAAGTTTGGAGAAAGAAAAGATCTGCTCATTATTATAAAGTACAAGCTCATCTGGGAAACTCAGTGGTGGTAATGTCATGACATGGATCAGCAAATGCTTCTCTTGGGACAGGCTCACTAATTTTCAATGATGATGTAAATGATAAAGTACATTTTATCTATATAGAACCTTTCAAATATAAGACTTACAAAGTACTTCACATGTTTAAAATACTGTACAAATTTATAAACATCATGCGGAAGTCTGGAGTGGCAGAGAAGTATGTTAGAATAATACAGGACATGTACGAGGGCAGCAGAACAGCGGTGAGGTGTGCTGTCGGTGTGACAGAAGAATTTAAGGTGGACGTGGGACTGCATCAGGGATCAGCCCTGAGCCCCTTCCTTTTTGCAGTGGTGATGGATAGGCTGACAGATGAGGTGAGACTGGAATCCCCGTGGACCATGATGTTTGCAGATGACATTGTGATCTGCAGTGAAAGCAGGGAGCAGCTGGAGGAACAGTTAGAAAGATGGAGGCATGCACTGGAAAGTAGAGGAATGAAGATTAGCCGAAGTAAAACAGAATATATGTGCATGAATGAGAGGGGTGGTGGGGGAAGAATGAGGCTACAGGGAGAAGAGATGGCAAGGGTAGAGGACTTTAAATACTTGGGGTCAACCGTCCAGAGCAATGGTGAGTGTGGTCAGGAAGTGAAGAAACGGGTCCAAGCAGGTTGGAACGGGTGGAGGAAGGTGTCAGGTGTGTTATGTGACAGAAGAGTCTCTGCTAGGATGAAGGGCAAAGTTTATAAAACAGTGGTGAGGCCAGCCATGATGTATGGATTAGAGACAGTGGCACTGAAGAGAAAACAGGAAGCAGAGCTGGAGGTGGCGGAAATGAAGATGTTGAGGTTCGCTCTCGGAGTGACCAGGTTGGATAAAATTAGAAATGAGCTCATCAGAGGGACAGCCAAGGTTCGATGTTTTGGAGACAAAGTTAGAGAGAGCAGACTTCAATGGTTTGGACACGTCCAGAGGAGAGAGAGTGAGTATATTGGTAGAAGGATGATGAGGATGGAGCTGCCAGGCAAGAGAGCTAGAGGAAGACCAAAGAGAAGGTTGATGGATGTCGTGAGGGAAGACATGATGGCAGTTGGTGTTCGAGAGGAGGATGCAGGAGATAGGCTCTCATGGAAAAGGATGACGCGCTGTGGCGACCCCTAACGGGACAAGCCGAAAGGAAAAGAAGATTGACTTAATACAATATTTTTAAAAATGTCCACAGATGAAGAATGTCTCATCTCAAATGTTGGAAGGGCATTACTCAATTTGGGAGCAATGGACTGCAATGCTCTATCGTCTTTGGTTTTTAATCCCGTGTGAGTGACAGTGAGTAAAAAGGCAGTCAACAGACCACAGTGGCCTGACAGAACAATGGAAAGACAATATTCAACAAGTGTGGAGGAGCCAGACCATTGAGGATTTTTAAAATTCTGTACTGAATCTTAAAATTCAGAGGGAGCCAAGCCAAGGACAAATAAACAGGAGTGATAAGAGTTCACCTCTGATAATAGACAAAAGCCTGGTGTCAGCGTGACATGAGACCACAGCTGCAAAATAAACTCTGGTGTAAAGATACAGTACATTTTATCTGCCAATGCAAAGAAACATGCAACCAAACTTACTGGAAGATCATTCACCATGCAGCTAGATAATAACCCAAAACACACTGGCAGAATAACGAATGGGCAAGAAGTGGGGTTCTTGAGCTTGGCCAAGTCAATCATCAGGATAAAACCCCATACAGGAGAGTCCTCAGTTTTAATAAACAAGACAACAGCAAAGAAAAAAAGGCAAACAAACAAAACAAAGCAATACTACAACAACAAAACAAAAAATAACAACAACAAAAACAGACAAATCAATCAGACAAACCACGGTTACATCAAGTAATGTAAAGTAATGTTCATGCTCGTGTCACTGGATCAGCAGCAAGCAGGCAGAATTATCGACAAATACTATAAATATTAGAAGCTGCAAGGGTGCTATTGGGGTGCTATATCTGACAGGTACAGTCATTTGAAAGACAAGAAGACACTGCATTTTTAAATAAATGAAATGAGGATATGGCTCAGATATGTGCAAGTAAATTATTCCAATGATAGAGAGCTTTAAACTTGAAGGGCAATGGACTTAGCTACGGCTGGAACAAAAAATAGAAGCTGTGCTCAATTCCTGAGATGATAAAGAATGGAAAAGGGAATCAAGAACTGTTTAAGATATAAAGGGTATTTAAGTCGATACAGATATGAAAAAAAATAATCAATGCACCTGGCTTCTTATGAAAGCATATGAAGTCTATTATGATACAATGATGACTAGTGAAAGGACAACCAATGTGAAATCGGCAGAGTCTATTATAAATTACATTTAGAGAAAGGGAGTTACTACTTGGTACATTTAGATAAACATCATAAAACGGACAGTATGTATCATATAACTGGCGGTGCAGAGATTTTGCATATTGGCCTCAGTGACAGAGATCCACATCCCTTGTCATGTCTGCTGCCTCTACTCCCAGAGCCCTACCTCTTCCCCTCCATCTATGTGTCTATGTGCAGGAGGGTTGGAGCAGGGACTCAGCTGCTGACAATCATCATCATCGTCGACTGCAGTCTCAAGCTAGCCCTGAATTCCACCACGCCGCCAGTTCGACTTCGGCCCACCGCACACCTAGCGGTGCATTCGACTAAACCCGACTAAACTGTCGCGCAGTCACAGATGTACCAGGCAATCAAAAAGGCACATGAGTTTCTTGGTTTTAAACATAGGGTTGCGGTAGATGTGCGGTGCTCAATCACTGTGTGCGGTGAAGTATCTGCGACTATTTCTTTTCGCAACTGTTGACTTCAGTCACTTTCGGCGGCAGCACTCTGTGTGCGGTGGGGATTACTTTGTCATAGAGTCAGTCATATCCAGCTCATTTTAATGCACTCTTGCCTTTGATCTGAACCTGTATTCTATATTCCTTTCGGAGTCCCAGCACCAGCAACCTCACCTGTACCCCTGCTTTTGTTCACCTCGCCTCTTGCCTGTCGGAACCCTGTACCTGTGGACGACCACAATAAACATTTGTCTGACTCTCGTCCAGTGTCTGCTCATGAGTTCTGCTTCCAGCACAAATCCCGACTACACAGGGTTATGTTGTCATACCTGTAGTGAAGCTAATAATGTGTTGCAGGAAATTGTGTTGTCTGAACAAAGCAAACTCAGAGGTTGGTTATGGCAAAAGAAATCCTAATGTGACTGCTGTGTTTTTAAATGGGCAAATGCAGCCAACTAATTAAGCTACAACATGCTGGCAGAGGTTTTAAGTGTCTACTATAAAGAAAATCGTTTTGGCCATGCCTCAAACAAGACATTAGACGCTGCACAAACACTGATGTCAAAAATGTATAAATGTAATAAATACATTGTGCATGGGTTACCTCTGGTTTCTTCCCACATTCCAAAAACATGCATGTTAGGATAGTTGAAGAGTACATTTTTCGTGTGTGAGTGTTAATGAGAATGGTTTGTTCGTCTACATCTCCCTTGTAATCAACTGACAATCAGTGAATAGTGTACCCCAACCTCTCACCTAATCACCCACGACCCACATGAGGACAAGGGGTATAGAAAATGGATAAATGTATGGCTATATTTTCTCAGTTGTGGTCAATGACTGCCTGAAGTTTGGAGCCCAAATTCAATGTCAGGCCATCACTTCAGCCACCTAAAGATGATGCCTGCATGAGAGTCTTTTTACATCCAGTATTGTAGCATTTGGTTGAATGTAAACAGAGTCTTATACGCCTCAGAATTCATCCTCTTACTTCTCTCAGCAGTCCAATCAGCAAATGAGCCACTGGAGTTGTAAAATGTTCATATTATCCCACTATGTTGGTGTGAAGGGAGGTTCTTAAACATAAATGGTCTTAAAGAGCAAACAAATGCATTGTATTTAAATTGCACTAAATGGTAACAAGCAAGGGTAAATTATTTCTGGGTTTTAAACGTGGCTTTTTAAGACTGTGTATTTATTTTTCTTGTTTTCTTGCAAAGGAATCCTCTGGTTTCTTTGGTTTGAAAGGATTTGGTTGGACATTTGCTTTAGAAGAAGCCATTTATCTGTCTAGGCCCGACCATATGAGGAAAAATTCCCCCATCAGACGACTGCTGTTTTCCCATTACGCCCACAGCTGGGAGCTTCCCATTTGCCCACTGGGCTCTTAGATCCATGTCCTGCCGAGCTCCTGTGCACCAATAAGGAAAGCTGTTAAATGGTGTAATTGACTTCATCAATTAACAGACAGACAACATGCTGTTTTCTACACAGTGGTGCCTGTGTATGTGGGTTTGTGTGGTTTCTACGACTTCAGTAACCATTTTTTTCTGTTTCTCTTAATATGTCAAATTTAGCTAATCAATATGAATATTCTGACAAATTAAAACCTTCAGGGGGTTATAATAGTCTGCCCATTACATAATACAATTATAAATAAATGCAAAAATATCCCACAGTGGGTGCAATGGACACTGTGGTAAACAATGTTCTCTGTTGCTTTCTTCTTGCTTCCCCCTGGCTTGTGTGATAAAAGCACCCACCCAAACTTAAATTGCCCTCCTGATGAATTACTTCATAGTGGGAGAGTATTGTGCAGAAATCGTACAACATTCATCTCAAGCACAATATGTGGCACAATGCAGTGCATTTGTCACAATGCAGTGCATTTGTCAGTGCTAAATGTCTGGCGGCACCAAAAAAGCCCTGTTATAAACTGTAACAGCTGTTCTTGCTTGTTGTACCATTGACACCCAAGATGGCTGCCGCAGGTGGGGAGAAACAGGAAGTGGGGTAGGGGTGTACAGGGCAGAAGACAACAGCTGGCTGACGGTCACAAATGAGTAAACAAAGGCTGTGCGACTTAGTCATTTATTGTGGCATAAGTAGGCATTGTAATTATTGCGGTCTGTAAAGAAAAGCGTATGGTGGGAAAGTGTGCATGTGCATTCCCACTGTTAAAAGGGGGAAGGCATAAAAAAAAGAGAATCACCTGAGCTAGACATATTGAATACTTTGAAATCAATTATGTAGAATTCCCTGCTGTGACAAGTGCCTCAAGCACTCAGTCTGCAGCATGCGCTGAAATCCAGACGTGGTTGCCACATGAGAATTTCACGCAGAAAAACAGATGCAGACACATGTAGGAATAGAAGAATGAAAGAAGGAAAAAGAAATAAATCACAACAGCTGAGCCTCCTGCTGTTTGCGCTCCTCTTTGTCCTATTCAATGTGATGGCTAAAAGATCATGTATTTTGTCAACTTGTTGAATGACATGAAGATCTTTACATCCACACAATCACTACTATCAGTGCCAAACACAAAGGAGTTGGAGGATAAATGGAGGTGGTAAATTTGTGGGACTCCCATAGCTGTCGAGGTGTGCTGGGATCATGGTAGCTGGCTAATGCTAACTCTGTCTATGTAAAATTAAGTTAATAACATGACTCAGTTACAGCTCGACTCAACCTCGCCATCCGTGTATCTCTAATCAGATCGGAAATGAAAGCCACTCAAACAACAGCTTATCCCACGCATAACTAACATACACACAATCAACTCTGCATAGTAGCTGAGGTTGGGTAGTGGGTCTGCCTTCCTGGTGGGGTGAGTGTCTGCCTTGTGGCTCGAATAAATATCACAGGAAAGCCAAAAAAACCCAAAGAGAAAGAAAAACAGAAATGGAGTTGATCCTTCTGACTTGCTCACCTGAGGTCCAACCATGATTTCATGCATGACAAAGGTCAAAGGTTTAGGGTATTTTATCCATCCATCCATCCATCCATTTTCTGAGCCGCTTCTCCTCACTAGTGTCACGGGGGTGCTGGAGCCTATCCCAGGAGGCGGGGTACACCCTGAACTGGTTGCCAGCCAATCGCAGGGCACATACAACCATTCGCACTCACATTCACACCTACGGGCAATTTAGAGTTGTCAATTAAACTACCATGCATGTTTTGGGGATGTGGGAGGAAACCAGAGTCCCCGGAGAAAACCCACGCAAGCACGGGAAGAACATGCAAACTCCACACAGGCGGGGCCGGGGATCCGGTCCTCAGAACTGTGAGGCAGACGCTCTAACCGGTCGTCCACCGTGCCGCCAGGGTATTTATTTTATTTATTTATTTTTTAATGTTAGAATTATGAATGCGCAACCTAAGTTCCACTGTATCTATGGGTGCCTATAAGTAATAGTATTAGCTTGAGACAGTTGACCATAAAGCTTATTCTCCAATGCACAGCAGATGTGGTGCATGCAGCTGTCTGAATCTGAGATCAGAAGGCCGTATCACTCCATAAACTCAATTGTTCCACTCAACTACGAGTTAATTCCAGTTGACTTTCTTTTCTTTTTAACACCTCTTTTCATTGACAAATCCCTCAGACAAAAACAACTGAGTATTTCAGCAAGCATAAGAAGGCAGCAAAGAGACAGCCGGGCAAGTTTCATCTAGTTTCACCTTAAGGTCTCCCTTGTTATATTAATCACAGCTAGTCCTTTAACTTGATTTTTTTTCACACTCTTTCATGACACAGATCAATTCATGTAGACTGTTTTCTTTTCTCCGAATGTGGGTTAAAATTCATCAGCCAAACTACTGACACGCACCTCAATCCATGATATTCTATACTTGTCTCCTTTTGTAGCTGTGCTTGTTGCTGTTTAAGGTTGTCGGGCACACATCTATTCAATATCAGTAATAATGGTAATGTCACAGTAAGAGGATGCTCTGTGAATGGGGTCGAGGCGGAGGCACACAAGCACTCATTTATTAGGCAGCACACAGTCTGAATTTGGACTGATGAGCTGTATTCCCTCACTGGTACTCCCACTCAGGTATCCAGGAAGCCTGTTAAATTTGTCCTTGGTGACATCAAGACAATATCCTTTGCGTGTCCCCATAGACACAATGGATATAGAATATATGTAGATGTGCTCCCACAAGCCCCTCGTTGATAAATAGGTAGATTTTGCATGAGCGCACAGAAAGCGAGGTGTTAGAAATAGGAGTTGTGGAGATCAGCATACTGTAACGTCAATGAAAAATAGGAATTGAGAAAATGAGACATAAGAGAGAAAAATCACAATCCAGAGACTTTTAAAAGTTTAGTGCTGAGTATTGATGGGAATTTTGTCTCTTTTTCGAGAGTCACTTCTTTCGGCTCACAAGTGGCTCCTCAATTCTTTTATTGCTTCAATTAATTTATCACCACATTATGTATAAAAATAATTACTACCGTAATTTATCTTGTATAATGCGCAAAAAATGTAAAAAAATCTATGGTGCACATTATACATAGGTATAAGGGAAAATGAAAAAAAAAAAAGTTCCCCATTTTATAAATGTATGCCGCCATCTAGAGGTTACGAAAAACCGGTATGCATTCATTTCGATATGCCACCGCCACCTAGAGGTTATGAGAAAGGGGTACACTTTCATTCTAATATGCCAGCACCACCTAGAGGCTATGAAAAAGGTGTAGCCTACATTTTCATTCCAATATGACAGGGGTACGTATGACTGTATAATATGTTCAGTTGTGCTCATAAGTTTACATACCATGGCAGAATTTGTGAAATATTGCTTTTGTACATATGACTGATGACTGACCGACAACCATTATTAATTTCTTTATGGTTATGTTTTGTTTGAGGATAATGGTTTTCTGAAATGCTTGACAGTTTAATTTGAATCCTATTAAAATAAAACTAAATGTGTTTCGCCTGGCCCTTCATGTTTTCCGAAAAGAATTGTACCCATCTTACAAATTCTTCCCGGGTAATCAAACATATGAGCACAACTGTGTGTTTTCTCATTTACGAAATAAAGAATAACCTGTTCAAATGAAGTGCTTAACTTCAGAATAATTATTTGAAAAAACTAACAAAATACAGATAATACTTCATGTTTTGATCATATGGGTAGAAGCAAAATCATGCATTGTAAAAATGGATTATACACAGGTAGAAGGGTTTACCAGAATTTTGAGGTCAACTTTGGGGGTGCGTATTATACATGGGTGCGCATTATACACGGGAAATTACGGTACTTTAAAAATAAATATCTAATTTACATTATTTATATTGGTTTATAAATTTATATTCTGAGTGCTTTACAAATAAACAAAAATGCAAACACAAAGGATCATCAAAATGATTTTTTAATGTATTGGCGCATCAACAGTTGCTGCTGACACACTTGCACGTTCATGGACAGCAGGTTGTTTTACTTATGTTTTATTCTCTGACTAAAAAAGGGGTGAAATATGCATATACGTAATGCCGCTTGTTTGCGCCTGCTCAATGTGAAGTTTTTCTTTTGCAAAGTTTGAACTCTGCCCTTTGGACTGTGTGCTCTGTAATCTCCCCCTCCCCAGACATCACACATCTTGGAGAATCACATAAGGCTTTAACAGGAGACAAAATCTGCTCCTGTTGTCCATTTCAGACCTAAAAACCGGATTTACAAGACTTGTGGGGAGCCGTGGCCCAATGGTTAAGATCATCACCTGCCACGGTGGGGGACCTAGGTTCAAGACCCCGACTGGACCATCTGCCAACATCCCCCGGACTCATGGCTGTGGTCACACTGATACCCCAAAATGCTCCCCGGGCGCCTCAGCTGCCCCCTGCTCCAGTGTGTTCCACTAACATGTGTATGTGTTCACTGTGATGGGTTAAATGCAGAGGACAAATTTCGTGTCCATGCATGCATGTTCATGACAATAAAAGTTGATTCTTCTTCTTCTGCTCATCATCAAAGCTTTTTACATTGACCAGAACACTACAGCAGCTCTGAAAATTGTATTTTAAATTCTCATATTTACGTTTCTGTGCATATGAGATATACTTGGGCTGTTATGTTTGTGGTGGTACTTTGTCAGTCAGTGCCTACTTTACTACGAAGATCCTTTCTGAATTGTTGAACATGGCAAAAAGGAAAGATGGATCTGATAAAGTGGTATAAAAAAATCCTAAAGAATTTCTTTGAAAGAGTCAAAACAAACTCATGATACTGGCCATTATGTTAAATGTGTGTCATCCGGTAACGTCTAAATTGCATGGGCCATTCTTCACTAAATACAGTTTGAATAAACAGACTTCTGTACTTCTTGTGAATGGCCATCTCACTCAAAATCTTAATAATTTGTTCCCCCAAGAATAGTCAAGTGTGTACATCTAACTTTAAAAGAGTCAATCACAGTCAGATTGTGTTTGCTTAGAGTAATGTTAAAATTGCTTGAAAATTCCTACTCCTTCATTAACTGCAACACTGTGGTTCAAAGTCGGTTATGTTTGGTTACAAAACAAAAAGAGGACAGCATTTAGCTGTCTGTGAACGAAGATTTTCAATGCTAACAACAAAGTAATTTGATTCCCAAATAATGTGTCTTGATCTGTGCTGAACAGACAAGAGTTGTCACATATTTTGTGCCATGACTCGATTTCTTTAACTTTAAAAAAGATCACTGTCACCCACGATTTCAGATACTGTCCATCAGAAATGAATGTGAAAGCCATCACACCTCCTGTAACCTTCATACTGTACACATGGAGGGGAAAATAAATAAATAAATAAATACCTGCATGTTGTATCGCATGGATATACTCACGTCTTCTAAAATTACACTCCACTACAAAACTGTTGCAACAATGGAGCAATTCCTTAATATTTGCTGTAGAATGCCAAATCAGACTATTTTCGGTCTACGTCGGCCTCACTGTTCCAATAGTTTTGGAGTAGATTGCAGTTTTATGATAGGTGAGTGTGTCCGTGCAAGTTGCAAGTATTGAGCTTCCTATCTGCAGTTTTCTGAATCTCAATTTTGGTGACAGAAACATGGCAATAAGCTAATTCATATTCAGTGACTTTGTAGAAGCCAGGGTTCAACAAAGTATAACAGTTAATTTTGGACCCGAGGAACTATTTGTTCCACAATGTCTCAGTTGGACTGCGTTAGTATTCGCTACATTAACGGACCTATCATAAATCACGTGAAACAACAAATGGACTTATCCTCTGCAGATATTGCCCATGCCGAGAAGAAGAAAAGCAAAGGTCAAATGATTAGCCTTGCTATGCCTGTGCACGTTTAATGACTGTGCCGAACCTTTGTGTTGGGCGCGTGCCTCCTCAGCACATGTAGCGCTTGTTAAATACGGAACAGAGAGATAAATTAATGAAGGCTTCCTCCCGCTGCTTCTTTGGCCTCTGCATAGCCAAATAGTGATGACTGAGCAGAAATATGGCCACACTAGCGGTACTATAACAATGAGTACATACAGCTGTGCCAAAGTCACTTACTAAACACAATGTAATTAAAGCAGCACTGTCTGCTTTGATACCATAGCAATGATTAAATTAGTCCAGGTACTACAGCTACAATAACTTGGTAATACAGTCGCTCTTATATGGTCAAGTAATTATACACTGAAAAAGCTGTTTCAACTTTTGTTAGTGTGTTGTTTAAAAGTGTCTCACAAGTTGATATACTGTTTTGCACTTTCTAGGCACTGTAAAGACTATTTAATTGTTCTGTTTGTCATTGCATCACAATATGTCGCTACAATTGATGAACAAATAGATATTTCTAATTGATAAATGATAATTGAACTAATAATAATAATAATGCTGTAAACAGCAGCACGGTGGCCGACTGGTTAGAGCGTCAGCCTCACAGTTCTGAGGACCCGGGTTCAATCCCCGGCCCCGCCTGTGTGGAGTTTGCATGTTCTCCCCGTGCCTGCGTGGGTTTTCTCCGGGTACTCCGGTTTCCTCCCACATCCCAAAAACATGCATGGTAGGTTAATTGACAACTCTAAATTGCCCTCACAGGTGGGGCTGGGGATTGAACCCCAGACCTCAGAACTGTGAGGCAGACGCTCTAACCAGTCGTCCACCGTGCCGCACTGAAAAACTATCCATCCAGCCATCCATTTTCTGAGCCACTTCTCCTCACTAGGGTCGCGGGCGTGCTGGAGCCTATCCCAGCTGTCATCGGGCAGGAGGCGGGGTACACCCTGAACTGGTTGCCAGCCAATCACAGGGCACATAGAAACAAACAACCATTCGCACTCACAGTCATGCCTACGGGCAATTTAGAGTCTCCAATTAATGCATGTTTTTGGGATGTGGGAGGAAACCGGAGTGCCCGGAGAAAACCCACGCAGGCACGGGGAGAACATGCAAACTCCACACAGGCGGGGCTGGGGATTGAACCCCAGACCTCAGAACTGTGAGGCAGACGCTCTAACCAGTCGTCCACCGTGCCGCACTGAAAAACTATTAGTCTTATATTTAGCTGTTTGTGGAATTTGTGCTCACGTGCTACGTTCGCTCATATCCTGTGCATCTCTTGGGGTCTAAGCCGTCCCTTTCCTTAAAACAGTCATCTAGTGACGGGCCTGCCATTAATGTAACTTTCTGTTGACCGTCCTTCTGCTACAGCACTAGTGCAACAAAGTAATAGAGGCAAACGGGGAAAAAAAACAATTTACGTGATGCTGTAAAAACTCACTGAGGACCTAATCCTCAACAACTATTTCCCCAATGCTGTCATAACAGGCTTCCTCACCTTCTCAGCCATTTACTGTTTTTTGTTCTGTCTTCATCGGATGGCCAATAATGAGCCCAATGATCAGATGCAAGGTTTTCGGTAAGCAAAGAAAACATTGCATACATTCATGTGAAATTATGTGAAAGGCAAACAAGAAGAGAAGAGGTGGAGGGGTTGAGTTTTTAAAAACAGATTGGACATGGTAGCATTATAGTTGTGGTAACTAGAAATGGAGAATGAAGAGGAGAACTTGGAAAAAGTCAAATTAATAGTGCACTTTACAAAAAGTTTTCTTCAGACGATGGTGAAATGTTCAATAATGTATCTTCTCTACCCAAAAAAAGAATTTCAAAATACAGTGGTCAAAATTTCATGAACAGCTACAGTATGTGGATGTTGATGAGTCAATGTATGCTGTACTATTAGAGAAGACAAAAAAATATGGAACGGAAAATTCGTAAAAGAAGGCTACAGCCTAATTTACGTGTACAAAATCATCATAATATATGGCACAGTTAAGCCCATAATTATTTTTACACTGGCAAAATGTGAGGTAAAGTGATTTTTTTTTAGTTGAACAGGTATCTTTTAGCTGGAAATGATGCTAAAGATCACAACAAATTGTGCTAGAAATGTTAATGACACATTTACCATTTTCATGGGCTCTTGATCTTTGAGTGTTTTAAAGAAAACTTCTCACAGACATGGTACAGTATATGAGACAAATGGAAATTGATATAAATTGTGAAGAAATTACATAGGTCTTCATTAAATTTAGAACATTGGACATGCCTGTAAAGAGAAAGGGTATGGATAATTTTGGATATAACATTTTTTGTAAAAAAAAAAAATTAAAAAAAAACTTCCACTTTGCAATTGTAATAATAATAATAATAATGATGATCATAATAATTAAAATACTCAGACTCTGTACAGACATAGTATAGATACTTGTGTAAAAGACTAGTAAAAGTAGAAGTACAAATTCAACTACTGTATTTAGGTTAAAAAAAGTACTCACTGAAATGTAGTTAGTTTGAAGAGTCCATCTATTTGTTTTCTGTATTGTTTATCCTCACTAGGAAGTAAAAATGAATTTATAGTTAAATCATTAGGATACGTTAAAAGATGAAGCGAGAATGTAATGTTACACTAAGTTACGATTTGATTCGTATCTTGATTTCTGACCCATGGTTATATACACAATTTGATTTTTATTAATAAATATAATCAAAATCTCTGTTCTCAACCAGGTAGCCAAAATCCATGGAGCATCGGCTGACCTAATTGAGCTTGGAGGGTCCATAATTTCAGGGTTATTAGTACAACTAGCATTCGTGGTCACCACCGTTTTTCTCACTCCAGTCGGATGATAATCACTGGAAAAAGTAGTCACATGACACACAGTTGGATTATTATTATTTTTTATTTGTTTTGGAGGGGTATCTAACTTAGTTGCTCATACTTATGTGGAAGATATTTCATCCTGAATAGAAAATGAGCAACAACATCTAACTGTTCTAAACACTACAATTATTCAGGAAGAATAAGCACAGGGAAATCATCCATCCATCCATTTTCTGAGCCGCTTCTCCTCACTAGGGTCGCGGGCGTGCTGGAGCCTATCCCAGCTGTCATCGGGGAGGAGGCGGGGTACACCCTGAACTAGTTGCCAGCCAATCGCAGGGCACAGAGAAACAAACAACAATTCACACTCACAGTCACACCTACGGGCAATTTAGAGTCTCCAATTAATGCATGTTTTCGGGATGTGGGAGGAAACCGGAGTGCCCGGAGAAAACCCACGCAGGCACGGGGAGAACATGCAAACTCCACACAGTCGGGGCCGGGGATTGAACCCGGGTCCTCAGAACTGTGAGGCTGACGCTCTAACCAGTCGGCCACCGTGCCGCACAGGGAAATCAAGACAGAGTAAATTGGGTACGTTATGGTAAGATATTCTCAGAAGAGATGAATCAACAAGAAATAGATGTGCCACCTCTGCTCTGGCAGTTGTCTGTAGTTTCTCCCACCATAAGTAAAACTAACTTTTTTTTATTGTCTTCTCTGCTGGGGTGGTAATAAAATGGTGTTCATACAAATGCATAGAATCAGAAAATGCATGAGTCTGCTTTGATTGCATTCAAGCAGATGTGTTCAGACCAAGAGGTTACTCTGCAGGCCAGCATTAATGACTAATTGATTTGACCAGCCATGGGTAACCAGGAGTTGATCGAAACCCAACACTAATACATTGTGGACCATTTGTCTGCCAGCATGAGTAATACCACCTACTGTATCACCGTGGAGCAGTGAAACCCACTATTTATACTGACGTCTACTGCAGTCTTTATTTTGAGAAATAGACAAAACCCTGCCTCATTTGATAAATCCTCTAAAGACGAATGAAACTGAGGTTTTACAAATTAAGAAATTGGCCTGCATTTTCAGGATGAGTACGCTTCAAAAGCCCAGTACACTGACGGTAAATATAATCTGGCCGATTTGGAGCCAGATTACCTCCAAAACCAAAGTCAGTCACCACTATGTGATGACTGTTAAAATAGTCCTGACAAATTATCTCGTTGTGTCATGTAATGTACTTCAGTTGATTTATTTTTTTGATTTTTTTTATTTATTTATTTTTTATTTTATTATTATTTATTTATTTTTTTATTATTATTATTTTTTTTTAGGTATCTGGACTTTACCTGCGGCACGGTGGATGACTGGTTAGAGCGTCAGCCTCACAGTTCTGAGGACCCGGGTTCAATCCCCAGCCCCGCCTGTGTGGAGTTTGCATGTTCTCCCCGTGCCTGCGTGGGTTTTCTACGGGCACTCCGGTTTCCTCCCACATCCCAAAAACATGCATGCTAGGTTAATTGACAACTCTAAATTGCCCGTAGGTGTGAATGTGAGTGCGAATGGTTGTTTGTTTATGTGGTCTTCCACTAGCTCGCTTGTCTGGCAGCTTCATCCTCATCACCTTTCTACCAATATGCTCCCTATCTCTCCTCTGGACGTGTCCAAACCATCCAAGTCTGCTCTCTCTAACTTTGTCTCCAAAACATCGAACCTTGGCTGTCCCTCTGATGAGCTCATTTCTAATTTTATCCAACCTGGTCACGCCGAGAGCGAACCTCAACAGCTTCATTTCGGCCACCTCCAGCTCTGCTTCCTGTTGTCTCTTCAGTGCCACTGTCTCTAATCCGTACATCATAGCTGGCCTCACCACTGTTTTATAAACTTTGCCCTTCATCCTAGCAGAGACTCTTCTGTCACAAAACACACCTGACACCTTCCTCCACCCGTTCCAACCTGCTTGGACCCGTTTCTTCACTTCCTGACCACACTCACCATTGCTCTGGACGGTTGACCCCAAGTATTTAAAGTCCTCCACCCTTGCTATCCCTTCTCCCTGTAGCCTCACTCTTCCCCCACCACCCCTCTCATTCCTCTCATTCATGCACATATATTCTGTTATACTTTAGCTAATCTTCATTCCTCTGCTTTCCAGTGCATGCCTCCATCTTTCTAACTGTTCCTCCACCTGCTCCCTGCTTTCACTGCAGATCACAATGTCATCTGCAAACATCATGGTCCACGGGGATTCCAGTCTAACCTCATTGGTCAGCCTATCCATCACCACTACAAACAGGAAGGGGCTCAGGGCTGATCCCTGATGCAGTCCCACCTCCACCTTAAATTCGTCTGTCACACCTACAGCACACCTCACCACTGTTCTGCTGCCCTCATACAGGTCCTGTACTATTCTAACATACTTCTCTGCCACTCCAGACCTCCGCATGCAGTACCACAGTTCCTCTCTGGGTACTCTGTCATAGGCTTTTTCTAGATCTACAAAGACACAATGTAGCTCCTTGTGATATTCTCTGTACTTTTGCATCAACACCCTCAATGCAAATAATGCATCTGTGGTACTCTTTTTAGGCATGAAACCATACTGTTGCTCGCAAATACTCACTTCTGTCCTGAGTCTAGCCTCCACTACTCTTTCCCATAACTTCATTGTGTGGATCATCAACTTTATTCGTCTATAGTTTTCACAGCTCTGCACATCACCCTTGTTCTTAAAAATGGGCACCAGCACACTTTTCCTCCATTCCTCAGGCATCTTCTCACGCGCTAGAATTGTATTGAACAAGCTGGTCAAAAACTCCACAGCCACCTCTCCTAGATGCTTCCATACCTCCACAGGAATGTCATCAGGACCAACTGCCTTTCCATTTTTCATCCTCTTTAATGCCTTTCTAACTTTCCCCTTACTAATCATTGCCACTTCCTGGTCCACCACACTTGCCTCTTCTACTCTCCCTTCTCTCTCATTTTCCTCATTCATCAACTCCTCGAAGTATTCTTTCCATCTATCTAGCACACTACTGGCACCAGGCAACATATTCTCTATCTCCATCTCTATTCTTAATCACCCTAAACTGCTGCACATTCTTCCCATCTCTATCCCTCTGTCTGGCCAAACTGTATAGATCCTTATCTCCTTCTTTAGTGTCCAACCTAGCATACATGTCATCACATGCCTCTTGTTTGGCCTTTGCCACCTCTACCTTTGCCCTATGTCACATCTCAATGTATTCCTTTCGCCTCACCTCGGTCCTCTCAGTGTCCCACTTCATCTTAGCTAACCTTTTTCCTTGTATGATTTCCTGTACTGTGAGGTTCCACCACCAAGTCTCCTTCTCTCCTTTCTTGCCAGAAGATACACCAAGTACTCTCTTGCCTGCCTCTCTGATCAGCTAGGCTGCAGTGGTCCAGTCTTCTGGAAGCTCCTCCTGTCCACCCAGAGCCTCTCTCACCTCTTCACGAAAAGCTGCACAACATTCGTCCTGTCTCAGCTTCCACCACATGGTTCTCTGCTCTGCCTTTGTTTCCCTAATGTTCCTCCCCACCACCAGAGTCATCTTACACACCACCATCCTATGCTGTCTAGACACACTCTCCAATACCACTCCCTTTCAGTCGGTAACTTCCCTCAGATTACATCGTCTGCACAAGATGTAATCCACCTGTGTGCTTCTACCTCCGCTCTTGTAGGTCACCCTATGTTCCTGCCTCTTCTGGAAAAAAGTGTTCACTACAGCCATTTGCATCCTTTTTGCAAAGTCTCCCACCATCTGTCCATCCAATTTCCTTTCCTGGATGCCATACTTACCCATCACTTCTTCTTCTTCACCAACATGTCCATTACAATCTGCACCAATCACGACTCTCTCTCTGTCTGGGATGCTCAGAACTACTTCGTCTAGGTCCTTCCAGAATTTCTCTTTCACCTCTAGGTCACAACCTACCTGTGGGACATAGCCACTAATCACATTATACATAACAGCCTCAATTTTAAGTTTGAGCCTCATCACTCCATCTGATACTCTTTTCACCTCCAAGACATTCTTAGCCAATTCTTCTTTTAAAATAAGCCAGACTCCATTTCTCTTCCCATCTACACCATGGTAAAATAATTTAAACCCTGCACCTAAACATCTAGCCTTACTGCCTTTCCACCTGGTCTCCTGGACACACAATATATCAACCTTTCTCCTAATCATCATGTCAACCAACTGCCGAGATTTTCCTGTCATAGTCCAAACATTCAAAGTCCCCACATTGAGTTCTAGGCTCTGTGCTTTCCTCTTCTCTTTCTGCCAAAGAACCCGCTTTCCACCTCTTCTTTTTCTTCGACTTCGACCCACAGTAGCTGAATTTCCACCGGCGCCCTGCAGGTTGACGTTGTTAACCCGGGCCATGACCAATCCGGTATGGAATTCTTTGGATGAACGCTCATATTTGTTTGGCAAAGTTTTAAGACGGATGCCCTTCCTGACGCAACCCTCTGCATTTATCCGGGCTTGGGACCGGCCTGCAGTTTGCACTGGCTTGTGCCCCCATAGGGCTGCATTCTACTTTTCTACTTTCTACTCTTATGTATATATTTTTTTTCCCACACATATCTCTACTCCTACTTAAGTACAGTGTTTGAGTACTTTTGCCACCTCTTGCTTGGTAAACAGTCAGTCCTGGCTGACAATTGGAAATGTTAAACATTCAACATGTTAAACAGATCCTTTTGTGTGGGATCAATACTGAGGCACGTCCGAGCCATGAACTCTGAAATGATAACATTGGATAGAACAACTGAGATGTCAGCCTGTCATGTATAATCTGTGTAACCAGTGATCATCAAACCAGCAAAGAAGCATTAAAGGACTACATATTGTTTTTTCTTTCGGTTTTTATCTTTCACACATATCCCCTAAAGATGTACCCTCGTCATGGTGCATGATGCCATGCACAAAGTCAGTATATCACGTAAAACCTCAACATACAGTTTCCTGACATCCAGGTTTATACTTTAACCATTCAATACTACTTAACATGTTTAGATCCACAGGGTTCAGGAGTTTATCCCAGCGGAATACACCCTGGACTGAAGGCGAGTGAAACACATCAGTAACCATCCAGCATTAACTTTACTTGAGTACAGTTATTGCCAAACAGGCATGGCATCCCAAAGATGTTTATTAGACGGCAAATAACGCCTCATGCATGTGGACAGGTCAAGCACAACAGTCAAGCACAGTTCCTCTGATTAACATTGACAAAAGGTGGATTCACATTTTAACAAGAGACTGAAACTAAAACAAGATTAGCCACATTTCAAAGATGAAACCTTTTTGAGAACAAACTCAAGACAATTCTTATGATGCTTAAACAGTTTAGATTATTACATTCCATCACCACCACCATCACGAACACAAGTAGCTTCACAATGTACAGTATGATACACATGTATACTATCTCCCATATACTTGAGCATAGCTGCTATGATAGTTGGCTCCTTGTTTGTTCCGTGTTCGAGGGAGTTCTAGTCAGATTAAAAACACTACAACACTGTTTAGTTTTGCACCCATTTTTGTGCATTCGTAGGCAAGTGAGTAAGCCAGTACAGGGTCAAAAAAATCTTTCATGAATTATGAGAGTATTTAGAGAGTGGCAGAGTGCCATTAGCACTGGCTAATCACCGTGCATGTGGTTTTGTGTGTGTGTGTGTGAGTGAGTGTGTGCGCATGTGTGTGGATGCCTGTTGGGGAGGTTAATTGCAAGTCGGAAGGCCTTGAATTCCAGGGGAGGTGGGGTTCCACTGATGAAGGGAGGGGTGAAATGTAAGTGGTAGACAGCAGGGTGAAGCTCATACATTGCTCATGGCCATCTCATTTTTACAATCACCATCAGCTGGCAAAGCGTAGGAGCTATTCTCCACAGGTGGCGAGTAAGAATAATGCATGTGGTAACCCGTGTCATCTGCTCTGCAGGGTGCTGTCTGTCGCACTGGCTTGACCGGAAGCGCAGATCTGGCAGTTAGTTTTCCCTGGTACTTACAAGCTCTAAGTCAGCTTCTTGGTGTCTGTGTGGCCACCTGCTGCCCCCATGTCTACCTTTGTGAGGCACCGTAGATGTGTAGATTTGTTAGAAAGGCCCAACTTGCATCATTATTTGTACATCTGCGTTTATGCCCTCGTTTCTTCTCAGAGGGCCCAACAATTTTTTTGCATCATGACGTGTCATGAGAATGTGGCAAAGTGCTAATTAAATATTCTCATTTCTAGGATTGGGCATCGAGAATCGAGAACCGATTGGAACGGGGACTAACATTCCGGTTCACATTCAAATTTTAAAATTTCGGTTTCCAGTTTTCAATATATATATATATATATATATACACATATATATATATATACATATATTTTTTTTTTCATCACAATGAATTGGGACAAAATTCACATAAATGTCTCACAGTATAACAAACACTAACCTTGTGCCTCATCGGTGGGAAGGTAAAGGAATCAAAGTTTTACAGAGCATTTGGTTCCATTTATTACTCTTTTTCATTGCCATCTTGTTTTACTTTTGTTTTCACCAGTGTCGAGTGAAGGTAACTTTTGTGCCAAAATGCTGAGTTCTGGTGCGTACCCTTCAAAATAAAAGGCTACATGCTTAAAACAGGAAGTCAAGTTAAAACTTGCACATATAAAGCATTTGACGTGATAAACCAGTTGCAAATAACTATTTTAACAATACTATATTTAACTTTTAGCTGAAACAATCAATGAATATTAAGTCAATTGGGCGAGTTCCACACACATTGCCGTTTTGTTCATATGTTTGATATTGATACTGCTGGTAAAGAACCAGTCAGAGTCAAATGTTCATTTTAGTCTATGCTGTGGGCTAGGAAAATGGATGTTCATAATTTGGACACCCCTTATTTAAACAATGCAAACTTTTTTTAACCCAGCCCCCTAAAAGAATCGTAATTGAGTATTGTTTGGAACATGAATCGAAATGAGGAATCGGAACCGGAATAGCTTGAATTCAAACGATGCCCAAGTCTACTCATCTCTGGACTGGAAGCAGGGGAGGTGCAGAGCAGCTCAAAGGTCAAGTTTGACAGGTGACCCTAGTGGTGTGATTAAGGCAAGAGAGATTCAATACCAACCCCTCAATTTGACTCTCTTGGGCACAGAGTAGAGCAATGGTTACTCACCCTTACAGTGCACCACCTCAAAAAGTCAGCTCGCAGGAAGATGGGCAACAGAGAGAGAAAAACTGTTATGATTCTGATTAATTATGAATATGTTTTCATTCAAATAAGTCCTGCAAATTACTTTATAGAGTCAAACAGAATTAAATACAATTTAGGAGAACTTGCTAAGTGTAAAGTGTAAAGAGAGAGGCTGGATATGTACAAGAAAAACGTTGAAACAAGTTTTCATGTGAAACGAGGATGGAACTCAGTAGAGTTCAGACCTCTGGCAATTTGGATCAGCACTAAATTGTACAGAGGTATGCATCTCCTGCACATGTTGTAATATTGGTTCCATTCATGTATTATTCATTGAAAATAATGAGGAAAATGTGGAAGATCCCCTATCTTGCAATGTGGGCAAGATATTTGCACCCGTATACCAACATCCATTCCCATTTATCCATCCATTTTCTGAGCCGCTTCTCCTCACTAGGGTCGCGGGCATGCTGGAGCCTATCCCAGCTGTCATCGGGCAGGAGGCGGAATACACCCTGAACTGGTTGCCAGCCAATCGCAGGGCACATACAAACAAACCACCATTCCACTCACATTCACACCTACGGGCAATTTAGAGTCTCCAATTCATGCATATTTTTGCGATGTGGGAGGAAACCGGAGTGCCCGGAGAAAACCCACGCAGGCACGGGGAGAACATGCAAACTCCACACAGGTGGGGCCGGGGATTGAACCCCAGTCCTCAGAACTGTGAGGCTGACGCTCTAACCAGTCAGCCACCGTGCCGCCCTTTCCCATTTACAGTTGCAGTTGCAGTTGTGGAAATCAGGTATGACTCATTCCTATCACTACCCTCCTCTGTCCGGTTTCATTTGCTCTAATAATTTCCTACTGGCATCAGCTGTGCTCACCCTCCTCCTCCCTAATTTCCTTGACCTTTTTCTTATTACTATAACCTGCCTTTTTGTCTCTTAGTTTTTACCTTGCGAGTTCTAGCATTCTTGCATTCTGATTGTGATGTGTGTTTTTGGCCTTTACATCTTCAACCTTTTAGGATTGACTGCTAACTTGGACAGCTTACAATGTCGGCCTTTTTGACAATGGGTTTACGGACATGATCCACACATGAAGTAATTTGGTGCTGATAATACGTTCAACTTTTATGCATAACTGAACTGATTTCTGCTCAAACACCAAGTGCTGATAATCAGTATTTGCTCTTCACTCAACTACCAGGAAATATCTAAAGTTATAGATGAAGAAAAAGTCAAGAGCAGAAAAGGCAGACAGTTGAAATGAGGAGAAATATTTTCCCATGCTGAGATGGACAATGTCCTTTCAAACAACAGCGTGACTCATAATAGCAGTTGCTTGCCGCTAAAAGCATGAGTGTCATTAAATCAATAATTCATTTACTTTAATGAGATAAGTACTTGCAAAACTAATTGCACACTGCCCCATTTCGCTCAGCCAGTCACGGTCTTAATGCAAAATATCTCATTGCTATTGTAGCTGCAGGACAAAGATAGATGGAAGACAGATGAATAGAGATGGAGGGGTTTAAGGAGTAACAAATAAAGTGAAGAGCAGAATGAAGGAGCAGGAAAAAAGAAGCAGAAAATGAAAAAATATGAGCAGGAGGGGAAGGGATTTTTGCCAATGAAGCAGTATTATGCAGCGGACTTTGAAAAACTTTGTGTCTCAGGACTTTTTGCTTCTTTCCCATAAATTTTGTAAAGAGGCTCCAATTTATTTTTTCTTGCAAGTTAATAAGTATCTCCGCTATAAATTAACATATGGAAAGACTGGTACACATCCTAGGATTGTAAATTATATAATTTTTTTATTAGGGGGAAAAAACGTACTTAAACTGTATTATCTAATTTTTGAGGCATTAGAAACATCCAGTGTTGGGAAGATTACTTTGGAAATGTAGTTGGTTAATTTACAAGTTGCCAAAAAAATTAACAGTGGTGTAACTATCCATCCATTTTCAACACCGCTTATCCTGGTTAGGGTCGCGGGGCGCTGGAGCCTATCCCAGCTGACTTCGGGCGAAAGGCGGACAACACCCTGAACTGGTCGCCAGTCAGTTACAGGGCACATATAGACACGGACAACCATTCACACTCACATTCACACCGCCACTGAGTGGGAACTGATCCCACGCTGCCCGCACCAAAGTCAGGCGAGTGCACCACTACACCATCAGTGACTGTGGTGTAACTATTTCAATTATTTATTATTTATTTCAAAGCAATATAAATACCCTTGAGTACATTTAGATTACTCTTCTTAAATGTGAACAAATGCATCAGCAGTTTTTTTCCAAAAAAAGTGGATTGAAACCATGGATCATTAGCTCATGAATGAAATAAAGAGTACACACAACACCTTGTAACTTCATCACAACGGCAGCACGAATGTTGAGTTTCACTCAGCCACGCCCACCTCATTAGCCACGCTACTCACCTAGGCGCACAGGTGCTCCAAACAAGGAATCAGCCACTATTTAAGCCTTTCCTGGTCATTCACTCTTTGCCAGATTGTTCTTTAGCTCTCATGGAAGACTCTCCAGTATCATCTTCATCATCTGCCTGCCTGCCCCGTAACAGGGATGGAGAAACCGAGGTTTTCTGAAGCAATGAATGACTTTGAGACAATTTGCCTAAAATTATTTGCTGCTTCGAAGCATTTGACAAACTTAAAGAGAGCTTCATCTGTTGGCTAAACCTGCATACTCCTTTTCAAAGCTTTCATGGCTGTCATGTGTCACACTGTTACGTGTTCAATGAAGACCTGTCTATCATTGTCATTGTGTTCAGTAGATAAATGCTACAAAGTGACTATTACTATAATGTGATATCTCATAATACAGCAGGTAAATCTGCATTGTTTTAATTTTTTATATCAAAACCAAATGTATTTATATAGCACTTTTCATCCATGGTGTTAACTCTTTTGAGTTGGTTGACCTCATGGCCTTTTGACAGGTAAGGTGGAAGTAAAATGCTTGTGAAACATGGATATTGACTGTTAGTCACTGGCAACTTTATCTTGAGGCAAATGGGCGATTAATAACCTTTTATTTTTCTAAAATTGTTGGTGCATGTCGTGTCTGGGACACAATTGTCGCAACATCAAATATGTGTTTTTGCTATCTGTCAGCGATAAAACCAACTAGCCATCCATGTATACAACTGAGTAACGGTGGTCATCACACGTGGTGCAACCATATATGGAATCAAGCATGTGCCACCACCGTCCTCACAAATTGAGAGCTGAGTGCGCTACTGCTCGGCTAAAAACTCCGGACTGCAAGTCTACCGGTCAGCACCCTTTGTAGGCAGGGAGGGCGCAGCATCACTCACAGTTGTTATGTATCTACGCTATAGCATCTCACTGTGCGTGTATCACTATAAAAAAAAAAATCATCCATCCATTTTCCACACAGAAAAACAACCATTTGCACCATTCACACCTACAGGCAGCAGAGTCTTCAATTAACCTACCATGCATGTTTCTGGAATGTGGGAGGAAACCAGAGTACCCAGAGAAAAGCCACGCAGGCACGGGGAGAAAATGAAAACTCCACACAGGCGAGGCCGGATTTGAACCCGGGTTCTGAGAAATGTGCTAGCCAGTCTGTCACCGGCATGCTTGAACCAAATGTCGAAACACTGCATTGCCACCACACCGCTTTATTTGGTCAAATCAGATAGCATCCCTACCTCCTCATTTTCCTTGTAATCATCTCAGGCTTCTGTCCCCGACTGCGAGTTCTGCCTAGGCCCTTCCTGCTTTCTGTTTACTTGCCCCCCTGGCTGTTTGGTGTTGTGCTGCTATGACGTCGCAATGGGACTTTTCCTGTTGTGCTACCAGTGGACTGGGGAACATTACATGTCCAGGCCCCAGAGCCCTTCCCAAGTCTACACAGACTGTTGTTCTGCACTTTTATCAAAACTGCCTTATTACTTTCCTGTTTTTCGCTGTCAGATCGGACATTAAGGGCTCTATTTCCATGACCACCTTAAATCAGGCATGGCATGTGGCACAACTTTGTAGAGAGGCTGATTAGACTGGGTTTTCATAATTTTACGGTCTGCGGCATTGTGGGAGGTAACACAGCTGAATTCAGTCGATGTGAATCAAAGCGGCTTCTCTCATTCCCTTTAAATGTGGCGCAACGAGTCTCTCATGGAGACCTATCTGTGCGAAAGAGCAGTCCTTGCGTGACTGGAGCATTGTCACTGTTCTTGGCTGATGTGGCAACATGATTAAATACAGTATAAACTGGTGATAACACCGGGCAACTTAAATATGTCCATTGACTTCATGTATCTATACCCACCCACATCATTTGTGTGACCCCCCCCCCCCTTCTCATAGCTGCGTGCCGGCCAGTGGGAAGTTTTAAAAAAATATGATAATAATAATGTTATTAAGTAACTGTTTTCTACAATGGTACAGAGGGTTCGGTGTCTACTTTTCCATTTTGTAATGAAAAAAGTTTTTCATCGACTACACATCTGTGCGGACATCAAAATCCATGCCTATGCCCTGATTTAATTAATCAAAATATCATTAGATCAGCTGCCCAAAAAGTTGGACGTGGTCTCAGCAGATCGACTTTCAGCTACCAAATTGTCACAAGAGCCAGGCGGCTGTCAAAGTACACGCTCTCATTGCGCCGGTATACCCACCTTGTTGCAGACCAGTCTGCCAAATTGGCAAACACACCAGCATTACACTTCCATGAAAATGAAAATATGCCACCATTTGTGCTCTGACACACAATGCACAGTCGATAAAAATAGAGCCCTGAAAGTCATTACCAATGACAACTGTGGTCTGGTGTACTGTGTTTTGGTTCTATTCTTACCTGTGACAAAGAGAGTAATGTTGAGATGATAAAGCTTGCTTTTGACAGGATCAAAATCTTGGCGTTTCCTCCAGCAATTAAGTCAGGATAAATGGAGATGTGAGACACCATGAACATCTTTTTTCTCTGGCAGTATAAAGGATTTTAACGTTATCACAGAAGTTAAGGTGTTTGATAATCACTGATCTGGGACTGTCATTGTTACTTTGATCACAGGAGAGGGATTGACTCGCTCAATAATCAGTGGTGTTGCAGTGGTATTCTGACATAAGACCTGGGGAATATGATGATACATGAACCAGATTGTACCTTTGTCTTCAGATGATTCTTGTATTCCTACAAAGTGCAGATTAGCACGCAGGCTTTAATTCGAGTTGTCTTTTTCAAGCTGTTGCACCCGAATGACATTCTCATGCACATTATCCTCATTAGCTGCTCTAACTGATTGACTTGTTCTCCCAGAGTGGCTGAATAAATATTACTACTGCTCAGATTGTTATGAATGGGGGGAAAAAGAGCACGTACAGTAGAAAGCTCGTAAAATAGTGAAAGGCAGACTCGCATTTGAGACACGTCAGGTCACGTTGCAGCCATCTTGTGTTGTGCACAACCTCTTAGATTGGTAAAAATAGCTTATAGACTTTTGTATGGTTAGAGTAAGTGAGAAATTGAACCTGGAAGTATTCCTAGTGCGATAAAGCTGACTTCCAGTTTACAAAATAATTTTGTAAAAAGAAATGGGATGGAGGCGGCACGCTGGTCGACTGGTTAGTATGTCTGCCTCACAGTTTTGAGGAGCCGGTTCAAATCCGGCCTCACCTGTGTGAAGTTTTCACGTTCTCCCCGTGCCTGTGTGGGTTTTCTCCGGGTATTCCGGTTTCTTCCCATTTCCCAAAAACATGGATGGTAGGTTGACTAAAAACTCTTAAGTTGCCCGTAGGTGTGAATGTGGGTGTAAATGGTTGTTTGTTTATATGCCCTGCGATTGGCTGGCAACCAGTTCTGGGTGTATTCCACCTTTCCAGCGGTTTTGTTCCGAACCCAGTCACAGAAAATGATGCAAGTGGTGTATTTTATAGAAAATGTATTAATAAAAAGGGGTTTCTATAGGATAAGACACAGACAAACACAAAACAAACGAGGTACAGACGAACATTGGCAAGGGAAGGTATTTGTGACGTGAGATTAGCAGAATGGGCGTGTCGTGAGTATTCCTGTTGTCGTTAATCTAAACCCAAATATGCACTAATCTGTACTTTTAGTAGATCGCAATGTTGGATTTACGTGTCTGGAACACGTTAGAGGCAGGCGAGTCAGGCTCCCAAGTGTTCAGCCGGCCCGGTCCGCACGTGGATTCGACGATAGGGGGTAAGGAAAAAGGAAGACAAGCAGGAGGCCAACGAGTTCCCAGGCAGGACGTCTCTCGGATGTCTGTTTGCAAGACGTTCGGAGCGGGCGCATTGCGTCCGCCTCCGTTCCCTCGGACTGAGCTCGGGCCCCCAAGCAGGGTAGCTCAGAGCGCTTGCAGGAGGCTCTGCAGCCGTGGATCATCCAATGTGTCCTTGCCACCTCGGGTGAGGTGGGCGTCCTGCCTGGCCAGGTCGTCGGCAAGTTGGTCGGGGTGAGACCAAAGGAAAACTTCTCCACCAAAAACTCCAAAAACCTCTTAGCTGATCCCAGCTCCGGCCCCTTTTATGGCTTTTTATGACTCCTCCCTTTCTACCTCCTTTGCAAACACAGAGGGGCTGGACTGCCTTGTGGCGTTATTTTTCCATTTTAGGATTATTTTGTGGTTTAAAACCAGTGGAATAAAATATTAATTCTTGGATTTAAGATAACGAGACCATTTCCTCACCCTGCATTGTTCCACGCTCATCCTCTTTCATACCTGTAATGAATGTTTCAAATGTTGTGTGGTGTGGAGAACATTACTATTTTCCTTGTGACATTTGTGGTGTGGGGTGAAACATTTCATCTGGTTCAGTTAACAACAGATTTGACGTTAGACATTCAAGTTTGCAGCAATACGGTCACCTGTGGCGTTCATGTAAAGTTCTTACAATATTAACTCCCAGTCGAGTCACAGACTGTCTTATGAACCCATGTCTGTAGTGTCGTTCCGTCGCCGTTTGTGGGTGTCGCTGTTGCCTGTTCCAACTCCCAAGTGGAGCACCTTTGTTGGTGCAATCCTTCGACTGGCGGGGAGTTAATTAACTTAGCGTCCGGGGGCGAACTCGGCATACTTGGGTCTCAGCTTTGAAGCGCCAGGCAGCCGTGATTCACTTAGCGTCAGCATGGCAAAGCAAATGTCTGTGTCTTGTTTTTGATAGTTTATGGTGGCTGATTGGTTTAGCGTATGCGTGTGACGCTGCGTCTCGCTCGGAGTTAGTTGTCTACCTCAGCGGGGAGCGGCGGTAGTGCCAGGCTGGGGTGCAGGGTGGCATATTTGTGTGGCGTGCCCGCTACACTACCGTATATTTATTATTCTATTCATTATATTATATTTCTATTAAATTCATTATTGTATTCATTGCATTGATATTCATTTCAATGTTCACAAGATTTCATATTAGTAACTATCCAGTGTCCCAGGCTCGAGACTTACAAGGCCACATACCCATGTGGCTGGTTGTTATGCCAACACATAGTTTTGAGAGTGATTGCTTTGACGACATGAGCATATCAATTAGGAGAATCTAATCTTAATCTGCTTCACACGGGCATATAACTTGAATTCAAACACACTGCTTTAACACGTCACACCTTGCCATAATCAGTATACACAGACAACATACATTTTGTGACTTCTATCCAAGAAAGTGTGATTGTTGCACTTGGTTATAACTGTTTTGTTATCATTTTGCTTCGCTCCGAAAATAAAGATAATGAAAGACAAAGACTATTTTTCCAGCAATTTGTCTACACAAAGTAAAGCAATACAACAAGCTTTCCTCTAGGACAGAGGTGGGCATTTAATTTCCCAAGGGGCCACTGGAAGTGTTGTTGAGGGCCACACCGACATGCTAACCTTAATTGTATTCAATCCATCCATCCATCCATTTTCTGAGCCGCTTCTCCTCACTAGGGTCGCGGGGGTGCTGGAGCCTATCCCAGCTGTCATCGGGCAGGAGGCGGGGTACACCCTGAACTGGTTGCCAGCCAATCGCAGGGCACATAGGAACAAACAACCATTCGCACTCACAGTCATGCCTACGGGCAATTTAGAGTCTCCAATTCATGCATGTTTTTGGGATGTGGGAGGAAACCGGAGTGCCCGGAGAAAACCCACGCAGGCACGGGGAGAACATGCAAACTCCACACAGGCGGGGACGGGGATTGAACCCCGCACCTCAGAACTGTGAGGCTGACGCTCTAACCAGTCGGCCACCGTGCCGCCTAATTGTATTCAATATTAACTTAATGTCTGAAAACAAAGCAGATATGGTAAATGCTATTACAATGAGGAAAATATGTGAAGCAAATTTATAAGCAGTCATATGACAAATTACATAAAGTATAGACTATCACAATCAACATTCAAACCTACAGGGATCCATTTCGTGTACTGTGGCATGCTATATACAGTATGGATTGTACATACTGTACCTCACCCTGTATCCGTAGGACTAAATGATGTTCAGCAGTACTACACTGTCAAGTGTGTGTTTGTGGGAAGTGAGGCCCTCATTGTAACTTGCTGATGTACTGTACAGTGGATATAAAAAGTCTGCACATCCCCGTTCAGGTTTTTTTTTTTGTGATATAAAACAATTACACCAAAATTATTTAATTTTTCCACCATTAATGTGACGTATGACCCGCAAAACTCAATTTTTAAAACATCTGAGATAATGTAACAGTGATCCTGTTATATGTGGTTGTGTTCAGAATTAACCACTCACACAAACATGTGTTAAATGGGAGTCAGCACACATCTGACACCAATTAAAGTGCCTCTTATTAGCCCAAAATAGAGTTCAGATGTTCTATTAGGGCTGGCCTGGCCAACCCGCGGCTCGCGAGCCTCATGCGGCTCTTTAACTAGTTTCATGCGGCTCTTCAGGAGCTGTCACATGACATGCGTCAAAAATGCTTGGCTGGCGCTGTCATTCACTCCCCCTTCAGCTAGATGGCACACTGACCATGTAAGCCTGTTTGAGTGACGTCAAACGAGCGACGAGAGAATCTTTGGTGTGACATCATTTGTGTTGTAAACAATTTCCGTCAAGTTACCTCTTGAAATGGCAGGGAAAAAAAGCACAGCCAAACGAAAATATGAAGAAGAACACAGGACGTTTTTGCCAGAGTGGGAGAGTTTATATTTTTTTGTTAAACGTAATGGCAAGCCGATCTGCCTTATATGTCACGCAGCATTAGCGCATTTCAAAGCTTCAAATCTTCAGCGTCACTTCAGCTCACTCCACCCTAACATCGAACAGGAATTTCCAAAAGGGACTGAACTTCGCAAGAACAAGTTGGTCGCTTTGAAAAGCAAGGCAGAAAAGCAGGTGCAGTTTTTCAAAGAATTTACAAAACACTCGGAGACCGTAACGCTTGCATCATATCAGCTGGCTTGGAACATAGCACGGGCTAAAAAGCCATACAACGAAGGGGACTTCATTAAAAAATGCCTCATTGACGCCTTTGAAATCTTGGCTCCTGGAGACGACAAACTAAAACGGAGCGTATCAGACGTTCAACTGTCCCGCCACAGTGTTAAACGCAGAATATCGGATATTAATACAGCTGTTGAATCACAGTTGCACTCTGACCTTCAAGCATGTGAGTATTTTAGTGTGGCATTGGATGAGAGTTGTGACATACAAGACAAGCCTCAGTTGGCAATATTTGGACGGTCTGTGTCAAATGAATGTATGATCAAAGAAGAACTCCTTGATATTGTGCCATTAAAAGACAGAACCCGTGGCATAGATGTGAAAGAAGCAATGATGATTAAAAGATGATGTTCATGTGTACCCATGTGTATGATGTGGCTCTTTGCAGTAACACAGGAAAAAAAGTGGCTCTTAGTCTCTGACTAGTTGGCCACCCCTGCATTAGGGTTTTGCTGGCTACTAGAACAGCTGAACTTTATTTGTGGTTAATCAGAGGCTCATTAAATGCTGGCAGATGTGTGCTGACTCCCATTTAACATGAGTTTGAATTTGATTGGGTAATTCTGAACAGCCAAATCCCCAGATACAAGAGTGGGTGCACACTTGTGCAACTATATTAACTCCATTTTACTTCACTTCTCAAAGATTTGATTATCTTTTAAATGGAGTTGTTTAGGTTATATGTCACATTAATGGTGGAAACCTAGCAATTGAACAGAGATGTGGAGACTTTTTATATTCACTTATGCACACAAATTTGGCTTAAGTGTCAGCATTCTAATCAGATTTCAGTTATCAATGAAACATCGTCTGTCACTGAAATGAGGTACGGATAAGACAGGATCTCATTCCATTTATCTTTTTTTTTTTTCTTCTGGGGTACTCAAGCCTGGGAATACCATGCAAATGTAATCGCGATTGGCTGGCGACCAGTTCAGGGTGTACCCCGCCTCTCGCCCAAAGATAGCTGGGATATGCTCGAGCACGCCCGCGACATTAGTGAGGATAAGCGGAACGGAAGATGAATTGTCTTGGGTGTGTGTTCCGGTTTTTGTCTTCCCGGCTGAGGGAAGGGCGGTGCTTCTACTGCGGTCAGTTGGGTCATTCCGTGAGCAACTGTCACGTCAAAGTTGCCGGTAGCAAGGGCACGGGAGAGGTGAGTCTGAATTTCATTCAGGAAGACCCTACACGGGTTCTTCCTAAAGTGACACTATGCTCTCCTGATCAAGAAATTCATACACCTGTATTAATTGACTCTGATTCTGACGCTAACTCACTTAACTCCCTCCTCGTTAGACGTATGCACCTTAGAACCTTTCAAATAAAACGCCACCGCAACACCTATGCTGCAGACGGCAGTTTTATGGGAAAGATCACTCACCGCACCCAAAGACTCACATTGACATTTCCTGATTCTCACTTGGAACGCATTAGTTTTCATGTTTTTGACGCCATGAATCATGGCCTTATCTTAGGGAACCCGTGGTTGAAATTACATAACCCCCACATTGACTGGTCCTCTGGGCAGGTTATGTCATGGGGCAGCAATTGCGCCCGGAACTGTTTCAAGCCGCCATGTGATGTTCAGGGCTATGTTTCTAAGGACAATCCACAGACCCCATCTGGGGATCCTGATTTATCTCAAGTGCCCACCTGTTACCAGAATATTAAAGATGTTTTTTCCAAGTCCAAGGCCAAATCCCTTCCACCCCACAGACCTTATGACTGTGCTGTTGACTTGCTGCCTGGAACCACACCCCCACGAGGGAGGTTGTTCTCTCTTTCAGGGCCGGAACACAAGGCCATGAAGGAGTACGTGGAAGAATCACTGGCAGCCGGGATCATTCGTCCATCTTCATCCCCTGCAGGAGCAGGATTTTTCTTTGTGGACAAAAAGGACAAGACCCTGCGACCCTGTATCGATTACCGGGGTCTCAACGAGATAACTGTAAAAAACAGGTACCCTCTTTCCCTCATCTCCACTGCCTTTGAGTTCCTGGAGGGAGCCAAGATTTTCACCAAACTGGACTTAAGAAATGCGTATCATCTAGTCAGGATAAGGGAGGGGGATGAATGGAAAACAGCATTCAACACACCAATGGGACATTATGAGTATTTGGTAATGCCTTTTGGACTTACTAACGTGCCAGCTGTTTTCCAAAACCTTGTCAACGATGTCCTGCGTGACATGTTAAATGTTTATGTTTTTGTCTATTTGGACGACATTTTGATATTCTCCCCGGATGAGGAGACTCACATTATTCATGTCCGCTCTGTATTGCAGCGGTTACTGCAGAATCAACTATATGTCAAGGCTGAGAAATGTGAGTTCCACAAGGCATCCGTTTCTTTTCTGGGTTTCGTCCTGGCTCAAGGTGAAGTCAAAATGGACCCTTGCAAAGTCGATGCCGTTATTAATTGGCCTACTCCCACGTCACGCAAAGATGTACAAAGGTTCTTAGGGTTCGCAAACTTCTACAGAAAATTCATCAGAAATTTCAGTTCTATAGCCTCTCCTTTGGATGATCTTACCTCGCCACACAGACCTTTTGCATGGAACCCGCTTTGTCAGGCAGCTTTTCAAAAACTTAAGTCGAGCTTTACCTCCACTCCCATCCTTACTTTGCCAGATCTCAAACAGCAGTTTGTGGTAGAAGTCGATGCGTCTGATACCGCAATAGGAGCAGTGCTCTTCCAGAAATCTCTCAAGGATGATAAATTACATCCTTGTGCTTTTCTCTCCAAAAAACTGACCCCAGCTGAGAAAAATTATGACATTGGTGACCGTGAACTGCTGGCAGTCAAGGTGGCTTTGATGGAGTGGAGGCACTGGCTAGAGGGGGCACAGACTCCGTTTTTAGTATGGACAGATCACAAGAACCTTGAGTATATTAAATCTGCTAAAAGCTTAAATGCGAGGCAGGCTCGATGGGCTCTGTTCTTCACTAGATTTAATTTCATGTTATCCTACCGACCTGGTTCTAAAAATGGTAAGCCAGATGCTTTGTCACGTATTTTCTGCGAAGAGAATTCTTTGTCCGACCCTAAGACTATTTTGCCCAAGTCATGTTTCATTTCCGCTTTTGTTTGGGACATTGAAACTGCGGTTAAAGGGGCTCTTAAAAACACTCTTAGCCCTGAAGATTGCCCTGAAAACAGGCTTTATGTGGTTCCGACCTTAAGGGGAAGAGTCATCCACTGGTATTCAAATTCCATGGTTTCCCCAAGAATGTGGAGTCTGATAGGGGTCCCCAATTCATTTCGCAATTTTGGAAGGAGTTTTGCAATCTCATCGGTGCTACCGTCAGTCTGTCATCTGGGTTTCACCCTGAAACCAACGGCCAAACCGAGAGGCTGAACCAGGACCTGGAGACTGGGCTCCGTTGTCTCGCTTCACAGGAGCCGCGATCCTGGTCTCAGAAACTGGTTTGGGTCGAATTCTCCCACAATTCCCTCCCCTCTGCATCCACTGGTCTATCGCCTTTTCACGTTGTGCATGGTTACCAACCATTTCTGTTTCCTGCCATAGACCCAGAGTCCACAGTTCCAGCGGCATTGACCTTGGTGAGATGCTGCAGGAGGACCTGGGAGCGAGCCCGCCAGATGCTGCTGCGCCAGGGACGGTCCTACAAAGCCGCTGCTGACCGTCGGAGGACACTGGCCCCGAACTACAAAGTGGGTCAGCGAGTTTGGCTCTCGACCAAACATATTCCACTATGGGTGGAGTCCAAGTTCGCTCCCAGGTTCATTGGGCCCTTCCCCATCAGAAAGATCATCAACCCTGTCACCATGAAGCTTAGGCTCCCAAGGTCGATGCGGGTCCACCCTGCTTTTCACGTCAGCCTACTCAAGCCAGCCCGGGAGTCCCCTCTGGTCCCGCCTTCCAGGCCCCCCCATCCCCCCCGGTTCGTGGATGGGGGCCCTGTCTTCTCTGTGAAGCGGCTGTTGTCGTCTCGTCGGAGGGGGAGGGGGTTTCAATATCTGGTGGACTGGGAGGGCTACGGGCCTGAGGAACGTTCATGGGTGGCGTCTGCGTTTATCATGGATGACTTGCTCATTCAGGACTTCCACGTTGCGCATAAAGGGGCCCCGGGGCTGTCTGGGGGGGGTACTGTCATGGGTGTGTGTTCCGGTTTTTGTCTTCCCCCTGTTTCACACACACCTGCTCCTGTGAGCATCTTCACCACCTGTGCCTCGTTCACCCTAATTACCCCTTGTATTTAACCTTGTGTCTCATTCCCTCTTGTCGCCAGTTCGTTGTACCTTGTCGTCGCGTTCCAGCATTCCTTGTTTCCACGTCACAGACTCACAGTGAGACTTGACCCTGTTCCGATTATCGACCTCGCCTCTTTGCTTCATGTTTTTGGATACTGTTGCCTTTCTTGGATTGCCTGCCTGTGTACCGACCTATGCCCGTCTATTAAACCTCTCTTTTTGGAAACTGTCCATTTGGTTTGGAGTCGTGCATTTTTGGGTCCTATCCTCTGTTCCATTCATGACATGAATGAATGAATGAATGTAACTATGAAAACTTCTAGGATGATGTCAGAGAAAAAAAACAAAAACCTTTTCTATGTTCTCCGATAGTAGAATTTTATTACGCACCGTATCCACTCCTTTTCTGCTGTGCACTCTGTTGAATTTGGTGACTATATATATGCTCGACTATATAATACAGATACAATTTAGGGAATATAATACAGTATTGGTAAATACATGCCTATGATAGCTATCCTATTCCATCCATCCAATGTCTGTACCACTTTGTCCCCACTAGGGTTGCGGGCGTGCTGGAGGCTAGCCCAGCTATATTCGGGCGAGAGGCGGGGTACACCCTGAACTGGCCGCCAGCCAATCGCAGGGCACATATAAACAAACAACCATTCACACTCATATTCATACCTAAGGGCAATTTAGAGTATTCAATCAACCTACCGTGCATGTTTTTGAGATGTGGGAGGAAACCGGAGTGCCCGGAGAAAACCCACGCAGGCACGAGGAGAACATGCAAACTCCACACAGGCAAGGCCGGTATTTGAACCTCAGTCCTCAGAACTGAGAGGCAGATGTGCTAACCAGTTGTTCACCCTGCTGCCTCCATACCAATCAAATCAACAAAGTCCAAAGACATCAGAATCATCTTCATTTGCCAAGCATGTCAAAAAGACACAAGGAATTTGTCTCCGGTATTTGGAGCTGCTCTAGTACGACCACAATTGACAGAGAATACTTTTGAGACATGTAGAGAAATAATAAACTCTTAAACTCACCACAAATTACACAGGCATTACACAGCTTTCGCTCTGAAAACATAAATCTTATTCCGTGACTGTTTGTTGTACGGGAATGTTTAATGAAGAAAAAGTGTTTCTTATTAAGATCCAATTGTGCCAACTTGTCTGATATGTTGATCAATAGAAACTGCATTTCTTCTGGTGGTTTCAACTGATGAACCACGTTGATCAATGGGACCGCAACTAGGACGTACAGCTGAGCAAATCCGAAGATCATGTCTCTTCTCAGAGATGCGCCTGTCTACTAAAACCTGCTCCATCACAGCAGATAGACAGATTGTGTTTTGCATGAAGGGCAATTGATACATGGATGCCTAAAAACAACACTCAAACTACTCAGTAAGGAATGAGGGGGTTTGATTGAGTTTGTGGCGTGAATAATGAAGGTGTGTGTGTTTGTGTCTATTATATATTTTTTTACATGAAACTACACAACCATCCCATTTACAGGAATACGTCTGCTGTGTTTTTGACAGCCTTGTAAAAAGTTGTTGTCGATAAGGGTTGCACGCAGATACCATCAGGGACTTGTGGCTGTGGGGATTTGAAGTGTAGACTTAAAATATTAAACAGGTTTCGAAGCCTCACCTCCATCCATCCATGTTTGTGTCTCGAAAGAGACATCTCTCACACTGGGATAGATTTGATGGAGGCCGCTGTCTTCAATGTGAGTAGGTGAAGCGCATGCATGTAAGGATGCACGCACACTCTCACACACACAGACTGAGGCAAGAACTCTCGGCTGACCAAATGTGGTGTTTTTAAATCAAATGTGGTGTTTTACATGGTTATGGTGTTGGCCACAGGCTTAGCAAATTTGTATTATCTTTGTACGTGCAGGAAGATCAACAAAATAATGAACATTAACTCAATGCCGCTCTTCAATATCCTCAAAATGCTGATTATTGATTTTACCAATTATTGATGATACTGTCGTTTGTTCATGAAAAGCCATTTCACGTGACAATGGTTTGAATCTGAAATTGATAGGGGAGAGCATGTACAAGCTATAAGATTAGGGATAAGGTTAAAAATACCTCTCAGACACATTTTAATAGTGGAGCACCTGTTTAACAAAAGGCAGCATAACAAATATATCATGAATAAAACCTTCATATGGCTATGCGATTAAAGACTACCGCATACATTTGAAACTGTTCTTCAACCACAGAAAATGACAATTTTTCATACAGAAACTATTACATATTTTTATGTTATTAATGGCCGGCACGATGGACTACTGGTTAGCACATCTGCCTCACAGTTCTGGGGACCGGGGTTCAAATCCCGGCCCAGCGTGTGTGGACTTTGCATGTTCTCCCCGTGCCTGGGTTTTCTCCGGGCACTCCGGTTTCCTCCCACATCCCCAAAAAATTGTGCGGTGGGTTGATTGAGGACTTTAAACTGCCCGTAGGTGTGAATGTGAGTGCGAATGGTTGTTTGTTTCTATGTGCCCTGCGATTGGCTGGTGACCGGTTCAGGGTGTACCCCGCCCGAAGATAGCTGGGATCGGCTCCAACAGCCCGCGACCCTAGTGAGGATAAGCGGTAAAGAAAATGAATGGATGTTATTAATGTAAATTATATTATTCATGTACTGCATAGTACTGGGCGGCACGGTGGCCGACTGGTTAGAGCGTCTGCCTCACAGTTCTGAGGACCCGGGTTCCATCCCCAGCCCCGCCTGTGTGGAGTTTGCATGTTCTCCCCGTGCCTGCATGGGTTTTCTCCGGGCACTCCGGTTTCCTCCCACATCCCAAAAACATGCATTAATTGGAGACTCTAAAATTGCCCGTAGGTGTGACTGTGAGTGCGAATGGTTGTTTGTTTGTATGTGCCCTGCGATTGGCTTGCAACCAGTTCAGGGTGTACCCCGCCTCCTGCCCGATGACAGCTGGGATAGGCTCCAGCACGCCCGCGACCCTAGTGAGGAGAAGCGGCTCAGAAAATGGATGGATGGATGTATAGTACTGCAGTCCTTATAGTATAACGTATTCATTTAATTCTCAACTGCTTATGCACTATACAGACTACGTAATGACGCATGTGTAGTTTTTCGCTACAATATAATACTACTGTCTATTCTTGCTGCTGTTGACATCTGTATTTATTTATGTATTGTTTGTCATTTTTATTTGTGTATGAAGAGCCTTTTCAAAATGCCACAAATCCATTTAGATTATACTGCTCTACGATTTGCATTTCCTTTTTGCTGCTACCATCTACAGTGCTGCTCTAAGACCAGATTTTCCCCATTGTGTGACAAATTTATTGTATTCTATATTTTATTGATTATATATTTTTTTATTTAGTACCTCTCATCAGCTATGTACATACGGGCACAGGAACACATCCACATACAGCATTTTTGTTTTTGGGGGATAGAATCAAACAACACTGCTCTAGCTGTCAGCACTGCCAGTTAACACTACCATCAAACAAGGAACAAAAAAGTGGGTCAGGGCAAGTAGGAAAGAAAATGTGTCTTATAAGTAAATATGATAAAAGGGATGATTAAAAAACATTGCACGGCATACAAAAAATTGCTAAATGAAAATACATGAAACATTAACAATAGAAATACAAAAGCAGAAACAAAACAAATCTATCCAGAGGGCATATACAGTGGCTGAAATAAGTATTTAACACGTCACAATTGTTCTCACTAAATATATTTCCAAAGGTGCTTTTGACATGAAATTGTCACCAGATGTTTGGAACAACCCAAGTAAACCATACATTCAAAGTAAGTAGAACAAATAACCTCAGAAATTAAGTTGTGTGTAGTAATGTGAAATGACACAGGGAAAAAGTATTGGAACAGATGAAGAAAGGGAGGTGCAAAAAGGCATGGAAAGGCCAAGACAAAACCTAAAATCTATTAATAATCAAACAGCAATCCAGCCCCTTGTCAGTGCAAATGAATATCAGATTTTTCAGTCCTTATTGATGGCCTACAAAAAGGTCTCATTGCCAATGTGTGAGTCAAGACATCTCATGATGGGTAAGAGCAGAGAGCTGTCTCAAGACCATCGCAAACTAATTGTTGCAAAACATAACGATGGCCTTGGTTACTGGCACATATCTAAGCTTCTGAATGTTCCGGTGAGCACAGTTGGGGCCATAATACGTAAGTGGCAAGCCAATCATACCACGCTAAATTCGCCTCGATCAGGTGCTCCTCGCAAGATTTCTGACAGAGGAGTGCAAAGAATAATCAGAAGAGTTGTCAAGCCAGTTAAATACTGGGAGAATATAATCGGGTCTGATGAGAGCAAAATGTAACTGTTTGGATGCCATAATGCACACCACGTTTGGAGGAGAAAGGGCACTATTGAAGGAAGGATGAATAGGCAAATCTATCGTCATCTACGAGGATGATGAAAATGAAACGAGGGTGGACATTTCATCAGGATAATGATCCAAAACATGCTGCCAAGGAAACTCTCAATTGGTTTCAAAGAAAACAAAATAAAGCTGATAGAATGGTCCAGCCAATCATCTGACTTGAATCCAATTCAAAATCTATAGAAATAACTGAAATTCAAGGGCCATAAAAGAAGCCCACGGAACCTTGAAGATTTGAACTCCTTGTGTGGAGGAATGGGCCAAAATCATACCAGGGAAATACATGCGACTAGTTTCTCCTTAACTTCTCTTTTTTTTCCAAAAGTGAGAGTGAACTAACTCACAGATGCTTTAGAAACTATTTCGAGATCATAGAGGCCTGTGGCAGTTGCATTGGGTTTTAGCAACTTGCGGCTTGTCTCACTGGTCACCACAGCGAGTCACACGCATGATTTGCTTGACACAGATTTGATACCGGCTGCTCTTCCTGATGCAAAATTTCTAAATTGTACTTTCAAAGCAGAAAACTTCAATCCTTGTAAGGAGTCATTGCAAAGCGAACAAGTCAGTCATTGATGTACTGAAATGTCAAGAGCAAAGATGTATAGGGTGAGGCAATTTCCTGAACAGACTTTAGAAACACAGGGATATGAGTCACCAGTGCTTGTTTTGGTCACAGACTACCAGCCAATCATATGAAAGAGGAAATATGCTGGGTGTTATTTCCGTCACCAGTAATAAACCTGAGGGCAAAGTGGAGTGTGAAGGCAAGTGCATGCCTGGAAACCATATTCCAATAGGCCCCTAATTTTCTTTCACTAGCCGGATGAACATAAAAGAGAATTACATAAATGTTTGTTACAAAGACTTGGAAAGATGGCCAAAGTTTATTTCTTAATGCCTGCAAAGTAGATTAAGTAAGAAGAGTGTGCTTCTTTCATTATCTTCATATATACAAATTATAAGTTACCTAAAAGGCTTCTATTGCAATTCCTCTCCAAAAATGGCTCTTTATTTTATTACTATATTGTAAACGCCCATGTATTACTTGATTGGATGGCTTCCCTGGCCTTGCCTCCCTCATCCTGTGTGCAGGCAGGGCAAGCAGATGAGAGAAAATCAATGGTTGGTGTCTCAATGAATGTGGCCAGCCCAGGATTTATCGAGATTCTAAATTGGGTCAACAGGATTGTCTATTCAAAGGGCAAGACACCTTAATCGTCATTTTACTTGAGATAAACTCTTAGGCATGTACTGTTCATTTACAAACAGCTTGTTATCAGCATCATCATTCAACAAAAACAGGGCAAACAAACGCCATGACGAGTGAAAATTACACTAAGTGGGTGATATCACATCCATGGACAATATTTGACACTCAAAAAACAACTTCTATAAAGGGAACTCTGTTTACATAAATAACATTGAGCACTTCAAATGGCATAAAATAGATTCCAAGCTGCAAAAAAATATCTTTGAAACTTTATCTTCTAAGCGTATTAAAGGGAGAACAACTCCTGATCTCAACACTATTGTGTACCTGTGGAGGATCTTTAAAGGGAAGATTTGTGAGGGTGGACATTAGCAGAGGTGGTAAAACTTACACAATGTACAAGTGCAGATAGTGTAAAAAAAAAAAAAAAAACTGGTGAAATTATAAGTACTGATTCAAATCCTGTACTTAAGTTAAAAAACTGATTCTGCAGTGCAAAATACAAATTTAAAAACAGGTTATTACTGTTAATTATATAGAATTTCAATTTCAATGGATGAGAGAGTTAAGTTGACATAGAAGGGGGGATCCTATGTTGATAAGTAAATTGATCAGTAAATATGGTTTGGGTTGAAATATTTTTTGTTGTTATTGCTTTTACTTCTATTGTATATATATATATATATATATATATATAGAGAGAGAGAGAGAGAGAGAGAGAGAGAGAGAGAGAGAGAGAGAGATACACACACACACAAATTTTTTGCCACCAAATTCTTCACGACATTTGTTTTTTTTCAAACTACTGTGACTAATCAGTTGGAACATTGTGGTGGTTTTGTTGGCGAAAACCCACATTATTATAATTGATAAAAGATTTTATTCACTGTAAATCACACTGTCCAGTTAGGAAAATGAGGTGCCCTTTGAGTCAAGCATTCACACCAGTGCTATTGTGTACTTGAAGCTGCTGGCGACCTTTACCCTTCAATACATTCAAGGCCATTGACGATAAAAATATGGTAAGGCGGGAGAGGCCATTAACAGGCCTCTTAATTTAGCATCTAAAATGGCTTTTTCTCCTGGGAGCACACAAAAAACAGCCAATTCAGCAATGTTCCTCCGGTTGCCCCAGGGGTTCATGTTTGTGTGTTTACAGGGTGAGTAAATGTGTGTACATGTGCTATACCCAGGGTTGTATGTAAAGCAGTGTATGGTGTGTGTATCCAGTCAGTGGTTTGCTTCTGGTTCATTACATTTATGTACAACCCCAATTCCAATGAAGTTGGGACATTGTGTTAAATGCAATGATTTGCAAATCATGTTCAACCTATATTTAATTGAATACACTACAAAGACAAGATGTTTAATGTTCAAACTGATAAACTTTATTCTTTTTAGCAAATAATCATTAACTTAGAATTTTATGGCTGCATCACGTTCCAAAAAAGCTGGGACAGTTGACAAAAATACTGAGAAATTTGAGGAACGCTCATCAAACACCTGTTTGGAACATCCCACTGGTGAACAGGCTAATTGGGAACAGGTGGGTGCCATGATTGGGTATAAAAGGAGCTTCCCTGAATTGCTCAGTCATTCACAAGCAAAGATGGGGCGAGGTTCACCTCTTTGTGAACTATCCATCCATCCATCCATTTTCTGAGCCGCTTCTCCTCACTAGGGTCGCGGGCGTGCTGGAGCCTATCTCAGCTGTCATCGGGCAGGAGGCGGGGTACACCCTGAACTGGTTGCCAGCCAATCGCAGGGCACATAGAAACAAACAACCATTCGCACTCACAGTCATGCCTACGGGCAATTTAGAATCTCCAATTAATGCATGTTTTTGGGATGTGGGAGGAAACCGGAGTGCCCGGAGAAAACCCACGCAGGCACGGGGAGAACATGCTAACTCCACACAGGCGGGGCCGGGGATTGAACCTGGGTCCTCAGAACTGTGAGGCTGACGCTCTAACCAGTCGGCCACCGTGCCGCCTTTGTGAACTAGTGCATGAGAAATAGTCAAACAGTTTAAGGACAATGTACAAGGTACAATTGCAAGGAATTTAGGGATTTCATCATCTACGGTCCATAATATCATTAAAAGGTTCAGAGAATCTGGAGAAATCACTACATGTAAGCGGCAAAGCCGAAAACCAACATTGAATTCCCGTGACCTTCGATCCCACAGGCGGCACTGCATCAAAAACCAACACCAATGTGAAAGGATATCATCACATGGGCTCAGGAACACTTCAGAAAACCAATGTCAGTAAATAGAGTTCGGCGCTGCATCCGTAAGTGGAAATTGAAACTCTACTATGCAAAGCAAAAGCCATTTATCAACAACACCCAGAAACAACGCCAGCTTCTCTGGGCCCGAGCTTATCCAAGATGGACTGATGCAAAGTGGAAAAGTGTTCTGTGGTCTGACGAGTCCACATTTCAAATTGTTTTTGGAAATTGTGGGACGTCATGTCCTCCGGGCCAAAGAGGAAAAGAACCATCCGGACTGTTATGGACGCAAAGTTCAAAAGCCAGCATCTGTGATGGTATGGGCTGTGTTAGTGCCAATGGCATGGGTAAATTACACATACGTGAAGGCACCATTAATGCTGAAAAGTACATATAGGTTTTGGAGAAACATATGCTGCCATCCAAGCAACGTCTTTTGCATGGACGCCCCTGCTTATTTCAGCAAGACAATGCCAAACCACATTTTGCACGTGTTACAACAGCGTGGCTTCGTAGTAAAAGAGTGCGGGCACTAGACTGGCCTGCCTGCAGTCCAGACCTGTCTCCCATTGAAAATGTGTGGTGCATTAAGAAGCGTAAAATACGACAACGGACTGTTGAACAGCTGAAGCTGTACATCAAGCAAGAATGGGAAAGAACTTCACCTACAAAGCTTCAACAATTAGTGTCCTCAGTTCCCAAACGTTTATTGAATGTTGTTTAAAAGAAAAGGTGATGTAACACAGTGGTAAACATGATCCTGTCCCAGCTTTTTTGGAACGTGTTGCAGCCGTAAGATTCTAAGTTAATGATTATTTGCTAAAAACAATAAAGTTTATCAGTTTGAACATTAAATATCTTGTCTGTGTAGTGTATTCAATGAAATATAGGTTACACATGCTTTGCAAATCATTGTATTCTGTTATTTATGTTTAACACAATGTCCCAACTTCATTGGAATTGGGGTTGTATATGCGTTGCACATCTGGACAAGGTGCATTTCATTTATTCAACTTCGTCTGCCACTTCCTGGAAATATTTGTTGGGTTTGGTTACAGCATTGCATTTCATACTTGAGGTCTAACAAACAACATTTTTAAAGACATGTACTATATACCCAACACATCGCTTCTGGGTTACAAAACTCCAATTTATCATTCACAGGGGCCTAATAGCCAGGCCTTTTTGCTTCCATAGATGCTGTCATTGTGGCAGTTTGTTTCCATGCCAGGGCTATCTGGCCGATCAGAGATGGAACCAAACCGCAATTTCGTGAAGACAAAATGCAGAAAATGTCTTTTAAAATGAAAAAAAAGGACCAGAAAGATGAGAACTATTTGTTGGCATTCGTAATAAAGCTTGAACGAAGGTGCTTTGACTTTGAACTTTTGGCTGTGAAGATGTAAACCAATAACTACAAACTTTGCCTCATAAATCAGAGGTTTGACATGAATCACATTGATATTCCATAATTCAACCTAAAATGAGGGTGCTAGTGGATGCAGTGCAGCACACTGTGAACTGCGATCTGTAGGTTTGTTGTGTGATGATTTAATAAGTCTGCTGCACACAAACGAGCAAGCGCGCACACGCACATTACCTCACACAGTGCATATAAATCTGTTAAAGCTCAATAATAATAAAATAGAGACAGACAGACGTGCCCAAAGAGAAACCCTAAAACAACCAAGAAATACAAATAGATATTTCTAATGACATCAATTTCATTCTTAAATAAATAAAAAACTATTTCCCTTATTTCACTTCCTCCACATCTCTCCTTGCTCTAAAGTTTTAAGGCTCCCATTTGCAAGCATTGTTTTAATACTTAAGTACTCTATGATGAATATGATTATTATTATTTCACAATAACTATTTCATGTACAGCATAGAAGTACAACAATACAGTATGAGGTACTTTGGTGCACCTGGGAAACAAGAAAAAAAAATCATTGATTCCGTCCCTAAAAGTCACATAAAAATATACTTGGTGACGTTCATGCAGAGGACTGCTGAACATTGTCTGTGTTGACTATTTGGTCGATATTGTCAGTTGAGGTGAGGAGTAACAATTTCAAACCCACCTGTGGCCCCTCATGTCATTCTTTCTCCTGCCACGATTTAACCCATCCGTCCATTTTCTATAGCTCTTATGCTCACTTAGGGCAGTGTGTGAGCTAGAGCCTAACCAAGCTGACTTTTGGCTGAGAGGCGGTTTGGCACCCTCAACTGATCGCAGGGCGCACATAGAAAAATGTGCATTCATGCTCGCATTCACACCTATGGACAAGTTAAGGCAGGGGAGTGAAACTCATTTTTATCGTGGGCCACACTGTTGGTATGGTTTCCCTCAGAGCGCTGTTATGACTGTGAAACCATATAATTGTTTCATCACCTCCTCATAGTATTCAGTGATGGCTCGTCAATAGAGGGCATTAGGGTGCTGCCCCACTGCTGTTGGGTTACCTTGAAAAGGATAAAAGTGAAATAATCCATCCATTTTCTGAGCCGCTTATCCTCACAAGGGTCGCAGGCGTGCTGGAGCCTATCCCAGCTATCTTCGGGCAGGAGGCGGGGTACACCCTGAACTGGTTGCCAACCAATTGCAGGGCACACACAAACAAACAACCCTTTGCACTCACATTCACACCTATGGGCAATTTAGAGTCATCAATTAACCTACAAAGCATGTTTTGGGATGTGGGAGGAAACCGGAGTGCCCGGAGAAAACCCACGCAGGCACGGGGAGAACATGCAAACTCCACACAGGCGGGGTCGAGGATGGAACCCCGGACCTCAGAACTGTGAGGCAGACGCTCTAACCAGTCGTCCACTGTGCCGCCAAAAGTGAAGTAATTAAAATTAAAATTAAATATTACAATGAAAATATCACAAATATGTATATGTATTTTTAGACTCGGAGTAAGAGAAATAGTGAGTAAAATTGATTAGTTTTATCTTTTGGTTGTCTCATTTTAAGACGCCACTTCCGGTTTAGGGTGCAACAACGTTTTCCAATTGAATCATTAAATGTTTGACATGCGCAGTTGGTCCTTGTGAAATACATAAGATATTGCTGAGGTAGGGCGTAGCATTCTAGCGCCCTTTAACCTTTAACACTTAATGGGGGTGATAGGGCTTAACAGTAACCACTCACCCCTATCAAGTTCCTGTAAAAATGTATTAGGATCTAATGTTTTTTGGGTTTTTTTTTTTACATAATGATTTGATGTTTTGGTACAGATTTTAGCAAGAATCCAGGAAGTTGACGCAAATGAGTTGCTTTCGTGGGCCATGTGAAACAATGTGATGGGCCAGATTTGTATGTTTTTGGAATGTTAGAGGAAGTTGGAGTAGAGAAAACCCATTCAAGCAAAATGAGATTATGAACAGTCCACACAGGAAGGCTAACCACTCGCCCACTGTGCTTCCAAAACCATTAAATGGAATTCTGATTAGTATTCATATTAATGACCGAACAAGATGAGAAGATGCATGCACTGCAAACGATGTCACGTGTAGTTTGAAGTGTTGATAGTCCTCCCACATTTTAAGAACACAGTTGTTAGGTTAATTGAAGACTAAACTGTCGAGTAAGTGTGAGTGTGACTGTGAATCGTTGTTTGTCTGTGTCCTGCGATTGTCTGGCAACAAATTCGAGGTATACCCTCTGGCCCATAGTCAGCTGGGATAGGTTAAAGTTTACCCAAGGCTACATAGTACAAAAAAAAAACAAAAAAAAAACATTGATGGATTTATTGAATTTCTTCATTTATTTGATGGCAACACTTCACATACAGATGGCTATAGCCAACTAATCCTGTTTGCTAACAATGTTATGGAACCATCTTCATTTTATATTCATTAAACTTATTTTTATATGCAGTAATAGATAATTATTCAGACTTTGCAATGTCAAAGATGGACAGTCAAAACAAATGTGCTAACTGTGCTCAGGCCATCAGAAACCACTGACCCTTCCCATCGTGGAATGGGGAATATATTGAAAGGATTCAATTAACGGTGGGTGGTCTTGGCTTAAGGCGGGGGTGTGAATGGTGAATTAAAGGATGGATGAGTCCCGGTGTGCTGCCAGTAAGACCAGCTCTGAAGCGCAAATGGAAAGATGGGTGTCAACTGTCTGGACAAGTGAGCTAGTGGAACCAAGAGCGGTAACAAGAAAGGGTGGACAATGACAGGGCAGGAAGAGGACGGAAAGGAAGCGTCATCAATCACCTAATCAATCACGCATTCAATCAAATGAACCACATGGTGACTTAGGCCACAGCAAGCAACTTTTGATTGTAGCAGTGAACCCAAGTCTTAACTCTAAAGGCTTCGATAACACGGTGATGCCTCAAAGGAGAGGACACAAGACGTCAATGAAGGTTAAGATAGGGAAGAATGTCAGGTGAAATAAAAACTAGAGTAGATCATTAGAATGATTCTTTGGTACTTTTTTTTTTTTTTAAACTAATCTATATCAACACCTGAAGTATTACACTGGAAAGACTCAAAATCTTACCAAGAATATTTGTCTTGTTTGACTGAGTACACTTAAAAAAAGATTCATCACCTAATAGGCAAGTTCTTTTTAGACAATTTTCACTTGTTTCAAGCTAAATTTTACTTGAAATAAATAGAAAAAAAGGTCAAGTGGAGTAAAGTGTTTTAATCTATTTTTTTACAATGGCAAAATTCTCTACTTATGACAAGTGAAGATGATCTAAAAACAAGTTAGTTTTTAGGTGATGAGTCTAATTTTAAGTGTAATCAGATTAGTTATGACCTGAAAAAAAGATTGAGTTTTTGCAGTGCATTTCCCAAAGTTTTAGAGAGCTGTTGATCGACCCAACCACCAAATCAGTTTACGATCAGTGGTACAGTTTGGTTCGGTCCAGATCGACAGAGAAATACATTTGATCATGCGTACATTTTCCCTATAATGGGGTCTTTTGCTGGGGGTCTTTTGCTAAATAATCAGGGAAATTAAAACGTAGTTGTAACTTAAGTTCTTCTCAAAATTTATATTCATTAATGGGTTTATGATAGCAACAATTGGACTTTTCCATTATAACTGATCCATATGAACACTGTTTTTGAAATTAGAACAAATTTCAAGTCAACTAGGTTCACAGAACAGATTGCGTTTGACTTTGGAGGTTCTATCATACAGTAAATACAGTAGTAGGTAGTAAAATTGTGATGGATTAAAACCACTTGGGTACACTCACAAAGTTTTCGGTTATAATAATATAATAATAGTGCTGTAGACAGACGCAAATATTTTTAATTATGAGACCCTGTTAATTCTGTTAGAGTAATGCAATGCTGTCAGTCTCTGTAAATCAAGCATGTGTGTTCAGTGCCTGGCAGCTGTGACAGGCACTGTGAGACTGAGATGGGGAAGCATGACAAATATTTCAGGAAAAATAGAAGGCCAGGTCTGCCAGACTTGGCAATGTGGAGCACAAATGTGGGGTCTGCATAAAATCCACATGCTTCAGGTTACACTTGTTTCTGGATAATCATACATGTTCATGGGAGCGCCTAACCACAACTGCTCACGCTGGCAATGATAAGACAGAGCGAGTTCCCGATGCACGTACGCACACTAACAGTGGAACATGCAAATGAAGTCAGAACATAAATGCTGTCAAGCTGGGGAAAAGAACAGCATCAAAGACAAAAGGAAGTCTAATTAAACAGAGAGAAGGATCAGAGTTGAATATATCAAATATGCAAAGCTTGGATTTCTTTGCTTTGTGTCCAAACAAGCCGGTATTTAAAATGGAATTCCTTCTAATTCGGCCTTGATTTTTCTACGCCCGGACTCAAACACAGAGCCGCAATGCCCCAATCCCCCATGGGACTTCAATGGGAATCTAATTAACCAAGATCAATATTAACACCATCTCGTTCACTATCCTTTGCTATCCCCTCCATTTTTCCATACCTGCATTTGAACAGCTGGAGGAAAAAAATTCTCCAGCCCAGTGATAATGGCATAAAAAGGCAAGAGAGCAAGATGAGCAGTGAGTTTTATCAGGGGTGGTGGAAAGAAAAAAAAAATAACTCAAAATGAAAACAATGAGGCAAAGGAGGAGGAGAGGCAGAGAGAGTGCAGACACAGACAATGACAGGATTTGAAAACCGTTAAGGGCTCAGTCTGTCGCTTTCTATGGTTTCCGTGGATGCAGATGGTTTCAATATCAAAAGCAAATGCCGCTAACTGAATCAACAGATTGATGGTGTTTAAGTGTAAATTTGGCATATATACATACATAAACATATACATATATATACATATACATACATACACATATATATATATACACAGATACATATACATACATTCATACATACATACACATACATATATACATATATATACACATATACATAAATATACATGCATATATATACGTATACATATACATACATACACATACATATATATATGTACATATAAACATATACATATATAAATATATGTATACATACACATATATACATATACATATATACATATACAGTGATCCCTCGTTTTTCGCGTTTTTCCCCCCAACCCCCCGCGAGGAATTTTCGTGTATGTGGGTAACAGAATGTTTCAAATATGTAAACAGTATTTATACTTTACATTTTGAGACAAAGATTACAACAGTACATGTATTTATATTTTTAATTATAAGATGCGGATGTTTTTCTTCCTCTTTCTTGATGTACCACACTGTAGATTCATTCACGCCATAATGGCGTGCCACAGATGCATAAGTTCTGCCCTCTTTGATCATATCTAAAAGTTTAACTTTTTCGCTGATGGTCATCATCGTCTTCTTCCTCTTGGGCGCCCCGGAGGAAGCTTTCGCAGGGGCACAGCGCTTAGGTGGCATTGTAAGGGCTTAATTAATAAAAAAAAGTTAGTGCTTAAACAAAAAAAGTTATCGCAAACACAACACTAAGATACAGTATGCGAGACAGTCAACAGCGTGGACGAGACTGGCGAGACACAACAAGGGAAGATGCTGGGTGAGGCTGCGATGAAGCGCAGCCAGTCAGCTCACGGGATATATCCACTCGTGTTCTCATTGGTCGATGTCGCGCCGGGAACCAATCACGCGCCTTGTATGAGTGCCCGTGGCATGTGCAATACAGTACAGTCATGTACAAAGCCTCTGAGTCAACTCATCTCTTTGTTTGGCATGCAGGGAAACCTTCTCTCTCGCGCATCAACATGAAACAATGCGTCTTTCCCCAATATGGCTGCCGATAGGGCTGTATTTATTTATGTACTTATTTTATTTTTTTAATGAATATTTTAGAAAAACCCACGAAGCACTGTGGCAAAGTGGCGAGGAAACACAGTATATATATATATATATATATATATATATATATATATATATATATACATATACATATATACACATATATACATACACATATATACATACATATATACATACATATACATACATACACATATGTACATATATATATATATATATATATATATATATATATATATATGTGGCACAGTGGAAGACTGGTTAGAGTGTCTGCCTCACAGTTCTGAGGACTGGGACTTAAATCCCGGCCCTGCCTGTGTGGAGTTTGCATGTTCTCCCCGTGCCTGCGTGGGTTTTCTCCGGGCACTCCGGTTTCCTCCCACATCCCAAAAACATGCATGCTAGGTTAATTGACAACTCTAAATTGCCCGTAGGTGTGAATGTGAGTGCGAATGTTGTTTGTTTGTATGTGCCCTGCGATTGGCTGGCAACCAGTTCAGGGTGTACCCCGCCTCCTGCCCGATGACAGCTGGGATAGGCTCCAGCACGCCCGCGACCCTAGTGAGGAGAAGCGGCTCAGAAAATGGAAGGATGGATGGATATATATGTATACAGACACACACACATACAAGCCTTTTATCAACAACACCCAGAAATGCCGCCGGTTCTGCACGAGTTACAACAGCGTGGCTTCGTAGTACGAGACTGGCCTGCAGTCCAGACCCCAGGCACATACATACATATACATATATATATATATATATATATATATATATATATATATATATATATATATATATATATATATATATATATATGCGATTGGCTGGCAACCAGTTCAGGGTGTACCTCGCCTCCTGCCCGTTGATAGGCTCCAGCACTCCCGCGACCCTTGTGAGGATAAGTGGTAAAGAAAATGTGTGTGTGTGTGTGTGTGTGTGTGTGTGTGTGTGTATATATATATATATATATATATATATATATATATATATATATATATATATATATATATATATATATACACACACACACACACACATACACATATATGAGTGTAAAAGAACCCGATTAGTAGCGTAACCGATGTGACCATCACAAGAAATACACTGATTGGCTGACTGGCTCATGTGACCGAAAGGCTCCGTTGGGAGGAATACAGAAGTGTTGCAACTTGCTCCGGTGTACTCGCACATCTGTCAGAGCGTTGCTTTGCAATTGTTTGCCAGAGGCGTCGATTTGTTCGCGCCGGCCTCTGTCCCAGCAAACGCAGACCCACAGGCCGCGGGATCGACTGCCAGTGAAACTCCGCTTCGTGCAGCCCGCATCTTGACTCGCCGCAGCTGCCACCAGAAAGCCGCATGAGTTGGCTCTCCTCGTGCTGCCGCCTCGTCGAAGAGACGATGCAGCGAAGCACATTGTAACAATCCCACTCTTTAGTGGTGCGCTTGTGAGTATATGTCTCAAGTCGAAAGTCATGGGTGAATGAACATCACACTGAGATAGAATAATGATTCCGACTCCCGTCACAACATATTTGTCCACCAATCCATTTTATTAATCTCAAAAAATGAAATAAGAAAATAGGTCCACTCTGTACAAAAACAACAACCATCATCCAACCAACATCAATGCAAAAAATAAAATAAAATAATCATCCGACACACTTCAATCTCTCCAAATGAAATGTCCACATTTCAAATAATAAGATTATACAGGCAGCTTAGAAAAATCATCTTACAACGTCACTAAGCGGAGGAAAAGAAACTATCAAGGATCCCCATGATTATTGTATTTATTGTTACTTGTTTGTTTCTAAACGGTAATAAATTATTTTAATATGTCTTTTTCACAAAAACCTGTGGGAAAACATACAGCAACTATTAAAGCCTATCAAGAAGGACGAGGCCAGCAAGAAAAATATTCCTTTCTTGGCTCTACTTGTACTTTGAACCTTCCTACAAACCATAAGTTTTCTCAGGCTATATGTATCATACCGCAAGATTAATACCGTGAAAAAAACAAACTGTGAGAGATTGTTACATCCATATACAAAATTTTCATAGAAAAATTACCTCTAGTTACGTATTAGTTTCGGTTTGCGAATGATCTTGGTATGGAAGAACGGAAGGTATCTATGTTGTGCTTCTTGACTCTTCATTCACTGTGCATAAGTCTTGGATGTAAGGTGAAAACTAGTTGTCTCCTCCTCAGTGTCAGGCAGAAATCTGTTCTGGCGGAGGTTCTGCCTCAACATGAATGGAGACTGAAAGAGGTGCGCTCTTTTTCTTAAAAGAAAAAGTAATCAAAGGGCTAAACAGTCAGAATGGTACCAAAGACAAAAAGGTAAACTGCTAAATATTGTGTCAGGAAGCACATTTCATGAAGGAATAGAAATATTTGTGCGTTGTGCAACCGTCATTGACTGTGCGTCATGCAATGCAACTAAGGTAGGCACTGTATCTTTGTTTTTGCTGTTTGTTGCAGTGACAAAAATGAGAACGTGCTCACTGATGATCGCATGAGAGAGGCAATAAAAAAATGATCAGAAGAAATGTGCAGCAAATTGGGCAAAAAAGCAATTCATATTTTAAATGACGATGTGATGTCGACTTACAGAATTTTTTTCTGAACAGAAAAATCAACTTTTCCCTGGATTGGTTTGTTGTGCCACAATCAACCAATGACTTAGAACAATATCCCCCTTTTATGGAAGAACGCTCTTCTATGAGTAGCTATAATCCTCCTCCTCTTTGTCTCCTTAGTTAAAGTTAATGAGCAATAAACTATTACCATATTAATTTAGTGTTTTATTTCTTTCAAATAATGTGGTTTCACTTATTTCTATTTAGTACTATATTATTAACTACACTATCAAAAAAAGTACAATTTAACTTTGGGGCTGGAACAGATTAATTGCATTTCCATTCATTTCAACAGGAAAAATTACCTCAGTCTAACGTTTCGGGTTACAAACGGGATCACGGAACAAATTAAGTTCGTAACCCGAGCTTCGTGTGCGCGCACACACACACACACACACACACACACACACACACACACACACACAGTTTAAATCATGAAACATCCTGTCAGTGCATTTGCCTCACAGTCAAAAGGATCATGTTTACAAACTCATCTATGCCCTTTTTGTGTGGCATGTTCTCCCCGTGTTTGCATGTTGTTGTTTCCAGGTACTCCAGCTTCCTACCATTCTGAGAAGGCTAAACGGTAGGTGAAATATTACAATGTAATCCGGGTTAGAAAGAGCTAAATATGTGATTAAATGGTTACATTCAGAGAAGTCATCCAAGCAATATTTACTTAAAAGGAACCTTTTTTTTTTTTTTTTTTTTTTTTTTTATAAATGCAAGGAATACAAAACAACTTAGAGCTGCAAATCTTGTTCATTGTTGTTCTTGTAATTTCTTCACTTAATCACAGTGGTTGACAGTGAAACAAGGCAAAAAGTGAGGGTAGTGACAAGTCGCAGACAGGCACCAAGATGAAAGGAAGACACTGAGGGAGAGAACGGGGTGAGGGAACACAAGAATGGAGAAGCACTGGAGATACAGAGGGCAGTGCGGAAGCTCCAGTATACGCAAACCCCAGAGCCCTCCTGCTCTCCTCATTAGCCACAATGGAGCACTGGGAGAGTGATCAAAGGCCGAGTGTGGACAGAGCGGCGCACAGCTGTCACACTGTCACCACTCTGGGAGGACATTGACACCGAGGAAGGGAGAGAGAGATAAATTTGATGGTCGTGTGGTGGTCTTGAGTTGGAAATAGGATGAGGAGAGAGAGGATGCATAGGTGAGCGCAATAAAACAATGGAGGAAAGTCAGGAAAATAATAGGAAAGAGGGCTTGAAAGTCATCGCAGAGGGAGCGAGGAGTATAAAATACAACTAAAATAGGGATAGGGGAAATAAAGGAGAAGAAGGTTCCGATTTTGTTGAGTGGAAGACTGATGGTTGTGTATAATGGGCAGTGATTAAAAAGCTAATAAAAAGTAGGAATGAAAACACTTTTCAAAACTAGGATGAAGAAGCTCAAAAGAGGAGAGAACAACACATGAGGTACAGTAATCTCTTGGTATACAGTGTTTCACTTATTGCGGATTCAATGCATCGCATATATTTAGATTTATATTAGACTTTACGCCGATCTGATCGGTGTTATCAGTATCGGACGATAATTAGCATTTTATGCTGACCGGCTTTCATATAACTCGCCGAGCCGATCCATGACGTCATCGATCAGCGCCGCACAAGACATTTAACTCCAAAAATCCAAAAGATAGTTTATTTTTAGCATTGTGCCGTGTCTTCTTGCGCAGTACTGTAACTATCTGACTGCCAATAAAGTGTTTTCAATTTGTCAGTTGAAAAAAACACATCGTCGGTGTGGGACTATTTTGCAGTGTCTCAGACAAACAACACGTAAGTTATTTGCAGTCTGTGCACAACTGAAGTACGTCGTGGGGAACGTCATCTAAATGCTTCAACACAACAAATTTGATCGAGCACCTGAAGAATGTACACGAGGAGCATGCCGCGTTCAAGCAACGCAGCGTGGGGGGGAGTCAAAGAGACTCGAACTCTGGACAACACCCGTCCGTATAGCTGGCACAGTGAGAAAGTTAGATTAAGCATGTCATTAACAGTATTTATTAAAGTAATTTAATTGCAATAAAGTAATTTAATTACAGTAAGTTAGCACCCATTATTTCTGTCGTGTAATGTTGATTTAACCTAAACTTATGTCAGTGGCCAATCCTTGAATGCCCCCTAGAGGTCATTGGTGTTTTAACTTTTGTCTAAAATGCTTGAGAATAATTTGAGCTGGGACGGGCGGCTCCAGCACGCTGCCGCAACCCTTGTGAGGATAAGCTGTCCAGAAAATGGATGGATGGATGGCTACAGTACACAAGTATATACAATAAATGAACAAGTCATGTAAATAGACACATTGCTCCAGCTTGTGATCGGTGATCCGTTTTTTTTAAACTTGCTGATCGGTGATCGGCCCCCAAAATCCTGATCGTGTAAAACCTAATATATATATATATATATATATATATATATATATTTTTTTTTTTTAAATCATTATTATCAGTATCGTGCAGTAACGCTCCTGCACATCTTTTGTTCAGTTGGTATTGCTGGCTATTTGACTATAATGTGGTAGCAATGACTTACAGAAGGACGAATAGGTTATATTACTTTGCAGAAAAAAAGGAAACCTTACTAAGCAATTTCAACAATCACATTTGGTAAGTTGCCAAGTTGTTTACTAATGTGGTGAACATGACCGGCATGCCACTGGTTAACAAACAAGCCACAGTGAGAGTTTCATGAAATATGAAATAAATTCACAAATACTAACCTGGCCCGACATACAAAAAAAAGCTAATGCACACATTCATAACAATATGGAACATTATGGAACTGGTTGGGCCAACAATATGGAATAAATTCAAGTAAAGAGCAATGTTTAGCTTGATTTTGTACAACCTGTAGTTAAAAAAATAAATAAAAAAGAGTACCGCAAGGTATTATGGGAAGTAGCAGCAAGAACCATGATGCTTTGCGCTGCCTATAACGCCAAGACAGTCACTGTAAGGCATATTGCCAGGGTAAGTAAACTTATGAGCGTAACTGTACATATATGCAGTCATACGTGCGTAGCCCTGTCATATTGGAATGAAAGAGTAGGCTAAACCTTTTTTATAACCACTAAGTGGCGGTGGCATTTTGGAATGAAAGTGTATGGCTTTTTCATAACCACTAGATGGCAGCATACATTTATAAAATGTGAAAAAAAAATTCCATTTGCCCTATACCTATGTATAATGCGCCCTATTGACTTTTGAATATTTTTGGAAGAAAAAAATGCACATTATACACAAGAAACTACAGTAATTGGGGTTTTCTGGAACATAACCCCCAGGGATAAATGAGGGATTACTCTAAAACGCAGAGCACATCCATCATGAACATTCAATCCAGCATTTCATTCGACTCTCATTGTCTCTTTCTCTCTTCCCAACATCTAATCACTCCATGCAGGCCACAGAGGTGACCAAAGCGCACGTGCCTTCTGCAACTCATCTGTCAGTCCCACCACTCTTTGTCACACTCTTCATTTGCCCTCCTCTGAATCACCACACTGCCCACCTGGGGGTGTAATGCGATACCCACCATGCTATTAGAAATAAGAGAATGGAGGGTGAAGTGCTTCTATCATTCCATTACAGTGATATACTGATTAAATGGATGAACTTATTGAGACACACCTCAACTAATTTAATGATCAATGGGGGGTAAGGAAGACACCTTTGCTCCATTTGTCTACGCTTTCAACTTTGAGGCAACTAACTTTTTTTTTTTCTGTTCCAGCCTGACTGCATCTCATGGATACAGAAAGGAATGTTTTAGTATTTTTCTACTCCACATCCTGTACTTGATTAGACATGCAACATTTGCAACAGACACCAGACAGGTTTTAGTGGTATAGTTGTCTCTCTAAGAAAATATACACTTGGCCGACTATTATTTGGGTTATCAGAAAATGATAATGAAGAAGTAAGGGACAATTGTTTCTTTGCTACAGTTGTGAAGTGCAATTACTTTTTCACTATTCCTACTCTTTCCTAAGTGTAGCAGCCAGATCATACTGAAGAATATTTTGTTCAGAACAAAACACTCTGCTTTAAGTGGACGTGATGGAATATTACAAAAGTGACAACACCACAATAGTACCAGCAACAAAAGTACCAAATGTGTAAACTATTTTCCAAGTGATTCAATAGAAGTGAAAATGGAGATTCAGATTTAGTGTTATGATAACATTGATAAAACAATATGCATATGATATGTCTACTCCAAATACCAAATAAAATAGAGTTGAATATGCTTGTGATATGTTTTATTGTTTGGATAATTTGCATGGTAATGAAGTGATGTGAAATGAAAGTGAAATTTTACAACCCTTAAAAAAAACGGTAACAAAAAAAAGTCTTTGTACTAGTAGTATGACAATGGAAATTTATTCTCTAGCTTTAGCTACTCTTGTTCTATTAGAAGAGGAGAGAGAGTGAGCGAGATGGTGAGGAGAGCTGTTCCTTTCCCCCCACTCAGCATTAATTATGACCATCTCCACTTTGAGGTCAATTACCATAAATCAAAGTTAGAATAATAAGCCCATCAAATGCTTGTTCAGTCATTGGCCTCTCCTGTCCTATCACACAGCTTCATCATGTTTTATGTTCACTATATCACATTGAGAAGCAGGAGCTGGGAGGTTACGACTTTAATTCAGTTCAAGATTCTTTATTTCTCTCTATCGCTCTACAACATAGATGTCTATTGAGAATAACAATATGTCACAATTTTCATATCTGAAGACTGGTCACACACCGAGATTGTCTCATCCCGATTCGGTATTTTGAAATGTGCTGCTCCACATACAGTATATGGCAACGTCACATTTTTAGTCTAGTCATTTTTAGCTATACCAGTGCACACCATCCAATACAACAGCTCCACAATGAATTTAAACAACAGCAACAAAAGTTTGGAAGCTGTTGGTTTGCACCCTCCTATTCATCTTTTGCACACACTGTTTTGCAGCCCTTCATACACTGGATATAAAAGATGGGCAAGTACTTTTAAATTGATTTTACTTCATTTAACCTTCTTGAATATAGATATGCTTAAGTGCTAAAATCTCTGAATTGTGTCGTATTTAAACGCTTGACATATGTGTACTTCAATTATTATTAAATGGATATTTTTTTATGAATAGGATGACAGCGCATTTAACTGTAGGGGTTCCACTGTAAAATTTCAAATATATTTTTTTACTTGCTCTAATAAACGTCTATTTTGCATGTTTCGTTAATTTTGTGTATGAATGTATATTTCCTAGTATATTACATGTAAATGCATCTTTTCAACGTCTTCTTGCTTACCATGGAAGGCTTGTACACTGGACCCACATTAATCACAGGGGTTATAGTCCAGAACCCCCTGCGATAGATGAAAATCCATCATACACTATCGCTCTCTCATTATTAATATATATTTTCAATATATTGCGTTTTCAATATATTGCGTTTCAATATAATACCAACGCAAAATATGCACGTGAGGTACAGGTATTGTTTTTGTCCACTTCTCTATGCCTCACATCCTATACTATAGTATATGTGACTTTGAATGTTTGTCGCTCGTTGCCTGACCTGGTGAGTGACATCAGAGTCAGCGAATGATAGTGTAGAGTTGGCCTTGTTGGCTCAGGATAGCCGTTTGCCAGTCCGTGTGTTGAGTTACTCAGCGTAAGTTGTGGCTTTCGGCAGCTTGTGTCTGAATGTTGTGTGTTACATTTGTTCAATAAAGCGATTGAAAGTGCACTGGCGACTGTGTCTATCCTTGACAACCTGTGGAGGGATTACAATTTGTTCTAACTAGCCGTGGTAGGTAATATGAAATTAGATAACGACGTTTACTTTACCATAGACGTACAGTTGTGTAAGACAATACAGCTTTGCAGTAGATACATCACACTTTATCTTCTTGCGTAAGTGTGAAACGATAAAACATTTTGAAGATTCTCTGTCATTTATGCACTCTTTCCTCCTTGCTTGCACTTATTGCTACGTGTGCAGTAACGGTACATGTGAAAAAATTATCAAAAAATCCTGCGAAACGTTGCGATATATATTAACAATTCTTCCATACAGCGGCTTTAATAAGTATTTAACACGTGACAATTTTTCTCACTAAATATATTTCCAAAGATGCTATTGTCTTGAAAATTTCACCAGCTGTTGGGAACAACCCAAGTAATCCATACATACAAAGAAAGAAGAACAAATAAGATCAGAAATTAAGTTGTGTGTAATAAAGTGAAATGACACAGGGAAAAAGTTGGTATTTGTACACTTTGTACAAAAGCCTTTGTTGGCAATGACAGCTTCAAGACGGCTCCTGTATGGAGAAACTAGTTGCATGCATTGCTTTGGTGTGATTTTGGCCCATTCCTCCACACAAATCTTCAAATCTTGAAGATTCCATGGGTTTCTTTTATGGACCTTGGGTTTCAGTTCTTTCCATAACATTTCGGTTGGATTAAAGTCCGGTGATTGGCTGGGCCATTCTCTTATTTTATTTTATTTTTAAACCAATTGAGAGTTTCCTTGGCAGCATGTTTTGGATCATTATCCTGCTGAAATGTCCACTATCTCCACAGGTGGTCCTCGACTCTTGGACAACTATTCTGATTATTATTATTATTTGCACTCTTCTGTCACAAAGCTTGCGACGAGCACCTGATCGAGGCAAAAATATGGTGGTATGATTGGATTTCCACTTACAGTACATATTATGGCCCCAACCAGTGAGCACTGGAACATTCAGAAGCTTAGATATGCACCTGTAACCAATGCCATTGTTATGTTTTGCAACAATTAGTTTGTGATGGTCTTGAGACAACTCTCTGCTCTTACCAATTATGAGATGTGTCTTGAATCACACCTTGGCAATGAGACCTTTTTGTAGGCCATCAATTAGGACTGAACCAGCTGATATTCATTTGCATTGACAAGGGGCCGAATTGCTGTTGATTATTGATACATACATTTTAGGTGTTGTCTTGGCTTTCCATGCCTTTTTGCACCTCCCTTCATGTGTTCAATATGTTTTCCCTGTCATTTCACATTTTTACACACAACTTAATTTCTGAGCTTATTTTTTCTAGTTTCTTTGTATGTATGGATGACTTGGGTGGTTCCCAACATCAGGTGAAAATTTCAGGTCAATAGCACATTTGGAAGTATATTTAGTGAGAAAAATTATGGCGTGTTAAATACTTATTTCAGCCGCTGTATAGCCATTTAAATATACCATTTAAAAAGTCGCAATAAAGTGAAACCGCAATAAGTGTACCGCGATATGGCGACGGACGACTGTATTCATATAGTACTTCAATGACGGTCACGTACATAATAGTGCACTGCTTTCTTTTGTTATACATAAATTTCATTGATAACACCACCCAGAGTCACTACCTATTGAAAAGGGTTTATTTAACGGGTTTTATTTTCTTAAGGTAAAAAATATCTGGCATTTCATACTATTATTTCATCTGATTGATCTGCTCATCTCTTACTGACTTAACTCTGGTGATTTGGATGTAGATTCAAGCTAGTCTAAATGAGAAATAGTTGCCAAGAGGGACTGTAAATCGAGCTATAACCCAACTCATCCCTTTGGCTTTTACTCGCACCGCCCCCATCTACTCACATTGCTCAAACATCCTTGACCGTATTGGCCAATAGACTTTCTATTAGAACCTTTTGCATAACCATGAAAGAGTGTTGCATGGACCACTAGATGTTGAGCTAATACTCAACATGACCTTTTCTGAAAGCCTGTATTCCAATAAATACTAATTTCCTGTTGATCTAATTAGTGCCTAGAGGAATTTGTCTTCATCAATTATTGAGTAAAAACAGGAGAAACTGTATGGTCTGCCATTGTAATGGATTTATTATGGTTGAGGCAGGGGGAAAAAAGAAAGGGTAGCTATTATTTATTAAGCAGTTCTTTAATTGTGTTGAAACCACCCGCTGATGCGTGCAGTACGAAGTAGTGTGGTGGCATATTTTCCACATTGGCTAGCACAGAGTGAACGTGTAAGCCCAGTGGAGAGCCCTGATTCCCTATTGAATATTGGGGCACAACTATTGCATGTGGCTGATGCAATCACAAGTGCATAAAATAAATACAGTATATACCAATATACATAGATGAAGCAGCATTGCAGTCATACCACACAAGAACAGATCTCAGAAGGAAATTTTGCTGAAAGTGTTACACATCAAATGTAAAGGTTTAACATTAACAGCAGTTGAATGAATTATTTTGCTGAAATTTTGTTAAGCCATACCTTAATATACCAGTTCGACAACCTGGACATATCAATTGGAACTGGCACAGATTATAGTTAACTTCTGAGGTTATTACCGTGCAAAAATAAAGAAAGAAGAGCAAATCGCATCAATAAGTACATAGTATAACCCATTGAACACACAGTGCAGGTGCAGAGTAAAGCTGTTGGCAGAACCATCTTAACATTGTTAAGATCCAGCCTGACATTTATTACAATTTTAAAAAGTAATGGCATAAGTAGTAGCCTCACATCTTGTTGGCCCAAATGCTATAGGGCTGTTTAATGCAGTGTTGGCCATAGAGAACAGACTGTCCATCCCACAACTCTTCTTTGCGATCGGCTAACAAAAAATGTTGCCTCTCTAGATCTTTTGATACACAGGCAGAAAGGTGGACTTCGCAGATAGGCCTTATCTCACGCTTTCAAATGTTTTCCTTCCACTAAGATGTTTGTTCCTCTTCAATTTTTAATGAACAAACGAAGCTTTATCAACTGGACTGAAGACAAGCAGTCTGACCAAGGACAATTGGCTCTCACAGACATACACATAACTCAGTTGAATCATTTTTAAATAACTGATGTACTCAAATCACAACTAAAATGTCATGTGTATTTGAGCACACATCTCACTTAATGATTTTTCCACGACAATCAGTCTCGTCTTCCAATCCAAGTCTCACACAATCAAGCGCAACTCATCTTGGTACCTCGACTGACCTGTGAGAAGTGGAAGAAATTAGGAAAAACCCCAGTTTCATGCAGTGCAGTTCCTCTGCAAACTGCAACACACAACAAGAAATAAGTAACGACACACATTCTAGCATGGCCACTAGCAGCGTCACAAGTAGCGGCTACTGGTTTAACTACATTTCTCAGCAGCGTGGTATTAATAACATTGCTGTTTTCCACATCAAATCGCTTTTCAGTAGTAAAGCTACCTTCATGATCACATAAACATTGAAGCTAAATTTCCCCAGACAGTTCTAAACCTCAAATGCACCTCTTCAATATTTGACATGACGTACCTGTCCAGCCAATATGGCGAGAGGATGGGCAACATTTCACATATTTTTTTTTTCTTCCAAATTATATTAATCACGATAACAAAAACATTTACAACCTTCAAAAAACGTGAGTAGTAGTAACACTAGTAGTGCAAGAAACGCTGATAGTTCACGATGCTTGACCGATTTAAAACCATCTCTTGTTGCTGTTTGGTCTCTGTTTTTGCACTCGCTCAACTGAAAATAACTTCTAAGAAAAGGTTTTCTATCAAAGAAAGGAGCAAAGTATTTAAAACATTTTAAAATGTCTCATTGTATTTTATATATTATATCCATCCATCCATTTTCTGAGCCGCTTCTCCTCACTAGGGTCGCGGGCGTGCTGGAGCCTATCCCAGCTGTCATCGGGCAGGAGGCGGGGTACACCCTGAACTGGTTGCCAGCCAATCGCAGGGCACATACGAACAAACAACCATTCGCACTCACAGTCATGCCTACGGGCAATTTAGAGTCTCCAATCAATGCATGTTTTTGGGATGTGGGAGAAAACCGGAGTGCCCGGAGAAAACCCACGCAGGCACGGGGAGAACATGCAAACTCCACACAGGCGGGGACGGGGATTGAACCCCGCACCTCAGAACTGTGAGGCTGACGCTCTAACCAGTCGGCCACCGTGCCGCCTATATATTATATATTATTCTTTATTTTCTGACAGTTCCCCCCCCAGCCCACAGACAACACACCCCACAAATGAGGTATTAAAAGATGGGTCTCAGCCACAGTTAGATTTATTTTTCCTGTTACCATGGCAATGAATTCAACCCCCCCCCCCCCCCCCCCCCCTAAACAAAACCCCAACAATAAAAAAAAATACTTCTATTTAAATGAATGGGGCATCGTCTCGAGCAACAACATGAGTCCCTTTTTCCCCAGACATGCTGCACTGGCATAAGGTAACCGAAAGACGCGTTTCTCGTCTCATTTGTTGACACAGTTCGGACATACATTGCAGTAAACAGCTTACAGTGGCGCACAGTCTTTTTTTAGTCTTGTAATGGAGCCCTGTGTTGCGAACATGTTTGTGACATCTTTCTGACACCAACTTTTGTCCCTTGATTTCCCGTTGCTATTATGTGTATCGAGAGTTTGGTGCTTGCTTTGTGTCACATTGTGACACATAATGCCATTATGCAAGCTTTTAAGGCCTCTTTATACTCCCGCAGTCGCGCAGCCGACAACGCCCGCATTCCATCACGTGACCGACGAATTGGCCCGTGCGGGCCCCTCTGCGTAGCTTGACTCGCACACAGCAAAAATTGTTGCTGTGCGTCGAACGCCGCAGAGATCATCTCTCGTGATTGCTCCGTTTTAGTCACATGCTGTGATGACGTACTCAGCGTGCCCCGCGCGAGTATAAAGAAGCCTTAAGACAACACAAAGTTAAATTCTTATTGATCTGCCTTTCTGTTTTGTGTACTCAGGATGCTATCTACAGTTACTATATGTTAGCATACAAATTGTTAGCATTTTAGCAACTTTTTTTTTTAGGCCAAATTTTAAAATAGTTGTACAAGGCAAATTCTCCACAAATTCTCATTATTATTATTCACAAATTTTCAGCGTCTTCGTTGTCTATTTTCTTTTATTATATTCTGCCTTCCTCAGGTCCGCGTGATATAAAAGTTGAGGAAGTGAAGAGCAATTCTGAAGTTTATAGCACCAAATGGTGGGTCATTTCACTAGAAATTGGCAACTCTGCATCTGCAGCAGAATCGCATACCGGTGTCATATGTAAAGTGCTTTCCATCGAGCAGGAATTACTCCTGTCTGCTCGCGTACACGCACGCACGCGCACGCACGCACGCGCACACACGCGCACACACACACACACACACACACACACACATACACGTATATATCTAGAGTAGATGGCCAAGGGGGAGGGAGAGAGGAGGGAGAAACAGAGAAATGCTGACTAAAACATTTTTCTCCATTTCACAAAAGTAGCTGTGGTGCTGTCAACATGATGAATGAGAGTATAAAAAGTGAGAGAGACATAAAAAGAAAGCAGAGAGAGTGAGAGAGCACAAGGAGAGGTAGACAGGCGAGAATGCGGGGAAGAATACATTTTGGGGGGAAGCATGAGGTGGACTACTCTGACCTGGGCATGTGACAGCAGCTGTTGAACATTTCCACCAGCGTACAGTAATACTCAGTGTGTGCGTGTGCGTATGTCTGTTGGTGTGTGTGTGTGCACGCGTGTCATCAGTTAATGATTATGCAGTCAGCACTTGTACAGCTGTTAAACAGGTAAGAACAGACTGTCAAGCAGCCTCAGCAAGACATCGCAATAAAGTGAGAAGCGTTCATTGTATGTGCATGTGTACTGCTGTGGCTAGAAGTTTACTGTACATGGGTATGAATGTCATAAACTTGGGGCTTTTAATGACTCAATTGAAAACCTTTTTGCTAGCGTGGAATATAAGATAGCTCCAATAACTTTTAAAAGCAATATTTTGGTGAACAGAATTTTAATTATTTTGGATTTCCTCTATTCCACACAGGTCTAAATTATACATATAGGTTCAAACATATACATCCCACCCCATAAATATTCAGTTTTTTTTATCTAGTTTTACCTCGACTAAATGCTTTTCATCGCCATCAGTAAGTTAGCTTTAGAGGAGTTGTAGGCGGTGAGTGTTCGATGTTTTCAATTCCATTATGGACCGCCTTCTACTTGAGTTACACCATATTACATTCTGTCAGGTTTAGTTGTGTGTGACCCGTTTTACTGCGGCCGACGAGGTGTCTCATCCGCACCGTGACTGCTGTGGCAAATGTTTTGACAATTTCAAAATTTTGCCGGGCGTCCACAGCAATCATGGCCTGTCCCATTTGCCCATCCCGTCCCCTGCATCATCTCACCACCATTGCATTTTGTCCATGGTGGCTCGAACCAGGTCTGCCGTGGCCACACGGGACATAGTGGAAAGCATAATAAGCAATAGGGATGAGATTTCGGCTTTGGGAAGCCCATTCCAGAAGCTGCTTCATAAATTCCAAAAACAGTTTTAGTGTGTGTTTGGTAGTGATTGGTAGATGAGGCCTCGTGAAGCACTGCGTCACATTGGGAAAACTGTATTGATACTGTGTCGGTAATGTATCCTGTGTTGCTCAATACAGAAACCTGGTGGATCTTAAATATCCTTGCAGGCAACCAATACAATATTATTTAAGTTATTGTATGTTATATTGTTTTAATCGTAAATTTTAAATATACAGTCAAAAATTGTGAACGTCATAATGTGAAAATCTAAGTGTTGGGATTGCGAGTGTGATGTTGCTTATGTAGTTATGAAAATAGTTTTTCATATGTTTATTTAAAAAAAAACGGTTTTGGCATTCAGGTGATTCCTTTTTTGAGGCAATTTTTCTAGCTTTACAGAACTCTGTTACACAAAGCACTGATGGATCTTGTGTGCCTAAAAACTGTAGAGACCACCAAAAGAGGTTCAGATATACAGTATTCACATTAAATATAAAATAAATAAAATTTATTAACGATATCCAAACAATTTCTACATAAACCTTTCAAAACATGATTGCTAATAATGAAATTCAGCACTACCTGGTCCAACGCGTGCTTCCTGGAAGCTTGAGGTTAAAAAATGAAATAGCCTTATTTAAAAAAAACATTAATAAAGAGACGCTGGCACGGTGGACAACTGGTTAGCACATCTGCCTCACAGTTCTGGGGACTGTGGTTCAAATCCTGGCCCTGGCTGTGTGGAGTTTGCAGGTTTTCTCCGGGCACTCCGGTTTCCTCCCACATCCCAAAAACATGCGTGGTAGGTTGATTGAGGACTCTAAATTGCCAGTAGGTGTGAATGTGAGTGCGAATGGTAGTTTGTTTTTATGTGCCCTGCGATTGGCTGGCGCCCGGTTCAGGGTGTATCCCGCCTCCGGCCCCAAAATAGCTGGGATAGGCTCCAGCAAGCAGCCCGCGACCCTAGTGAGGATAAGCGGTAAAGAAAATGGATGGATAATAAAGAGACCATGAGGAAATGTCTGTATACCTGTTTATTCTAGGTGTATTTGGGACTTCTTTTCCATGTTACTTACTTTGAAATGGATTTTAATTCTGATGGACCAAACAGAAACTGAGAGGTGAAAACAAGGTGAAACAAGGAAATGAACACAAATACCTTATTTGCTGATACTATTGGGGGGTATAAGACCAAAATGGTCCCACGTGGCAGAAAGCCTTTTTCTTTGGGGCTCTGTATCACAATAGCTTGAAGGAAATGATTGTGCTTCAAAAGATACGTTATTCTTTTGGCAGAGATGCATCCCGTTGAAACCTGCACTTCCTTATAAGCACAGTTTGGCACGGCATCCTGCAGTGACAGGTAGGAGCGATAAAGCGGTTGCATCGGTCACGTGACGTTCTTAAAGTGATACGGGCACCGGCACAGGGTTTCATCACATGAGCTCAGCACATGAGTCGATGCATTGGTTTTGCTGGACCCAACACTAGCGTTTGTATCCTTGACCCATTGGAACACCTCTCCGTCCGTGGCGATGTAAAACTCCTTCACTGTTAAAAGTGACCCAATCGACATGCTGTGACAACGTGAGAGATTGCGTGATTTCCAAAGACGAAAAACACGGCGTCACCCCTTACATAGATTTGAAAAAGCAGCTATTACAAGATAATATATCTCTTTTCACAAGTCTTTTTCCTTTTTCAATGGCGGACGGTCGCTTCGTTCTTTTCTCTTTACCTTTGCCAGCTTCACAAGCAGTGGTAACTAGTAGAGAGACACTTGCCCTCCGCGCAGCTACGTCAATGCCAACTCGTCTGTCATGGAGGATCCGAGTCATCGCATTGAGCTGCCGCTGAAGAGGAAAAAAACTGATTCTTCCACTTCAACTGAGGATTTACTTGATTCGACAGAGATACAGATGAGTGTCCTCCTCGCAAGTCGAAAGAAATTGTCAATTACACTTGAGTTGCTTTGCCAGGAGATCGGCAAACTCAGAAAGAGCTTGGCATTCATATAACAACAGGTCAAGGAGCTAAGATTAGAGAATACTGCGCTCCGATCAAACATGATGTCAACGTCATCAAAAATACAAACTCTTACACTGGAATATAATTTCTCATGAAAGAAACTACGCTGGACATTCAATCAAGAAGCATGCGCGACAATCTAATTTTCTCGGGCATTCCAGAAAATGCTCTGGAAGACCCAGAGGTGCAGGGTAAAAAGTTTATGATGTCCGCGCTCAAGATACAGCAAGATACAGTAGACAAGATTACCTTGCCCAGGAAACCGACTACGTCCCATCATTTCAAAGTTGGAACACTTTCGTCAAAATGTTTTTGTAAAATCAAAAGGTCGGGAGCTCAAAGGGACTTAGTTTGGAACGAATGATCAGTTCCCCAAGGAAATCAACAAGAGCCGTAAAATATTGTACCCTTTGTTGAAGAATCACCAAAGGCAAACGAACAAGGCCAGTAGTCAAACTATAGGTCGACGGCCAACTGTTTCGTAATACCAACGTCACGCCCTGGCTCTTCTAGATAAGTACTTCTTTTGATCTGTTGTCGTTATGAATTGTCAAATGTGTACTGTATTTTGTTTCAATCTTTCCACTTTTGCTTAGACAAAAAAAAAAAAAAAAAAGCAAAAAAATCGGAATCGCGCATGCCACCAGCATGAATCCTCACTCCTATCTGTCTGCTTTCCTGCTCTGCTTGTTTCCACACACACTAAACACAGAAGTTGCTCAAAACTCTTCTTGCGCACTACAAACCACCATCACACACCATATTATCCCCTTGTCACTGTTTGTTTATTATGTTCAGTGTTTTTTCGTTACCGTTCTGTGTACCCTGACTTTGCTGTACTTAAATATAGCATCTATATATAGCAGCAGTACCAAATATATTTAAAATTATGATACACGCTCCCATTATATGTCACACTTAACTTTTGTGTCATGGAATGTAAATGGCATTGGATCGCAGGCAAAGAGAATTAAGATTATGGATTATACCACTAAATTTAAAACAGACCTCCTCCTATTACAAGAAACGCACCTTACTGAGTCAGAAGAAAAATGCCTCATTGACTCTAATTTCACTCAGGTTATCTCGGCCTTTTATAACTGTAGACAAAGAGGAGTCTCAATACTAGTCCATAAAAGACTACTTTTTACAATAAATAGTACAGTAGCAGATCCAGTCCGATATATAATTATACAGGCTACAATATTTAACAAGCTTTACACAATCGTCCATCTATTTATTCGCTCCAAGTAAAGATGATCCAGCCTTTTTTCACATGCTCTTTTCACACTTGTCAGTCAATTCTACAATTATCATGGGAGGTGATTTTAACCTTACGCTAAATCCCCTAATAGATCCCTCCAATCTCAAAAATAGCAATCAGCCACAATCCCCCAATATATTAGAGCAGTATATGGACGACTTTGGTCTTGCTGACATATGGAGGCTGAAAAACTGTACAAAAAGAAAATACACATTTTTCTCGTCCGTTCACCGCTCTTAAGAATAGATTTTTTCAAACAATTCGGCAGCTCAAAGAATTACCCCCAAAATACATCCAATCATCATCAGCGACCATGCACCAATTTCTCTCAATCTAAAAGTTAAATCAAGTTTGGAACTCCCACCAACATGGTGCTTCAACACGTCCTTAATGAAGGACCTGGATTTTGATTCTTTGGTGAAGAAGGAATGGGATGAGTTTTTGAAATTGACTCACCAACCATATCCCTATCTCTGTTGTGGGAAACCGGGAAAGCTGTATTGAGGGGTCGAATCATATCATACTTTTCGTATTTAAAAAAAAAAACAAGAACAAAAATTGGAAAACGGAATTGAGGAAAATTTAAACACCTCACAGAAGAATATGCAATTAATCCAACAGAAACGCTTAGAAACCAACTTCAAAAGGCAAAACATCAATTAGTTAAGATACACTAACTTTGAGTACAGTAATAAATCAGGAAAATTCCTTGCGAACCAACTTTAGCGCAATAAGGAAAAGTCATGGAAAAGGATGACGAGCTGTGGAGACCCCTAAAGGGACAAGCCGAAAGGAAAAGAAGATTTCAGCCCTTCAAGATTCAAACAGCAACTGTACACAGTCACCGCAAGAAATAATTGACATTTTTTACAATTATTATCGCAGCTTATACGCATCTTTGAACAACCCAGAGCAAAAATAAATTGAAACTTTTATTAACAATCTAAACATTCCTCAATTAAATACACAAATTAAAGACAGCCTTGATGTTCCTTTAACTATCACAGAATTACATAACGCATTAAAAATGAGCGCCTGGCCCGGACGGAATCCCCGTCGAATTCATTAAACATTTCTGGCCAATACTAGCGCCTCTATTTCTCAGAACAGTCAAGGAGATAAACGATAAAGGTCAAATTAGTAGCCATATGAACACAACTTCAATTAAGTTATTACTAAAGTCAGGTAAAGCCCCCACTCTCCCGGCTAATTGTTGGCCCTTATCACTGATTAATGTAGATATCAAGATTATCTCGAAAGCCCTCGCAGCGAGACTTGAAAAGGTACTCCCGTCAATAAGCCATTATGACCAGACAGGCTTCATTAAAGGTAGAATTTCCACAAATAATTTCAGACGTCTGTTAAATTTAATAAGCATGTCACAGCGTAAAAATCTAAACGCAATCATCATGTCACTTGACGCAGAGAAAGCTTTCGATAAAGTTAACTGGGCTTTCCTGTTTGCAGTATTTCGCAAATTTGGCTTTGGAGATTCATTTATACATTGGATAGCGACATTATACAATTCGCCGAAAGTGACAGTCACCACAAATAGGATTAGTTCACAAACTTGTACATTACAAAGAGGAACCAGACAAGGATGTTCACTCTCACCAATGCTATTTGCAATATTCATCGCCGCTATACGTCAGAATGCTAATATTAAAGGTATCTGCTCACTAGTGACAGAACACAAAATCAATCTATATGCTGATGATATTCTTTGCTTACAGGAACCAAAGTATGCTCTTCAGGCAGTCTTCAACCTCATTAAAACATTTTCACAAATATCAGACTACTCTATCAACTGGACAAAATCAACAATACTGCCAATAACATCAAACTCATGGCTTTATGCAGATCAAATCCCAGATTACCCTATTCCTATAGGAAACATTAAGTATTTAGGTATTAATATTTCGTGAAAATTCACACAGCTACCCAATCTAAATTACACACCACTTTTGGAAAAAATCTCAGCTGATTTAAGACTGGAATAACTTGCCTATATCACTAGTGGGAAGAATAGCTATAATAAAAATGAAAACCTTTCCTCAAATTATTTATTTTCAATGATTCCATCTAAGCCGACATTTAAATGGTTTCAAACCTTAGATTCTGCTGAAATAAATTTTTATTTAAAAAAAATAAGGAAAATAGAATTAGTCTATCCACTCTTCAGAAAGGTAAAGAGGAGGGAGGCCTAAATGCTCCGAACTTTAAAAACAATTATTTAGCTAACCAATTACAATATCTCATCAAATGATTGCACCACAATGAGTATGATTATTCGCTAGAACTGGAACAAATAGACTACAACAACATCGAACTCCCAAAACTCCCATTTATTTCCTCTATTGCCTTCTATTTAAGTCTTAAACGCCATAAACGCTTCAAGAACCCAATAATCGCATCCACCTTAACGGTTTGGTGGCAAAGTTTAGAATCTACAGGATCTCAATTAGCTCCCAGTATGCTCTCCCCAATCTGGCATAATCCAGATTTCAAAATTAATAATATACCCCTTCATTTTCAACATGGAATTGACCACCTACAACAACTATTTAACAATAATGTTTTTAGGACATCCAATAACAGGCAGAAACTTTCTTCAATACAATAAATTAAAAGCAGCAATAAAAAAAATAATACCAACACTCCAGAGCACCCTCGAACTGCCGGAGTTTGTCAAGCAAATAGTGAAGCTTCTCCCGCAAAATAAACGAAATCTCTCAAAATTTTATAAATTCATTTCATGGACTAAATCAATGCACTTACCAATCACCAAATGGAAAGAAGACCTTTCCATGTCCACTGATCATGGCTACTGGATATAGATTTGTAACAATACGTTTTGAATGACAAAAAACATAAATCTACATCTTATACAATATAAAGTGCTCCAAACAACACACTTTACTCAGTACACTATGCATAAAATGGGCTTCTCTCCATGTAATATGTGCGCGCAATGCACCAAACATACCCCAGACACCTATTTTCATGCTATATGGGAATGCACACCAATTGAATGCTTTTGGTCTTCGGTTACACAAAAACTCTCTTACATTTTGAATTTCAGGACTCCACTTTCCCCAAGATTGTGCATACTTGGCGACTTAAGCATAATCGACCTCCCTAATAAATATTCACAATCATTACTTGTCGCATTAGCTACCGCTAAGAAAACAATTCTATTAAACTACAAAAAGAAACAAGCTATTAACATCAATCAGTGGCTAAATCTCATCATAGAATATATGGAGTTACAAAAAATATCAGCAGAACGAAAAAATAAATTACATATACGTAGATAGCTGGTCACCTTTTCTCAAAATGCTAAATCGAGACTCTTGATCTTTTTCTTTTTTTTTTGTCAATGTCTTTATGTCTCAAAAGTGTTCTCTGTCAATTGACTGTCTGTTGTCGTACTAGAGCGGCTGCAACTACCGGAGACAAATTCCGTGTGGTTTTTTTGGACATACTTGGCAAATAAAGATGATTCTGGATCTGATTCTCATTCTGATTGATTCCTTTGCCTGGGTAGGGTGCCATTTGACAATAACAAGGCTATCTTCGTAAGTGTTTAAGTAAACTTTTGAATGTTGTATTCTTTGTTGTTGAGGTTGTTATTGTTGTTTTATTATTATTATATTTATTTCTTTTTATTTTTATTTTTCGTTCGTCTTTGGAGACATTACACGACTCACTTACACAAGGGGAGACTTGCTAAGCATAAAGGAGGCTACTCCGGACATTCTTTCACCAACTTTCGCAAATCCGCTCAGTTTTTTTCCCTAAGTTATTCACCGGAGGAGCGACCGCGGTCTTTGGCGCATGGAGGTGGAGGCGACGCCACAGAGGGAAGCGAGTCGGTATCCAGGTGACGCTCCACAAGAAAGGATACAGATTGGCGTTCCCGTCGATCCACCTCGCAAATATATGCTCCCTACCCAACAAAATGGACGAGCTTCATCTTCTGATAAAAACCAGTAAAGACTTCGGACGTTCCGCCGCCATGTGGTTTACGGAGACTTGGCTTTGCGACGCTGTACCGTCACGCTTCCCGGCTTCCATCTTCACAGGGCAGACCGCGACATGGAATCCTCGGGTACTGGAAGTGGAGGACAATATAGACAACAGTATATGTCCTTGCCTTCCAGCTGTAATGGCATCCATTCTTTCGGGATGACTTAAGATTTTTGAGTGTGTCTGTGGCGATGACAGCGATACATACATTCTGAGGAGCATTTGTGAGGTCAGAAGTCATTTATGTTATATGAAAGAGCCTAGCTCTCAATATACTGTGAGGCTATGTATTGAAACAGGAGATCCTGCTGTATAAGTTGGAGGAAGGAATGAGTTGCTGGTACCGACCGGTCACACGACGATCGGAAGAGGATCTGGTTTGGTAGAAATGTGGCTTGCCCAGATAGTGAACTTGTCACAGCTGTAGCAAAGTTACGATACTAGATTTCTTAATCTATAGCCCTTTTTCACCTCACTGCACCTGCAAAAAGTGGGTTAACAACATACACAAATTCACAGATGGAGCCGGTGAGTTTTAACATACCTGTTTCTTGGATTTTTTATGACAGACCAAGGCACAGCTGATGAAAGGTAACATGTTGCCTTGTTAGCTTTCTTTTTATCATTAGCATTCTGGATCTACAGATGGTGGAAACATTTGCAAGAGGACAGAAAGTTTAATATCTGGTACCACGTGGTGGTCAGAATCAGTGCTTATACAACTGAACAGGAAAAAGAAACAAAACATTTCTGGAAACATCCAAAACAACTTGGACCAACAACTGGAGTAAGTGTTTGTGGTTTATTCAGTATAATGTTTGAAATCCATTGTCTCGCAAAGAGGTGCACAGGCTGTTACAACCAGCAAATTAAAATGAATATTCATTGAGAAATGCAACTCTCTTTTGGATGGCCCAGGGATCTGCTTGCTGATTGTGACACATGGCAACTGACAATCAGCCCATTGCAGAGGGCCATAACCTAATGTGTGTGTGCTGATGACAATGTGAGGCAGCGAACCCCAAACACAGCAGTAATTGGACATTACTCCTGAAGAAAGGGCTAAAAGCATCTTGGCTACCCGTTGTGCTGACATCCCTCTTTTACTCTCATCACACCGGTCTCCATTTCCCTTTGCTCTGGCCAGTGCTGCTTTAATTGTAATGGCCTTTCTGGAAGTGTTAAAAGCAGCTCCGAGGCACTGGGCATCACTTTAACAAATATAAAGAGAAGTGGAGACATTTAAACTCTCGAGCTGTCTGTGTTGCTGTGTGTTCACAATAAAAGGCAATAAAATCCACACTGAGCACAACCAGTGTCTACTTTTTACTCTTTTGCCATTAGGGGTTTGTACGTACACATAACATAACTAAACTGAAGCTATCTGAGATGTATGCATATGCACGTGTGTAAAACAGAAAGAGGGAGCATGTGTCAGTTAAATAATAATCACAGTGATTTGCATTTCCCTACGGCCCCAAATGGTGTTTATTTGTGTTAATAATGTAAGGGTGGCGCTCCGGCTGCTTTGTACTATCATCATTAAGGCCGAGTTTGCCTTTTTAATGAGGAGGAAACAAGCACAGCTTTACTAACATTAACAAACGACTCTGACATCAAATTTCAGCAATCTGCATCAAGCAATCAACACAGAGTAATCAGCCTCAAGCAATCAGTGTCATAGGTACAGGTTGGGTTAGTTTGTGCATTCAGGGATCAAACATCAGTCAATAGTCATTGTGCTGACTGTCTGCCTTACCTCTTTTGTATAATCTTAATAACCTGTATAATCTTAGCATCTGCCTCTGACGGAAAATATGTAAGAATAGTTACATAAGTGTAGAAGATAACTTAAGTATCTGGCTGGAGCAACGACACCAGTCTCAATTAACCTTTGGACACGGAAAGACTTCATTGTGAAAGTTTTTGAGACATGACAAGCTTGAGGAAGCTTTGCAACTTGTTTTATTTTAGGGGTGGCTGTCAGTAGTAGAAGTAAGCTATACTGTAACTTTTTACAGCCACAGATTCAAGTAACGTATATAAGTCAGTTGCTGAAAAATACAATACACTTTGGGGAGGTACATTTCCTTTAATCAGAATTGGAGGAAAGAATACTGTATATCTACAGTATAATACATCCATCCATCTATCCATCTATCCATTTTCAACACCACTTATCCTCACCAGGGTTGCGGGTATGCTGGAGCCTATCCCAGCTAACGGCGGTCGAGAGGCGGGGTACACCCTGAACTGGTTGCCAATCAATCGCAGGACTCATATAAACAAACAACCATTCGCACTCACAGTCACACCTATGGGCAATTTAGGGTCTCCAATTAACCTACTGTGCATGTTTTTGGGATGTGGGAGGAAACCGGATTACCTAGAGAAACTCCATGCAGGCACGGGGAGAACATGCAAACTCCACACAGGCGGGGCCGGATTTGAACCCGGGTCCTCAGAACTGTGAGGCAGATGCGCTAACCAGGCATCCATCATGCCTCCCCAGTATAATATGGATGTATCATTTTTCATGCTGATCAGCAAGACTGTTTATCCGAGAAGTAACCATGTCTCTGAATCTACATCTTCAGGAACCATTTTGTGGGCAAACTACATGGTGGTGTTGGCAAATTACTGCAATACTGCAGTATAATATATTTACATTCTGATGTAATGCCTGATTTGCCTTTTTATGGTAAAGGATAATATTTAAAATATCTTAATCTGATCATTTACCAGTGATTATGTTATAAGAACACAAATGCAAGTTTTTAAATACATCTATGCAACACCCAAGCAAGTTTGATTTAACAAACATTATTTTAGTATAAATTTCACAACAATAGTCATTAATTATTCCTAAAATCAATAATTACTGTAAATGCAGTGTCCCTCAACCTCTGAGGGCAACTATAATCTCTGTTGTAGAGAGTTGTGAGCATTAACCTGTCTGATTTTACACAATGCTAGAGAAAAAAAAATCCTTCATCCAAAATGAGACAACCATAGTATTAACAGATTAAAACTCTTCAAACACTGTTAAAAAAGCTTGAATATATTTAAAATATATTGCCAAAAGTATTCACTCACCTGCCTTAACTCACATATGATTTTAAGTGATATCCCATTCTAAATTCATATGGTTTAACATGATGTTGGTCTACCTTCCGCACCTGTAACCACTTCAACATTTGTGGGAAGGCTTTAAGCAACATTTTGGAGTGAGTTCATGGAAATTTTGCCCATTCTTCCATAAGTGTATTTGTGAGGTCACACACTGATGTTGGACGAGAAGGCCTGTCTCACCGTCCACTCGAAATCAACCCAAAGGTGTTCTATCAAATTGAGGGCAGGACTCTGCAGGCCAGTCAAGTTCATCCATACCAAATTCTCTCATCCATGTTTTTTTCATTGACCTTGCTTTGTGCACCGGTGCACAGACATGTTGGAACAGGAAGGGGTAATCCCCAAACTGTTTGATTGTCCAAAATCTCTTGGGATGCTGAAGCATTCAGAGTTCCATTCACTGGAGCTCCGGGGCTAATATTTTGGGTGTCAGGGGGAATTTACGAACGCACCCTTCCTTGGTCAGAATGAAGGCGGGAGGAGCAGCATAGTGGATCTGCGTTCAACAATAAGGCGTAAGGCAAAGTATCTTAACACAGCTCTTCATCGTCAGAGGTTGATATAAAATGATATTGTGCGTACCGAACCGTGACCACTATATCAAACAATTTGATACAGATACATGTATTGTTGCAACACTAATATATATATATATATATATATAGTATCTTAATACCCCTTCAGACTGAGTACAGCCATTCCCAAATGCCCAGAGAAAAGCAATTAACCAGATACTGGATATCAACAGTGAAACTTTGAGGGGAAAAACACATTAAAAATAACAAGTTAATCCAAACTATCATTTAATCTTCAACCACTTTTCCTCAAATCTAAACAGTGGGGTTACTCAAAATCAATTGTTTTATCTATTCAGAGGATTTTAGCTCATGCTAAAAGTGTTTTAATCAACGTAATATGCAGAAAATTAAATTTTCACTGAGAACCTAATTGAGGGAATTTTGCTATAAGCGGAAGATCGTTTGGGATACAGGATTGCCTAAAAATGTTACAGTAATTGACAGTGTGGGGAAACGTTTACATGATAACTATCATGCAATATAAAAAGTAATGACAGTTATGGCTAACAAATGGAACACTCAATGTTTGTACACCTTTTTGCCTCAAGTATGGTAAGCTCGGCCTGGCAAAATTGTCCCATTTCATTCTGAGAAATCCCACACCCTTTCGCAGCAAAACCCGCCCCGCTTCAACATGATTGTGGCTCCTGCATCGCGGGAAGGGTAGGCTATGCAGATGTAACGAGATGTCCGTCCCAAATATAATAATAATAATAATAATAATAACAATAATAAAATAATAATATAATATAATAATAACAATAAAAAAAGTGTTTGGCTTTTGTTAATTTGTTTTCTGAAATGTAAAAGTGTTTCATAATTTGTTATATTGTTTTGCACTTCCAGGCCACCGTAGTGTTGTCAACCCTCAGTGTTCTTTCTCAAATATTCAAATACTCTCGTCCAAATAAAGTGACTCAATGAAAAGTTAACAACTCTTTATAAGAATATTTTGTACTTTTTGTAACCATAACCAGTATAATGGATTTGCACCTTTGAAATGGTCCAAAAGTGGCACTGTCAAAAACTACATTATGGCTCATGCAATATGTATTTTAAGGCTTTCCTGTTTAGTGGCGCAAAAAATGGGCAGACAGAATGGAAATGTATACAAATAGCCACAGCGCCTGATTTATAGCCATAGACTGGCCACTCTGACAGAGGAAATTGCATCTAAAATGTAATGTCTGGGAAAGGAAAATCTAAAATCCGCAGCACTGTTTTGTGAGAACACACCCAGAGGCAGAAGGAGACAGAAAGAAACTTTGCTGCTCTGGTTATCATTTTCCAATCAAAAAAGTTACACATTAAGAAATAAGTATATATTAATGTTTTGTTCTTATATAAAAAAAAAATATATTAGGCAAAACAATCATAACAATTGACTTTTTTATTATGTAGTTTAGTCATTACTCTTTTCAATGTTTTTGTTTTGTTTTGTTTTTTAATGTTTTCTATGTAAACAATGTTTAAGGAACCCAGCTGTGACTAACATTAAGAATAACAGGAATGACCAGACTGCGTGTTTCCAGTAAGCAGAATCCTAAACTGAGTGTTGTTGCTCAATCTATGGGAGATGTTGGTCAGCTATTGTTTCATCATCCCTTTAATCTTTTGGGGAGAAAAACAAATAATTCAAAGTATTTATATAGCACCAAATCACAACAGAAACTTTTTCAAGGCCCTTTTCATATGGAACAGGTATAAAACCACACTTGTCACACACAGAAAATTAACAAAATAACACAAATAGATGTAAATGAATTGCTCCCATTCAATGATGCACATCAAACACATTGTGACACAAAACAGCTCTTGCACCATAATCATCAAAACACATCTCATTGTGGATCTTCAAAGGAGCCGCAATTCTCTAATGAAGATCTTGACTTTGAGTAGTGCACTACTTTTCAATTAGTTCCATGTCAGCGTGATTGGGCGTCAGAGCCTTGATGGGCCTGGAGGCCTGTTGATGAACACCGATAGAGGCAAAAGCAGGCAGAGCTGTAATTGCTATTATGGATAGGGACGATGATGTGTGTGTGGATGCGCGTGTGTGTGCTAAAAGTGTTTTATGAATTCCTGTCACTCTTCTTTTTCAAGTTGATTATCAGACTTTTCCGGAAATATGTAGTGCTTCCAGTCGAATGAAGGAGTGGAGTGAGTCTACAAATATTTTTTCCCCTGTAAAGTAAAAGATGTATTTTCAAACTTTTTGTTGTTTTACTTATTACAGTGCAATATAGTCATAAAATTGTTTGAGGCTTGCTAGAAACATGCCATGTACAGTGTCTTGTCTATGCTGGTAAAAAAAAAAAGCCTCCTGCACAGTAAAAAGATTTTCCACAGTGGTGTGCTGCAGAGTAACTGCATGTACTGTGTATATTTCCACAGATCTAAGCTAGTTGCGATTGATCTTTCCTTCTCCTATTAGATTTGTATCGATGTGTCGCGAGAACAGATGGTCACACCTACATCTCGGGTCTCACTTCACAATCTCAAATCTAATTGAAATAATAATAAATATTTTATGATCAAACTATGTGTGTGGAAGTAGTGTGTTGCGGGTGAGAAATAACACATTTCACTCCAAAAGGCAGGAAAGAAAGTGACATTCCATCATTAGGCGAGAGAAAGAGGTGAATGGATAGATGGATGAGAGCGAGAGATTGAGAGAGAGAGAGCGAGAGAGAGAGAGAGAGAGAGAGAGAGAGAACATGTCCAACAGCACAGGCAGCAGCAGAATTAAAGAGGCTTTTTTTTGTGGCGTTTAATATCCATTCATTGGCTGGACTGCTGACATAGTCAGAGCACTGCGCTCAGGATTTATAGCCCCTAAGAGTGGGCATGCCCAGAACCCAAAGCACTGCAGTCAGCACATTCTCACTCTGCGCATACACACACTTCAAAAGACAGCTGGCTGTGCACACACACGCGCACACACACATTCACCTGGGTAGCTAGTGGCTGTCTGGATGCATGCATCAACAAACCCACTAGAGGTGGGATAAGATTTGGAAGATCGTGTGCAACAGAAGTCGAGGTATGAACATACACACCAACCTGCCCAGCTGGGGGTCTCCATGTACAGCCGACTGGTCGGAGTGAAGAGCCTGAAGACAAGCACAAGAAGAGAAAGAGAGAACCAGTTTAACTATCAGAGAGAGTCAAAGTTTGGTGCCATCATTTAGACCGAGAGAGAGCGAGGAGCGTTCACAGTTTTTTGACTGAACATGTACTGCGTCCTGCACAGTTTAGTTTTGCAAGATCTAACTGATGTAATCATTGAGCTTTAAATAAAAGACAAAGAAACTATCCACAAAATCTACTGATAATATGCAACAGTATGTGCAATGGCTGAAGCGCTAAAATCTAAGTAAATATCAGGAAACTCCTCGATCAGTAGAGCTCTAGTTCGCGTTCATTTGAGTTATTTTAGTGGATGGCAAGTGCGTAGTGAATTCCACAGTGGGTCAGTAATATCTGCAAAGGTGGAATGTCATGATGACCATTGAGCATGAAAAAGAATTATACAAAATGTTACTAGAATTGTGCAAGCCAAAAAATATACCAAAAAATGGAGACAGCAGTTTTTACTAGATGTATTTCTTATGTTGTTGGTTCCACTGGCTGAGACAAAGAGAGGAAGAACAGAATGTGGTACCTCTTGCTGCTGCTGTACCATGGTAATTAGTTAGGTGTAATGGCGAGGCGAGGCCAATTCTGATTGAAAATGTATATAGCGAGGACAAGATGGCGGCAATTGTGTGAATGTGATCATTTCTTAAATGGCTGGCATTAATCTAATGCGTTGCTCTTATTGTGAGGGAGGGAGGGAGGGAGGGAGGGAGGGAGGGAGGGAGGGAGGGAGGGAGGGAGAGAGGGCGAGAGAGAGAGAGAGAGAGAGAGAGAGCGAGAGACAGAGAGAGAGACTGAGATATCCAGTATAGAGAGAATTAGTGTTTTGAGTAAAACAATTCAAAGTTTGATTTGTGTTGCCTTCAGTTTACCTGTGTGTAAAACTAGCCTTGTTCCAGCAGTCAAAAGCTTATTGATAATCTTCTCTCTTTCATCTTAACTAGCACCAAATGTTAAAAGATTTTAAAAAAACTAATAAAAAAGTGACAGGAATAATACAGTAAAATTTAACTATTTTTTAAAGCTTGCAAAACAAAACAAAAAATACATGAGAAGATGAAACTAGGAAAAAAGTGGACAGTAGAAGTATTACTAGAAGTAACTCAAGACAATATAAAAAAATGTAAATGAGTGGTAAAGAAACTGGAAGAACACAAAAGATGACAGTATTTAAGAGTAAAGAATTTGTCAGAGAGACTGTCTGCTTAAAATGTTTTTATTTTTTTTACCCCCTTCCTCTGGCCACCATGGTGGAATCTGGAAAACATAAATCAGAACATTTCGAAGGGTCCTTGCCACCACTGAACAGCAACAGACACTTGATGAATAAGGTTTGCAGACCTAACTATGTGAGGTTGAATACATGAAACATCTACAAATCCACTTTCAAGTGACCCATATCACATCATCGCTGTGTTTACATTGATTGAACACCTGACTAACCACAAATCCATGCTAGTATTTAACAGAACATAACAGTAAAGATTAGAATTGTTTTGGGATTTTTTTTCGGCCATTCACACATTCAGTCTAAAAGGTAACATTTGCATTACTCCAGCAGCTGTCATTGTCTATTCTTTACCCCGTTTAATGTTCTATTTATGTATCTATGTGTATCCAGACAAATTAACTTAGTGGATGTAAAGAACTGAGGGTAAACGTGGCTGTGAGTGCTTGTGTAAACAATCTTTATGAATTGAATATTATCTAAGCAACTTGTGTAAAAAAACACAATCAAAATGTAATCTTCGGAATGGATACGAATGCGAGCGACGAGAGTAGTACGATTAATGGTAGTCCAGGCAAATTTAAGCCAGATAATAAATGGGGAAAACAAAACAAAAAAGGGAGCCGTTTGCCCGCATTTCTTAGCATCGTCTGACATCTAAAATCTACAACAATTGCCATTGTCTGCACTGAGCCACATCTGTCATCTGTGTAATTAAAGGCACCTCAACACCTGTTGTGGCTACAATGGTCTCTAATGAATAGTGGGAGGACAAATAACTAGATTAGGGCCATAGGTTTGAAATCAAATTAAACCAGCAGTCATTATAACTGACCACATGGAATGATGTCAGACATCACTGAGTAGAAGCGAGTGATGTCACTGCGCTTATTTACAGTGGGTACGGAAAGTATTCAGACCCCCTTAAATTTGTCACTCTTTTTTATATTGCAGCCATTGGCTAAAATCATTTTAAGTTCATTCTTTTCCACATTAATGTACACACAGCACCTCATATCGACAGGAAAAAAAACATTGAATTGTTGACATGTTTGCAGATTTATTAAAAAAGAAAAACTGAAATATCACACAGCCATAAGTATTCAAACCCTTTGCTGTGACACTCATATATTTAACTCGAGCTGTCCAGCTGTGTTTGATTATACTGATTGGACTTGATTAGGAAAGCCACACATCTGTCTATATAAGACCTTACAGCTCACAGTGCATGTCAGAGCAAATGAGAATCATGAGGTCAAAGGAAGTGCCTGAAGAGCTCAGAGACAGAATTATGGCAAGGCACAGATCTGGCCAAGTTTACAAAAAACATTTCTGTCAATGTGGGGTACTGTTTGTACATTAATGAGGAAAAAAAAATTACTTTTAAAAATAATTTTAACAAATGGCTGCAATATAACAAAGAGTGAAAAATTTAAGGGGGTTTGAAAACTTTCCGTACCCACTGTACGTGAGCAACTGCCAAGTTGTGCAGTCGCTCAAGGAACATGATTGGGTTAAGTCTATTTATTATTGTGTGTGTGTGTGTGTGAGAGAGAGAGAGAGAGAGAGAGAGCAAGAGAGAGAGACTCGTCGAGGGTCTGCCCGCCAGGTGACTGGGCCTGATTACATTAACCAGCCTGTAATTTGACCTACGTTTAATCAAATCAACTTTAATACTTCCAATCAAATTACATCAGCCTCATGTGTCCTATCACACAGTGAGTAGGAGCTGAAGAGATAGTGGAAGATGAGACCGAATTTGAAAATTGAGTCCAAGTACTGCCTAAGTGCAAAAGGGAGTGTTTGTAAAACGTGCAATAAATTATGATTATTTTAAGTTATTTTGCCATTTATTCCCTTTTGGAAGAGCTTTTCATTCATCAATCCCTACTTTTTAATAAATTTCAACTTTTCATGAAAAGATAAGCCTTTTTCGAGAAGAGATGATAATAATGAATAATAAATAAATTTGAAAAATGTTGAAGAGTTCAAACGCAAAAGCCGTAATGTGCCATTTAGACAAAAATAGAGCCAAATCCCCTAGCATACTGCCTATCTTGGCATTGTTCAGTGGTGCATTTCCCAACCCTGCAAAACTACAAAAAACTACAATGCAAAACTCATTAGGAAAAAAGGTTTAATTTCAGAAACTTCCAAGTGCAATACACATTTTGATGGAGCTAACGTCATCTCCATTTAGGTCAATCACAAGCTCATACATACTGTCATGTCATCACGAACGTCACGTACTTTCTCAAACATTTCTTTGCCCATTATTTATTGTCAACTCACAGCTTTTATAGCTTCCATTGTGCTTGAAAATTAGTGTAAAATACAACGCCAATGAAGTTGGGACATTGTGTTAAACATAAATAAAAACAGAATACAATGTTTTGCATATCATGTTCAACCTATATTTAATTGAATACACTACAAAGACAAGATATTTAATGTTCAAACTGATAAACTTTATTGTTTTTAGCAAATAATCATTAACGTAGAATTTTATGGCTGCAAGACGTTCCAAAAAAGCTGGGACAAGTGGCAAAAAAGACTGAGACAGTTGAGGAATGCTCATCAAACACCTGTTTGGAACATCTCACAGGTGAACAGGCTAATTGGGAACAGGTGCGTGCCATGATTGGGTATAAAAGGAGCTTCCCTGAATTGCTCAGTCATTCACAAGCAAAGATGGGGCGAGGTTCAACTCTTTGTGAACAAGTGCGTGAGAAAATAGTCAAACAGTTTAAGGACAATGTTCCTCAACGTACAATAGCAAGGAATTTAGGGGTTTCATCATCTCGGGCCCATAATAATATCAAAAGGTTCAGAGAATCTGGAGAAATCACTGCATGTAAGCGGCAACGCTGAAAACCAACATTGAATGCCCGTGACCTTCGATCCCTCAGGCGGCACTGCGTCAAAAACCGACATCAATGTGTAAATGATATCACCACATAGGCTCAGGAACACTTCAGAAAACCAATTTCAGTAAATACAGTTCGGTGCTACATCCGTAAGTGCAACTTGAAACTCTACTATGCAAAGCAAAAGCCATTTATCAACAACACCCAGAAACGCCGCCGTCTTCACTGGACCCGAGCTCATCTAAGATGGACTGATGGAAAGTGGAAAACTGTTGTGTGGTCCGACAAGCCCACATTTCAAATTGTTTTTGGAAATTGTAGACGTCGTGTCCTCTGGGCCAAAGAGGAAAAGAACCATCAGGACTGTTATGGACGCAAAGTTCAAAAGCCAGCATCTGTGATGTTATGGGGCTGTGTTAGTGCCAATGGCATGGGTAACTTACACATCTGTGAAGGCACCATAAATCCTGAAAGGTACATACAGGTTTTGGAGAAACATATGCTGCCATCCAAGCAACATCTTTTTCATGGACACCCCTGCTTATTTCAGCAAGACCATGCCAAACCACATTCTGCACGTGTTACAACAGCGTGGCTTCGTAGTAAAAGAGTGGGTACTCGACTGGCCTGGCTGCAGTCCATACCTGTCTCCCATTGAAAATGCGTGGCGCATTATGAAGCGTAAAATACGACAACGGAGATCCCAGACTGTTGAACATCTGAAGCTGTACATCAAGCGAGAATGGGAAAGAATTCCACCTACAAAGCTTCAACAATTAGTATCCTCAGTTCCCAAACGTTTATTGAATGTTGTTAAAAGAAAAGGTGATGTATCACAGTGGTAAACATGACCCTGTCCCAGCTTTTTTGGAACGTGTTGCAGCCATAAAATTTCAAGTTAATGATTATTTGCTAAAACAACAAAGTTTATCAGTTTGAACATTAAATATCTTGTCTTTGTAGTGTAGTCAATTAAATATAGGTTGAACATGATTTGCAAATCATTGTATTCTGTTTTAACACATGCAGAGCTTCTTAATTGCTTAATGTATGTCAAATTATAATATCCTAATTAAAAAAAAAGTTTATTTCACTTTAATCTGGAACCAGAAATTAAAAAAATAAAAATAATTGCAATCAATTCATGAAAAGTGGAGACTGCTTTTGTGATTGAACTCTTCTGTTATTTTGGGAAACTGTTTTATTATTTTAGAACACAATTATGGATAATGTATACATGCAATGCATCACAGGCAAACAAAGAACAAATCTTCATTAGATACACTATGTCCAGTTGGCTTAACATTGTGTTTAAAACGAAATTAAAAAAAGCAAAAATCCAATTAACTCTCCATCCCCTTCTATCCTTCCCATCAACTCAAAGCCATGTTTGCATCATTTCCCCAGTAGGTGTCCGAGCACTCCAGCCTGACAAAATATTCTGGCAGGGCAAGACAAATGGTTGTGGCGCCTGCAAGTATCTCAGCACAAACTTTACTAAACCGCATGTAGCAAATATTAATGGAAGCTCTCAAATGTCAGTGCACATAGGAGATCGGCGTGTTAAACACGGTCACTGAGTTGCAACATGGGAAGTGATTTGCCTCATATCGCCACATAATCGAAAGAGAAAGGAATAACTGACAACATGTAATTCAAAGAGAAAAAAAATTGGATCTTGGTAGAAACAGTAACATCAAGAAATACAAAAAGCATTCAAAGATAATTAAAAGTAATATGATAATCAGGTTGTGTTGATTTAAGAAAATGTATTAAGACAAAAGGTAACAAGGATGTAAAACTACAATATAAAAATCAATCATGTCATACACTAAATCCCGCTGGTTTGCGATGAATAGGAAAAGTAATTTGCTTTAAGGGGGAAAAATGGTTGTTATAGTGCAGCTGGGGCACTACTTCTCGATTAGTAATTAGGAGGATAAAGACCAGTGAAACTTCCTTAAGGGTGGATGGTTGACAATGGAGCCTGTTTTTTCTTTTACAGTATTGATGAGCGTTCAGCTCAGAGGATGTCAGCTTTTAATGATGGGATCACAACTTCCCCACCCGCACTAATGTCATAGATTTCATCTAATTTAATTGGAAACCCCTTCACTTCAAGTAATGCGCCTTTTTATGTTCAGATACTATATCTACATGCTGCTGGCTGATGCTGGCCACTGATGAGACTCCTGTTTGACTTTTCTTTTTTTAACCTAACAACATTTAGTGACACTACTACTACTACTACTATTGTTACTCACCATCTTATTTGACCTCTTGTTTCCTGATCGATGGTAAATACATAAATCAATGTCAATAAATACAAAACCTGTCTGGATTCCGTCAGATTTAAGCGGCACTACTCCCACCAAGCTGTATATTCCATAGAATTAACAGCAGCGGTTAAATTCTCCCACCGTCCATGTCATTTTTTTTCTTATTGTTAGTAACACGCTGCAATAATTGTTCCAAACAGCATTTTTCGGTTTGTTTCTGTAACCAATTAAGTTAAATTACAGCCTGGTTACATTTTCACTTCTTTCATTTCACAATGCAAAGGAGGCTTGACGTGCGTGTGTGCCAGTTTAGAACAGGTAGAATTTATTAAGACACCTACTGGTGTGCGTGTGACAGGTACATGCACATTTGATAAGTACCGATTTTTTTGTATGTGCACAATTCTTAAATTTCAGTCATACCAATGAACTCTTTGATAAATGAGGGCCCTGGTCTGCAGGTGTGAGTGACCAACTGTATTTTTTTCCCGGATTGTCCAGTTCAGTCGCGTTTGGCCGTGTCATTCAATGTGAGGCCAACTTTAAATTCTAAAAATGGCGTTTTGTACATATATCAGGGATTATCTACTGTATTCATCCCTCGTTTTCCCATAGTCATTAACTAGTGACAGTTTTATCGAATCCATCCATCTATCTTTTAATGTTCATGCTGACCAGGGTCTGTACTTCACCGATTGGCTGCAGAGCACATGGAGACAACCGTTCACATACTCACAGTATATAGTCAGTGTCACTGCATTCGAAGCGCAAACCGAGAAGGGACATGACATCTTGTGAATTTAATAGTAACAGAGTCCCAAATTAGTCCGCAGCAGAGGCCAAGGGCAGACTGGCAGACAAAACGAAGCAGCAAGTAAAACAGAAAGGGGGGAAAAAACGAACAAACAAAAAGTCTAGTGCTATGGCTGTCGGCCTACTGTCTCTGCTGAGCCAATCAAATCACACGTGGCTGTAATTTGATTGGCTCAGCCAATGTCTCACCCATTATGTCCCACCCATTTCCCCAGGCTGTTGTGGCTGACTATCACCTGCCAATCACTCTTCAGCTAACGGTACTAGAACCTGTAGATACAGAGTCAGCCGGATCAGAATTAAGATGGACAAGAAAAAACGAAAAACGTGGTGCTGAGAAGTTGAGGGATTAAAAAAAGAAATCCCTGGAGGAAGTGGTGCCCACACAAGAAAACAGAGTTATTTGGTGGTCGTTCGAGTTTGGCTACGGCCACACAGGAGTCCGCTGCCAGTGCAAGCCGCGGTGAGCCTGGCCTTCAAAAGCTGGATATCGGCCAACACAAAAGAACTGTTTATGTTAAAACTATGTATTATGTTACAATGGCTTATAATAATATTAAATATACGTTTTTTATTTTTTTTTTACTGCCTCCTTGTTGACAACACTGACTATGATGCCACTGTATTTTAATGTTGGTCATTCTGGTAGTACTTGGAGATCCAAGTATTTTTGGTGGTGATACTTTGTGTGAAACATTTGAGAAGCACAAATCTACATCAACCACTTCAACTTGGCCTCCTCCATTTAAAAGCAACACAATGGTGAGTACTTTAGATATTGTAGTGTCATGCTGGTTCCTAAAATGTGTTACTTTTGAGCAAAACGTATCGTATGCCTTGTTCAAGAAAAGTTGTTGTTTTATGTTTTTCAACAATACTTGTTTGAAATAAGACATTTTCATCACAAGTGGTGCGAGACGAAATTGCATCATCCTGTATCGATATTGGTGAGAACTCAAATGCAATTACTTGTACAATTCACTCTTTTGGGGTCTTTTCGTTGGGTTTATTTTAAGTAGTTTCATGTTAATCTAACTTTGTGGTTGACTGTGCTTACTCTCTGAAGACCCACAGTACACAGAATGGCGGTTTCAGTTCCCACAAGCATTTATTGTGCCAGGTCCATATAAACGCTTGATTGTGGCCATATACTCCAGTATGCTTGGCTGTGCGTTATGGCCACTGATCTTTATGTCTCTCTGCACACGAGGAAGACCATAGCCTCAGCAAAATGTTGGCTACATAGGAATTTGTGCTCGCCTTGTGTGACATTGTGAGTGTGTGTTTGCATGAACTCTCATATACCACAACCGCTGCCACCACCAGTTCATCTGCATACATTCTCCTAGGGGATGCATACAATAGGAACACTTAAATGAGGCATGCATAAATGGATGAAGCGCCTCTTGCATCTTACACGAGGCCCTGTGTGGGTTTTCCTAGTTGCATGTGTTTTATTCTCCCTTCTTACATGCCTAGCGGTGGCAGTTAGGTAATTGAAAGTGAAATGGAGAGGAAGTGAATGAGAGAAGAGGTTCAGATGTGAAGATGGAGAGGGATGAGGAGTGAGCGTGAAACTCTTGGCATGAGAAACAATTAACCCTTGAAATATTTCAGGAATCAGATTTGCTGTAAACACCTGGAGTGACAAAAGGGAGGCAGGGAATGGAATGAGATGATGTTACATGAAAATGTAATGAGTCCCACTGTGGCTACATGTAACAAAGACAATGCTGTATACATGTGTGCATGTGTGTGTACATTGGATTTCTCTTGAATTTCACTCCACCTCTGTCTTTTTGTAAACATCCGAATGCCTCAAGGTACAATGGGTGAGCGGTAAGCTGCCATCTCTGGTAAGGCGAACTCTATTTCACGGGTTAGTGGTACAGTGAACAATAACAGCATCAAGACACTTGGCTTCATAAAACATAGTAAGGCGCAGTTTCCATTGCAACTGTTTGTCCATTTTTAGCTCCAGCAATAAATGTCCACAATAGGAGGGCAGCCTTTTGAAACAACTAACCTTGACAGAGGAATCATCTCTGTGGGATGAACCACTGGTGCACCCTGAAGTCGCTTTTAGTCCTTCACTAGTTTGCTGAAAACATCACAGCAGAGCACGGGGCTTCAAATATAAAAAATCTAAATATTAATTTTAATCATTTGTTGAAAACATGACCCACTAAACCTTGGTTTCCCAAAGTTTTACAGCTTCGCAAAAGTATGTCGTTTTCGTCATCAACAGCATTTTTCATCCATTCGTTTTCTACACCGCTTGTCCTCATTGGTCACTCAATCCACCTTCCATGCATGTTTTTAGAATGTGGGAGAAAGCCAAAGTTCATGCAACATGGGAGAGAACATGCAAACTTTGCACAGGAGGGCCTGTGCTGATCATTGAACCTAGAACCTCTCGACTGTTTATAAGGCTGGCCACGGCCTTAAAAAAGTACCTTACAATACAAACATTTGGAAATGAAACTGAAGAGTTTGAAAATGATTTACGAACTAACTACTTTACTAATAAGAGAGGACAGGAATATCACGTGTTCCGCCTGGGCTTTACAGTATGTTTTGTTTTTACTGTTTGGCTACTGTCTCCAACAGAGTTGCATTATTTAAAGGGAGTGTTTGCATTTTTCAAAAAAGCACTATTTGATATTTGTTAAAACTGTCGGTATAACCTGACAGTAGTACATGAGTAAAATGAAAACAACAAATTGGAGATAGAAGGCACGACCAATGAAATGTTAATGAACTAGTTTGAGCAGCAGCAGTACATCGTCACATGGCACAAGATGGCATGCTTACTTATTGCCGAAGCAGTGATTTCATGTATTAGTTTCATTAATTTTGTTTAGGATGTGAAAAATGTAGGAGCTCAGCTAAGATTTAACAGCTCTTTTAAATAAAAAAAATAAAAAAACTGCTCTTTGTAAATACCAAAAAAAAAGACACTTACCAGATTTGTTTAATTTTAATAACTGTGCATTGCATATAAACACGCCCTAACTCTAATTAGGCATTTAGTCAATTTTACTTGCAATCATAAACTGGAGCTGAATTTGCTTGAAAACAAAATAAGTTAGAGGAGCCATAGAAATTTCCTCCATAGAATTATACTTTCAAAAAGGCTACGTAAACATTCTATACAACCTCGGTCAGTGTCAAAACTGCTGATCTGAGAATAACCTAAGCTAGCATTATCAGCTTGTGTCAGTGGTGGAGGGGAACAATGCAAGACTAATGGGCGAGTGGTGGAATTAATGGTTGCCTGCGCATATTTGTGTGCGTGTGTGTAAAAATGCACTCCTCTTTGTCTGCTAACACTGTGTGTGTGTGTGTGTGTGTGTGTGCAACAGTCATTGTGGTTGTTACCCAATTAGAATTGTGGTAAATGAATTCAGCAAAACCTGGATTAATGCACTTTGTAAGTGCCTCAAATTTGAGCTTTAGCTAACTCTGGCTAAAATTATACACTGCAGACTATAAAGCAAAAATGATTGTTGAGTAATACACATGAAACAAACTGCCCAATAAAAAAAGAAACCTGTCAAGTTTCCTTAAATTTGAATTCCAGCAATATCTGAATTAATTATCCTTATCATTATGAGGAGCCACTGCCTCAGATTGACCACCCTCTGCAGGTACTGTTAACACAAATTATTATTTTTTTTAGGACCAACATCATGGTCCGATGTCGATAAAACACAATATAATAAAAAGTGTAACAAATTAGTTCCATTAAGGAAGTTGGGTTTACTCTGGCACACTGTTACCCCTCTCTCTCCCACAGGCTCTAGTTTTCACACTGCATTCCGGGTTAATTGGAGCATCATAGGCGAAACAGTGGAGCCAGGATTTATCTGCCAGTCCCTTTTTTACACAGACCTCGCCTAAGTGGGACATTGCTGTGACCAAAGTGAGAGTTCACATTGCTGTTGCGGCTTGGCCCATTAAAGTAAGTACTTGTGTTACAACGTCAACAATTTATTTCAACACAAATGTCCGTGAACAACACCGGCCCACTAAAACTGAGAGTGTTTCACCTCTGTTGCTATGTCGGACCTTACACACAGAACAGCAACCAAGGAAATAGCGGTGAAAAATGCTGGATGCTGGCCAAGAACATTAAGAAAAAGTCATCACTTCGTGAACTGACATTGCATTACTGCAACTAGACAGATGCGTAGTACGGCCACACTGAAAAGAAACAAAAATAGCAATGACTCATTAAATTACACAACAAAAGTCATAATTTCAACAAGTGAATGTCTGAATGCCGACAAACTTAAATGTGACAGTAAGAGACCAGCAGCTGCTGGTTCAAATCTTCCATTTCTTTTACTTTTGTCAACTTGCTTAACCATTCACCTCATGAAAATCATCTGAGTTTAAGGTTGCATTATGAGGGTCATAATCTGAGGTTGATGATTCATTATGATGTGTCAGTAGGGTGACCTTTCCATGTCGGTATCAACTTTCTGCATAATCACTTGAGCAACAACGTTTTATTGTTTAACTATGTCAAATGACTGGTGTGAAACATGTAACGAAAACACCAAAGCTAGACTTTTGCATAGACTTAAAAATATTTGCTGTTTGTACTGTATGTGATGTTTTGGAATGCCATAGTTTAATTATTGGTATACGTTTAACTTGATGGTTTTGGATAGTGACTGAGTTGGAGGACCAGGAGGTACAAAATGCGGATGAAGTGGGTGTTGGGGTTGATATGTGTGAAGTGAGATGGACACAAAGCAAGAGAGAACAAATGACCCATTAGCTGGTCATGGAGGACTCTGAGCACTTCCACTGCGTGTGTGTCTGTGTGGTTTTAGGACATCATTGTGCTTGAGAGTGTGCATGTCAGAGATGGAGAGGTGGGTCCTTTCGCATTAAACACCCCATTCTGCTGACAATCGCAAAAAGAAACCAAATGGCCCCACACACAACACTACACGCACACTTTCACACTCCTGCACTCATCCTGCTGCCTTTGCTTTATTGATTCTTAAATGACACTGGAGTCACTGTCATGGATTTGCTGTGACCACTCTGCTGGCCTGTCGGTTTCATTAAATCTACAGCGAAACAACACTGAGCATTAAGTCTGAAAGTGTGTCCATTTTTCCTTTTGGCATGCTATTTTTACTGCAAAAGTTTAGTTTCAAAAGTAAAAGGGTGACCGTAATTTGCAATTATTATTTTCTCCGCACATATAGGAGTGTCAGCTCTGAATTGCCCGCTGCCGGACAATAATGGACCAGATGAGGTGGCTGGGGAATCTGGTTCGGATGCCTCCCGGGCGCCTCCCTGGTGAGGTGTTCCGGGCACATCCCACCGGAAGGAGACCCTGGGGACGACCCAGGACACGCTGGAGAGACTACGTCCTTCGGCTGGCCTGGGAACGCCTCGAGATCCCCCAGGAAGAGCTGGATGAAGTGGCTCGGGAGAGGGAAGTCTGGGCGTCCCTGCTAAAGCTACTGCCCCCGCGACCCGACCTCGGATAAGCGGTAGAAAATGGATGGATGGATGGACGGACAATAAACGACACAAACGTGCTGCTGAAAGTAGTCAAATGTTTTCAGCAACAAGTTATATTATTATATTTCAATATGCCGAACAAGTCGATCAAAAAACTACAAACATTTATTTTCAAACTTTGTCGTTCCATACATAGACATTACTTTTAACAGAATGTAACAAAGTACTGTGCATAAACCAAGATACCAAGAAGCTTCCGATTTTTCAAAGAAAAAAAATCCTGGATTATACTACGTAATGACCACTTTTGCACAAAAACAAAACATGACAACCAACCGAAACATTAAAAATGACAAATATTCTGCCTTTTAAGACAACTACTAGACAACTAGTACTGCATCATACTGAGAGTTAATATTTTTTACTCTCATGTAACTAATTGAGGTAAGCAAAATATTAGAGTTCACATTATGATTCAGCACAGTTCTCCTTCACTGAATACGACAATCACAAAAATATATTGTTAAATTAATACCTCTCTCACACTGTTAATCAAAACTCAATATTCTCATCTTTGTAAGGGCAAATAATTTGATAAGAGTATTGAGCATAGAAGACATGTATTGTATTTTGATGCTATAGTATAACCTTATATTGTGCAAGTGGGCATAATGTTGTGGCTGGTCAGTGTAAATAAGGGACGTTATTGTCACATACCGTATTTTTCATAGTTTGGCAGGGGGTGCGATTTATACTCCGGAGCGACTTATATGTAAAATTATTAACACATTATTATAATAATTTCACGTTATTTTCACACTGACAACCGCAAGAGGGCGCTCTAGACCTGTGTATCTGTACCTGCTACTTCTGTACCTCTGAAAATGTATCATTTAAACATTAGCAGTAACTTATAAAAACAACTGAGAAGGACTGAACAAAAATGGCATTGAAAATAAAATCATATTCTGCAGATTACAAGCTGAAAGTAGGGAAATATGCAGCCGAAAACAGTAATCGAGCAGCAGACAGAAAGTTTGGAGTGACCGAGAAACTGGCGAAAAGCGTAGGTTACTCTTACTGAAAGGAAGAAAACAAAAAAAGCTAATCGCGGGCGAAAAGCTAGGTGGCCACAGCTAGAGGAACGAGTTCGCACATGGGTGCTTGAATTGGAACTGCACCTTACGATGAGTCTGACGAAAGCAACGTTGAAGAGGAAGCGCGCATCATCCGCTCCGGAGTTGGCGGAGTTGTTTAGAAGTGACACAGAGGATGAAGATTTCATTGGATTTAGTGATTTGGAGTGACACTGATGGTTTGGTAAACTTGTTAGCATGTTCTTGATGCTATAGATATCTAAATAACTGTTAATGTTACGTTAACATACCAGGCACGTTCTCAGTTCGTTGTTTATGTGTCATGTAACGTGAGCTGAATGTGTTACGTTAGCATACCGTACACCTATTCAGCTTGTTGGTCTCTATTCTATTTTTATTTTAAATTGCCTTTCAAGATGAAAGGATATATTATACTCCAGTGCGACTTATATAGGTTTTTTCCTTCTTTATTATGCATTTTTTGGCTGGTGCGACTTATATTCCGGAGCGACTTATAGTACGGAAAATATGGTACTTTTATGAACAACTTTATGGAAATCCCCTAAACTGCTTAATAACAGAGAACATGATTAGAACATCTTAGATAACAAAATGCTGAAGAGAACACAAACTAAAAAGCATAGTCTCTTAACTCATTCAGCGCCAGCCCTCCCAGTTAACATGGATATTTAACTTCTAAAGCAGTCCATGGCACTGAATGCGTTAAGAGCATCCTCGAAGATACCAATATTTGCCAGAGGTAAAATCATGGAACACAACGTTGTACTTTTAAATAATTCTGATATATGATTTTGTGCCAACAAACACACTCGTCTTTAGGGCTCTTGTTTTCCTTACCACTTTTCCTGTTCAGTATTTCGGTGGAAGCCAGAGCTACATACACATCTGTAGTTACTGAGCAAGACATTTTTCTGAGTTTATGTTTTTATATTCCAACTCACAGTACTGCATGTGTAAATTCTCTAGTCAAAGCTAACAATTTCGGTGTTCACAAAATATAGTAATTACATTGGGTGCTCATACTGTAAGTTTACAGCGATAATACATTTCACTTCTTGTTGGAGAAGGTAATGCACATTGAAAATATTATACTAACTTCTCCATCAAAATCAGAAGAATACCGTAATTTCTCATGTATAATGCATAATGCGCACCCCCAAAGTTGACCTCAAAATTCTGGAAAACCCTTCTACCCATGTATAATGCATTTTTACAATGCGTGATTTTGCTTCAGGCGGCACGGTGGCCGACTGGTTAGAGCGTCAGCCTCATAGTTCTGAGGACCCGGGTTCAATCCCTGGCCCCGCCTGTTTGGAGTTTGCATGTTCTCCCCGTGCCTGCGTGGGTTTTCTCCGGGCGCTCCGGTTTCCTCCCACATCCCAAAAACATGCATTAATTGGTGACTCTAAATTGCCCGTAGATGTGACTGTGAGTGCGAATGGTTGTTTGTTTGTATGTGCCCTGCGATTGGCTGGCAACCAGTTCAGGGTGTACCCCGCCTCCTGCCCGATGACAGCTGGGATAGGCTCCAGCACGCCCGCGACCCTAATGAGGAGAAGCGGCTCAGAAAATGGATGGATGGATGATTTTGCTTCTATGGATGCTCAAAACATGAAGTATTAGCTGTATTTTGTTAGTTTTTTCAAAGGGTTATTCTGAAGTTAAACACCTTATTTGAACACACAATACTTTATTTTTATTTACTTGCTCGTATTTTGAAATTTACAGCCCTATTTTTATTTAGTAAATGAGAAAACACACAGTTGTGCTCATATGTTTGATTACCCAGGCAGGATTTGTAAGATGTCTACAATTATTTTAATAAAACACGAAGGACCAGGCGAAACAATTGATTTTATTTTAATGAGATTCAAATTAAACTGTGAAGCATTTCAGAAAAGCATTATCTTTAAACAAAACATAACCATAAAGAAATTAATGATGGATGTTGTTCAGTCATCAGACGTAATCAAAAAAAATAATAATAACAATTTTAAAAAACTATAGTTCACAAATTCTCCCAGGGTGCGTAAACTTATCAGCACAATTGTACCATACATCCAGTCATGTGTACCCTTGTCATATTGGAATGAAAGTGTAGTCTACACCTTTTTCATAACCTCTAGGTGGCATACTAGAATGAAAGTGTAAAAAAATTTCATAACCTCTAGGGGGCGGTGGCATAGTGGAACGAAAGTGTACAGCTTTTTCATAAGCTCTAGATGGTGGCATACATTGATAAAATGTGGAAGTCTTTTTCATTTTCTCCCATACCCATGTATAATGCGCACTATTGACTTGTGACAATTTTGTGGGGTAGAAAATATGCATTATACACGAGAATTTACGGTATGTCCCAGCTGTCTCAATTCCACAATGCTAAAAACAAAGCAATGTGCTTCATTTGTGCTATGGTCAATACAAAAAAAAAAATTAAATCCATCCATTTTCTATACTCCTTATCCTGGGTTGCAGGTGAGCTGAAGCCAATCAGAGCTGACTGAGTGACAAACACCATTTAGACTCACATTCACACCTATTGACAATTTTAGTTTTCAATTTAGCTATCATGGGTGTTTTTGGAATGTGGGAGGAAGCTCAGTACTCAGTAAACCCATACAAGCAGAATGAGAACATACAAACTCCACACAGGAGGTCTAGACATAAGATTCAAACCTCTAAATCTTAGACCTGTGAGGCTGACATGCTAAACACTCGTCCACCATTCTGTTCGCAAGAAATACACAAATGTAGATGTAGCAACACCCATCATGTCAAAGGTTGTACATGCTAGTACTACGAATACATCGTTAAATTGAGTTCATTCGTGAATGCGGAAAAAAAATAAGTAAGGAGTCAAGAGTTTTTGTATTTGAAAGAAAACGGATCAAAGAAACCACTATGACACGATGCTGGCCCACCGCATTTACTTCCTCTGTTTTACGGCTGCCGTTTTGATGTACTGTGCATGCACATATGCACAGTTGTACAGTAGCTTATCATAAATCACAGAATCTCGTAGCCATCTCCCCTGAGACGATATCTGCGGAACGAGTCGTCCGATTTGCCGGGCCCGAAGAACTGCACAGATGTTCATGACTGCGACTGTTGCAGATGAATTGGATAAAGGTATGCAAAATTCATTCAACACATCATGGCAGATGATTGACAGGCAGTAGCCAGGTACTAGCAGCTAGGCTAACTAGCTGGCTTAGTTGAAGCAAATGTTACCAGCCAGCATGGATTTACATGGGTGCAAAACAGACCACGGCCACGATGTGGCAAGGGATCCTGGTTAAAGTTAGCCATTTTGAATAAAAAAGAAGTGTTTTAGCAACAGCTTTTTTTGAAGGGAAAAATGTGTCATGCATGATTTCTGGTGTTCTGCGAACCAAAGAAAAGTGACCAGAACTTAACCAGGGGGCTATAGATAGTTTTCAAATAATCAAATTGGATTTTTCAGTTGTTGTACAATGACATTTCTTTATTTCGGAATAGTAAATAGAGTAAAGTTTCGATTGTGATTCACTAGTCATTTGTTACTGTCAATGCAAATAGGGATTGGGGATTTAGACAGCGAGTCCGACCACTCGTACTGTTCTGCGGCTTTGCACAGGCGGAGAAAGTCTGAGTCCTGAAAGTTACTTATAAATATTCAAATCTGCAAAATTGTTGTATCTGACAGTGACATTTATTGATCAACCTACATTAGTTTGTTGGCGAGCTGCCTCCTCTTTCGCCACTGCATGGCAAAGTCTTGATGATCTTTTCCAATTCAAAGGGAGTAAGACAACTTCTGAAACTGATCGAATAAACTTATGCACAATGTACAGTCAACTTTACCAGAGATAGTATGCCTTGGAAACTCAAAGGACCCATTCCTGTACTAGAAGACTGCTCCTATACTGATGGAGCTCTCTCCAGAACTCTTCACCCAACTGCCCTGAGGCATTTAATACTGTAGTAGTGGCAGGGAGTAGCAGCTCAGAATGGCCATGCTGGTAAAAAACAATTCCCGCTACAGCAATCTCATTCTTTTCAGTCATTCCCCATAGCGCATGGCAATAGGTGAGAAGAGTTTGAAAGCTCTTATTTGTTTACCTACCAAAGAGTAACATCGAAACTCTGTACCAATCCATTCAAACACCTCTTAGATGCTCAGTTAGATTTGAATAAAGTATTTGGATAGTTAACAAAGGTGAAAACTATATATATATATATATATATATATATATATATATATATATATATATATATATATATATATATATATATATAAATATAGGCATGACAAAGGTGACAAAAAAAAGATTGTGGGGATTTTAACATCAATTAAGCAATTTGGAAGACTGAAGAGTACAATAACGCAAAATAAAAATAAAAGATTGTCACGCAGAAAAACATTTACACCGTACAAGTACATGTTGGTGTACAAATTTAAGATTCAAATTAAATTAGCCTCATTTCTTTGCTTTTTTGTTCTGGCCTCCAACTTGAGCCAGGCCTCTCGACCTGCACCAGATACCTGCTTCAAGCTGTGCCACATGAATAGCATCCTCTTTAAGCACTCTCATTCTGGAATAGAATTGACCAAAATCATTGTCTGTTTCACTTAATTTTTCACTATTACCAACTTCAAAGGCTAATCCCAAATGCATCCTCCAAGAAAATATTAAGTACAATATTTTTCTGTTCTATATATATTTTTCAATATTTTTTTAAGTTAATTCATTCTGTGTTGTGACATAATCCTCAACATCGTTCCGTCGCGTAATACATTTAACATTAACATCTGTAAACTAATCAGATAATTATAGGCGAGTCTCCTTATTACCGTAATTTCTCGTGTATAATGCACATTTTTAACCCCAGAAAATTGTCAATAGTGCGCATTATACATAGGTATAGGATAACATTAAAAGGACTTTCACATTTTATAAAAGTATGCCACCATCTAGACGTCATGAAAAAGCTGTAGACTTTCATTCCACTATGCTACCGCCCCCTAGAGGTTATGAAAAAGTTGTACACTTTCATTCTAGTATGCCACCTCGAGGTTATGAAAAAGGTGTATACTACACTTTCATTCCAATATGACAGGGGTACATATGACTGCATATATGTACAATTGTGCTCATAAATTGACATACCCATGCAGAATTAGTGAAAAGTTTTTTTTTTTTTAATTTATTTATTTGGGCGGCACGGTGGTCGACTGGTTAGCGCGTCAGCCTCACATTTCTGAGGAGCGGGGTTCAATCCCTGGTCCCGCCTGTGTGGAGTTTGCATGTTCTCCCCGTGCCTGCGTGGGTTTTCTCCGGGCACTCCGGTTTCCTCCCACATCCCCAAAACATGCATTAATTGGGGACTCTAAATTGCCCGTAGGTGTGAATGTGAGTGTGAATGTTGTTTGTTTGTATTTGCCCTCCGATTGGCTGGCAACCAGTTCAGGGTGTACCCCGCCTCCTGCCCGATGATAGCTGGGATAGGCTCCAGCACGCCCGCGACCCTAGTGAGGAGAAGCGGCTCAGAAAATGGATGGATTTATTTATTTGAATACGACTGATGACTGAACAACAACCCATCATTAATTTATTTATGGTTATGTTTTGTTTAAAAAACATTTGTTTAAACGTAAGAGTAGCAATAGAGGATGTCCGCTCCAGAGGTAGGTCGAGTAGCCAAATATTGTACTCAAGTAAGAGTAATGTTACTTGAGTCGGAGTAAAAAGTACAAAATGAAATAACTACTGGGTAAATAGTGAGTATCTTCTGTTGGTTTTTTAACCATAGCATGAAAATAAAAATAAAATAAAATGTGAATGTGCAAATTTCTGATATTACTGTGTGTGCGTGTGTGCGTGCGTGTATGTATGTGTGTATGCACAACCAACACTACAACATCTGCCATTTAGTCCAAGGTGTTTTCTCAAGTTATAAGTGGAAATACATATCCACGTTTGGGCAGAGAGTGCCAGACAAATACTACAGTACATGAAAGCTGTTTTTGTTCGTCTAAATGTAACCACGAGTCGCGCGCCGTTGCCTTCATGGTAACGATGACCTTCCCAACATGGTGGCCACGCAGGCATGACGATCAGCCGAGCTGGCTTATGAAGCATTAATACCTATGCCCGGGAAGCCCAATTGAAGACGTGTGAAGTCATGTGACTTTGTGTCATTTGATTGGTGAACTAGACGTCACTAGCGCTTAAATTGGATTGGCACAAACTTTGAAGTCAAAGTCGTAGTCTCGCGCACAAGATAGTTGATAAATAATAATTGATAAATAAGATAGCAAGTGACATTTAGATAATTGTAACAGAGTACCGTTACTTCTTAACAGCAGAAGTGTTTTTTCTGGTCTCGTCAACTCCTGTGACTTATCCAAAGCAGGTCCCGGGCGCACAGGCGGAACCTCAGGTCAATGCGCACGCATATTAGTCCAGTGCGGACTAATATTCACAATTACATCTGTGTGTAGAGGGTGGATGTGTGGAATGGATGTAGCTGCCAGTGTTCAAGGAGTACAAAACAGTCTATGACGACAGCGACGGCGCATCCCCGCACACTGTGCAACAGTTCAGTCGCGTTCGGTCGTGACGCTCGGTGTGGGGCGGGCCGAATAATCAGTTTCAGTTTCAGTTTATTTTTGAAAGGGGACAATGCAATTTAATAAAACACATGAAGTACACATGGTTAAAAAAGCCAGAATTAGCCAGAAGGCTAGTTTTCATCTGTAGTCCCCTGGCCATGATGTAAAAAAGCAGTAAAATACATCTACAAGACAATATAATACAGGATACATGATCAAACTATACTATTAAGAGAGAATAAAACCATAATTTTTTTGATCATAACAAAAAGACAACATAACATACTTGTCTTTTAGTGTTGGCAGCTATAGGTGTTAACTAGCCACATTTTCAGTTTTTTTGTGAAGGCCTTGTATGTTGTAAGCAGTTTAATAATCAGAAATTCTGATACATCAAAATTACAATACTGATAAACACATCCTTTGGGAGCTAAAAACAAATAGATACAGTACTTTACTTCCCTCAATGGATCTTTACAAATCAACCTCCCCTCTATTCATGAATCCAACTATAATAGGCTATATTAATGGACCATTGTGAAATGTGAAAATAATTACATTTAAAATGGTGCAGAAAATCAATGGCTAAATGTCTAATAAAACAGGTCAGGGCATGACACTGAGCTACTGACAACATGGACGTTCTATAGCAACTGTAGTTAATACAGAAAAAAATGAGTAAGCACGCGCACACACACACACACACACAGGAAGAAAGTACTGTTTGCTCCTTGTAAATAAAATATAAAGCCCATGTTTCCCAGGAGAAACGTATGTTACTGTTTCTGCACAGGACAGCAAAGTTTGCTGCTACTGTGAAGATATCTCTATTGCCTACTGTCCCTCTGTCCGCTTTTGCTCTTTCAATTTACATTGATTCAGTTCTGTGTGATAAGCCACTATGAATGTATAATATTACTGGCATGGCAATAAACATCCTACGTTCAAACTTCATTTTACCACTGTATAATGATTTCAATTAATACATTTGTGCATATAATATTCATGTTTGTTTAAGACATGGGTGATATTTGAAAAGTAAATTACTTCCATCTATTCTGATATTAGAGTGAAAGGTCAGTATCCTGTATCTGGAGCACGGTGATTTTCGATTTTACATTTTTGGACTATGAGAAATTTTGTTTCGAAAATTTGACTTGTATCATGGAACAGATTGTGAGTGATCTTTGCGGGACCACTGTGTATTGGATGTGTGTATATGTGATAGCTGGCCAGAAAATCTGTTTTCAGTTTTAAATTATATTTTTCCACACAAAAGGTGAAATGCTGAGAATCAGTGACTCTCTGTTAACTGTTGGTCTGCAGTGAACTGGAGGAAGTTCAGGTACTATCAACACGTTATTAGCCCTTTCAAGTCTTTTGTCGCCATAAGTAGCTGTCGTCATTTACGAACAGTTAGGGCTCGTACCTGCAACACTAATGGGACAGAAACACTGGAGAAGGAAACAAAAGAGAGGTGGTGCAGGAAAATGCAGACAAAGGATATAATTGCATGTGGTAAGTAAAAAGATAAAAAATGAATAAGGTTACACCCTGGTTTTGTTAGTGGAAGAAATAATGTTTGGTATTTTGGAGGAAAAGGAGAAACAAAATGCTTTTTGGTTCTCCAAAACATAATATATATAAATGTTTAATTTAATCTAATGCCTAATATCAGATAACAGTACTTATTGTAACTGGCTGTATTATTCGATAATAAGCTGGCTAGTTACAAAACATTGCACCAATTCATGTACAACCATTCTATTATGTTTTTCCAGAAGTTTGAAGAATTGTTCCGTTTATGCAGCATGAGATGGTAAAAATGTGTCTTGTTTGCAGGTAGTTACGGAATGCCTCCGAGCGTTGCCGTACTTGATTCCTCAGTGCACAAAGATTTATATTCATGGCCTCAAGAGTATTTCTTACTTTTGAGTGACAAATCACACCGATTTGCTTTGGAGTCATAATGCATTCCTGCTACACACAACGCATTCAGATTGGCGGGTCTTAAAACCGGTACTTTAATTTAAACACACACACCCACACACACAGACACACACAAAACGTTTAAAAATATAAGCAAAAATGAGGTTTTATTGTTTCACATCAAAGTCAGTTAATTTAAACTTGTTCCAAGGAGAAAATGGCTCTGACTAATAAAAAAGGCCAACAGCAAGCACCAATAGAAAAGTTTCAGTGAGCTGGAGTTTTCCACATTTAGGGATTCCTTCTGGAAAAAGGTTTCTCTGTTTTCTGGCTTTCTCCCAGACTCCAAAACATATAAGTTAGGTGTTTTGGACACATAACCAATAGATTGTTCCATCATTATGAATGTGAATGATTGTCTATCCCAACAGAACATGCAACACTCTCCCAATCTGTCCAGGATTCATAATCAGTGTCAGCCCCAGCTCTTTGCATGGTATCTGTTGTAGGCCTATTGACCAAACACAAAAATTTGTAATCATCGAATTATTTTTTTTTTTTCCTTCAAATGCTGACCAAAGAGTGAACCAAGTATAAAAGCACAGTATATTGCAAAACTAAATCAAATCAGTGGCGCGCTCGATGGTCATCTTTTAGTGTATAATTTTGAGTCATTTAAAAAAAATAAAAAGATTAGGCCATACATTTTTTTGTAACCATACGGGAAAACCGTGTAAAAGCCAGTAATTGTTATGAATTTACAATGAATTTAATTATATTGAATGATTGGCTAATTAGCATGCAGGTGGCCCCATGTTAATATCTCGTAGGACGGCATGGTGAAGTCTTTCCTTTTAAATTAGCCACACACAAGATTTTGGTGTCTATTAAAATAAATACTATATACTTATAATAACATATCCATATACTTAATCTACCAAAGAGTGAGACAGAGGGAACACGAAATTAAGTATTGTCCTAATAGTCTTACACAAAGGGTATCTATCTTTAGTTTTTCAAATACTAACAAAATGTGAAAACAGAAAGAAGGAAAGAGGGATAAAAAGTGTAAGAGTCTATGATGAAATGGTATCGGAGAGAAATTGAACAAGAAAGACAAAGCATGTTGGGCGGGGGAGAGAAAGAGAGGGCTGGGCTTCTTAAACTAATGAGATATTGATTTGGGAGATACACACCTCCTCAGGGCTTCCGGCTGACACTCAGATAAATGAGCAGCCATTCATTACCAAGAGAGAAAAAGATATAGCACTCATGCATAGAAAGGTGTGGGGGGTGGAGGGGATGGCAGTCGGAAGAAACTGAAGAAAAATCTGTGTAGAGGGAGACCAGTGTAGTAAAAACTGTGAGAAAGGTGAAGACAAGTAGTGTGTGCGTGCAGTTTAGATTAATATGTATCTGAGGATCAGCAACATCAGTTGGAGTGGAAGAGTGGATTCAGAGGACAAAGGCAGAGGCTGTATTGTAGATTAGCGCAATACGATGCTACCATTCCTGACAGAATCCACATGCTCCAAGTAGGATAAATGTGCTAACAGGACTTACTAACTGGATTGACACTGCAGGTCCAAATTCGTGATGATTTAATGCCTGTACCCAGTGTACATGCACATTTCAAGTGACCCATATCTGATATGGTTGTGTTTACATTCAAAGAAGTAAACATCTATCCATCCATTCATCTACTTCTACTTATCTGGGGTTGGGTCATGGGGCTGCACACGTGATAAGCTCAGACTTCCTGAGGATTGTGATTCCCCTGTAGTTTTAACACATCCTTCGGTCCACCGTCTTCAAAAGTAGGACCACCACCCCGGTCTACTAATCCAGACGCACTGCCCCAGATGTCCATGTGATGTTGCAGAGGCGTGTTAAACCAGAGAATCCCACAACATCAAGAGCCTTTTCGGAACTCCAGGTGGAACCCATCAGCGAGGTGACCTCAACCCCAGACTCTACTTCCTCATTGGAATGTGTGTCAGTGGAATTGAGGATGACTTTGACGTATTCTCTCCACTGATCCACAACATCCCAAGTCAAGGTCAGCAGCGCCCCATCCGCATGGTACAGGTGATCCAATGCCCCCCCGAGATGTTGGATGGTAGACAAGAATTACCTTGATGCTCACGTTTTTTTTCCTCCATGGCCTCACAAAAATCCTTAGTGATCCAGCTAAAATCCACAAACGCTACTCGGCCTGCCGCTAACCATCAGCCGTAGGACTCACCGTCGGTGTCCACAGACTGTTTCTGGGATATACTGCCAAGATATGCACCGACCACCTTATGGCAACAGCTCCGGTTGCCCGCTTCAACAATGGAGGCACAGACCATTCGGACTCAATGTGCCCTGCCTCCCACGTGGTCAAAGTTCTGCTAGACGTGCGAGTTGAAACTCAGACAGGGGACTCTGACAGACATTCCTACATTTGGGTCTCACTCTCTTTGCCCATGTGAGCAGTGAAGTCCCCCAGTAGAACAAGGGAGTCCCCGGCGGGCGTGTTCTCCACGGGAAGATGGACTCACATTGTCTCTTACGCCCAACTGGGTCCTATGTTCGAGCTCACCATCAAGCCTGTTTCCACAGAGGGGGGACCCCAGAACAACAATGCTAAGAGAAGTGAGTGTCAAGTGTGAAACATCACTCCCATTACACTCTTATCCAAGCTAGGTATTTGTACATTGATACTACCTCAGAAGGCAGAATATCGTTAAAGTGACGCGGCCCCGCTGTTGTCAGTGAGGAGGAGTAAAGCACAATAAATCAGGCAAGAACAGGCTGCGGAAAAGTGTTTTTTTTTTTTATTTGTGCAAAGACTAATGATTAACTTGGATATTTAAAAATTGTTTTTTTAGAAAGTTCTGTAGTTGTAGTTTATGATTTAGGTATGAACTTGACTGACATTATCAAAGGCAAGAGATGTCTAAAGTGTTGTTTTTTTTTTTGGTTGTTTTTTTTAAGCGGCAGCTGCTCCTGGGTAGAGCCTTCATCCTGTAGTCATCATTGGGTATATAGATGCATGTGCCCCACATTGTTCTCAGCGTGTGAGGCCATAAAACGGATACTTAGTGTACAGAAATGCAAGGAAAGCAAACAACGCTGCATCAAGAAACCATTCCTTGTTGCTTTATGATCTAATTTTACTATCTGGGTGAAGAGATGACCACATTAACAATCACTATTGTGTTATCACACTGCTGAAATTATGTGTTTTTAGTGAAATTAGCTGTGTTTAGGTATTGTTCCTGGGAGTGTGATTGCATTTGCCTATACAGGCTTTTAAGCGGATGATGGACCAACATTTACAAATATGAAATAATTATCAGGAACTGACAGTAACCACACAAGAATGGTTCTCAGGAGAGTGCAGACCTCTGCCAAGTTGGAAAAAACAGGTTGTCATAAGGCACCTGGCAAAGAACAGCTCAAAAAAGGTAATGTTTTTCCTACTCACACTTACTTATATGAACATATCGCATCCCTGTCCTTTATTACATGCATGATCAGTCATAGAAAAAAAAATATTAACATGACATTGTGTAAATACTGCATGCTAATGACTAGCTCACATAAAATTACTGAAGCGGTGCTGCCTGGCCATTGTCCAATTTGGACCAAATGTAAAATTGACATTGACAAATTGAAATAGTTTAGAACATAATGAAACTGAAAAGCTGAGGCACCAAAAACAGAAAATATATGGTTTGTATTTTCTGATTGTGCTTTGCTGAGCAGCATTTACAGTTCGGTTCAGAGGTGTCACAAATGTAGGGGTCATCATAGGATTGGCCAGGATTATACAGTAATATATAGGAGACAATTGTTCTACCCATGTTCCCAACAGTTTGTCAAAGAACCAAGGAATCACCCAAAGGCTCTTGAGTTTTTAAGCATATTGGGCAACTACAGATGTGTATATAATACAGCACTATATTTAAGGTGATGCACTGGAGAAAGTCATATCACATAGCATAATGCTGCTAGTAATTGAACACTTTACAACTTGAAACAACACAGCAACTGTAAAACCATCCTGGCCTGAAAGTTGTGTAAAACTTCTGATTGTTTAAAGCACATCCTTTGTACCTTGCTTTTACAATTATGTTCTCAATTACTGATGATCGAGAAAGATTTCCAATGAATGAATCACCATGGTATTTTTTTCCCCTCAACCCTGAACCCTGAGCCCGAAAAGAGGCCATTGATTTTAACAGGTCTTCAGTCCTTTGGGTCTGTCCCCTCCTACTTCTTACTTTTAGATGGAGTGGAGTATCTCGAGTTGGCCTGTTATTGCCACTCCACATCTTAATGGCTCAGCTATTGAGTGTACACTGATTGTTTTAGCTGGTCGGCAAGGCCCATTGACCCACCCCGGGCTGTCTAACAATGGGCCCTGTGGGATAACAAACCAAGTCCACAGACAACAGCCAAAGAAAAGTGCCCTCTCCAGAGACCAAGTAGGCAATCACAAGGCTAAAAAGATGTTGAGTGTGAGAAGAAGAGTGAGAGACTACAAGTATGGTGGTGATGGTCTTGCTTGGGAAAAGGTGAGCAAAATAACCAAAGCAATGGGCAGAAATCACTAGAGCTGAAAGCCAGAGCTGTATGGACTCACTTGGAGTACTAGAGAAGAACTGTAGTCCCCCTGAAGGTTATCACAAATTAGTGTGAATTTCACTGTACTGTGCTGAATTTATTTAGTTTGTATGGTGTCTTGCTGGTGTAGTATTATGTATTTGTACGTTGACATTGCTCACGCAGCAATTACCAGCTGGTCTTCACACGCTGTGGTGGTTAAACACCTGATCAGGGTTTACGTTATCTGAGCTTTACTGTTTGGTAAAAACATGGCTTTAGTTAAAGTTCAATGTTTAAAAAAATGTGATATTAAGTGAAAAGAAGAAAAGAACAAGTGTTGTTCTACGTAGATAATGATTACTTCAGCTAACAAATTCTAAACCTGTTTAACTTCATTCGGTTTATTCATTCCAAAATTTGGAAGGCATTAAAGCCGTTATCCACGTCACCCGTCATTAAATGAAGATATGGTATAGCAAATGTCCACTCCATGTATAGAAAGTAACTACATAAGGAGTGAATTATGCAAATACTGTTTGAAATGAGCAGGAAAAAAAAATAAACCAACTTTACCTGCATGTATCTATGGAGTACCTGCACCACCAGAACATTGTCTTACTGAATTCCATTATGAAATATAACCTCATTCACACAGCCAAAACAATGTGGGGTTGTGATAAATCGCTCTCTGAGCAGCTTTACACAAAAAGAAAACATGCATAACAAAGACTTGGGCACAGGAACCAGCTGTGGGTAGCGTTAGCTGATCATAATGTGAGTTAAAAAAAAAGGAGGCTTGCACTTATGTGGGGAAGTGAGGGTTTGTGGAGGGATGGTGGTGGTCATTAGGTTTTCCATGTGTATCTGTACAATTGAATGTGGCCCAATTTAGGAAAAATAGAGCTTCTTCTTTTTTTTTTTTCAAAGAAGAAGAAGAAGAAGAGCTTCTTCTTTTCCTTTCGGCTTGTCCCTTTAGGGGTCGCCACAGCGTTTCATCCTTTTCCATGTAATCTCCTGCATCCTCCTCTCGAACACCAACTGCCCATCATGTCTTCCCTCACGTAATCCATCAACCTTCTCTTTGGTCTTCCTCTAGCTCCCTTGCCTGGCAGCTCCATCCTCATCATCCTTCTACCAATATACCCACTATTTCTCCTCTGGACGTGTCCAAACAATTGAAGTCTGCTCGCTCTAACTTTGTCTCCAAAACATGGAACCTTGGCTGTCCCCCTGATGAGCTCATTTCTAATTTTATCCAACCTGGTCACTCCGAGAGCGAACCTCAACATCTTCATCATTATTGCCACTTCCTGGTCCACCACACTTGCCTCTTCTACTCTCCCTTGTCTCTCATTTTCCTCATTCATCAACTCCTCGAAGTATTCTTTCCATCGAGCTAGCACACTGCTGGCACCAGTCAACATATTTCCATCTCTATCCTTAATCACCCTAACCTGCTGCACATTCTTCCCATCTCTATCCCTCTCTTTGGCCAACCTGTATAGATCCTTTTCTCCTTCTTTAGTGTCCAACCTGGCATACATGTTATCATATGCCTCTTGTTTGGCCTTTGCCACCGCTATCTTTGCCCTATGTCGCATCTCAATGTATTCCTTTCGCCTCTCCTTGGTCCTCTCTGTGTTCCACTTCTTCTTAGCTAACCTTTTTCCTTGTATGATTTCCTGTACTGTGAGGTTCCATCACCAAGTCTCCTCCTCTCCTTTACTGCCAGAAGATACACCAAGTACTATCCTGCCTGCCTCTCTGATCACCTTGGCTGCAGTGGTCCAGTCTTCTGGAAGCTCCTCCTGTCCACCGAGACCCTGTCGCACCTCTTCCCGAAAAGCTGCACAACACTCGTCCTGTCTCAGCTTCCACCACATGGTTCTCTGCTCTACCTTTGTCTTCCTAATCTTCCTCCCCACCACCAGAGTCATCTTACACACCACCATCCTATGCTGTCTAGCCACACTCACCCCTACCACAACCTTACAGTTGGTGACCTCCTTCAGATTACATCGTCTGCACAAGATGTAATCCACCTGCGTGCTTCTACTGCTGCTCTGGTGGGACACCCTATGTTCCTGCCTCTTCTGGAAAAAAGTGTTCACTACAGCCATTTGCATCCTTTTTGCAAAGTCTACCACCATATGTCCCTCCAGGTTTCTTTCCTGGATGCCGTGCTTACCCATCACTTCTTCATCACCCCTATTTCCTTCACCAACATGTCCATTACAATCTTCACCAATCAGGACTCTCTCTCTGTCTGGGATGCTCAGAACTACTTCATCTAGGTCCTTCCAGAATACTCTTCTGTTAAAATAACCCCGACTCCATTTCTCTTCCCATCTACACCATGGTAAAATAATTTAAACCCAAAACTTCTAGCCTCACTGCCTTTCCACCTGGTCTCCTGGGCACACAATATATCAGCCTTTCTCCTAATCATCATGTCAACCAACTCCCGAGATTTTCCTGTCATAGTCTCAACATTAAAAGTCCCCACATTCAGTTCTAGGCTCTGTGCTTTCCTCTTCTCTTTCTGCCGAAGAACCTGCTTTCCATCTCTTCTTCTTCTTCGACTTCGACCCACAGTAGCTGAATTTCCAACGGCGCCCTGCAAGTTGACGCCGCCGGTGGCGGACATTGTTAACCTGGGCCACGACCGATCCAGTATGGAATTCTTTGGATGAACGCTCATATTTGTTTGGCAAAGTTTTAAGCCGGATGCCCTTCCTGACGCAACCCTCTGCATTTATCCGGGCTTGGGACCGACCTACAGTTTGCAGTGGCTTGTGCCCCCCATAGGGCTTTATTTAGGAAGAATAGAACAAAGAAGCAAAATGTCAAAATCTCTTCCAATGCAGTCATACATCACTGCAAACCAGCAAATACCTCAATTGAATCAATCAAAACCCAAAATGATTGTCCTATAGACAATTTACGATATATACTGGAGTTAGATTGTCTCTTACACCTACCATCTAATCAGTGATTAGTCAATGGGTAATTCACAGTTAAGTTCCATACAAACTGAAAAATGTTGTGGCGTTGAGTGTTCTTTTCACCGCTGAATGGATGTACCCTTCAACCCCCAATTGCACTCATTGCCCAACCAGTATTATCATAATAACATGGGTTTTTTCCCCCCGATCAGAACCCGAGCGGTGTTCTGTTATTGGACTTCTGTGCTCGTCACGGATTGTCCATAACGAACACCATGTTCAAGCATAAGGGTGTCCACACGTGCACTTGGCACCAGGACACCCTAGGTCGCAGTTCGATGATCGACTTTGTGGTCGTGTCATCGGACTTGCGGCCGCATGTCTTGGACACTCGGGTGAAGAGAGGGGCGGAGCTGTCAACTGATCACCACCTGGTGGTGAGTTGGCTCCGATGGTGGGGGAAGATGCCGGTCCGACGTGGCAGGCCCAAACGTATTGTGAGGGTCTGCTGGGAACGTCTGGCAGAATCCCCTGTCAGAAGGAGTTTCAACTCCCACCTCCGACAGAACTTTGCTCATGTTCCGGGGGAGGCGGGGGACATCGAGTCCGAGTGGACCATGTTCCGCGCCTCCATTGCTGAGGCGGGCGACCGGAGCTGTGGCCGTAAGGTGGTCGGTGCCTGTCGTGGCGGCAATCCCCGAACCCGTTGGTGGACACCAACGGTGAGGGATGCCGTCAAGCTGAAGAAGGAGTCCTATCGGGCCTTTTTGGCCTGTGGGACTCCTGAGGCAGCTGATGGGTACCGGCTGGCCAAGCGGAATGCAGCTCTGGTGGTCGCTGAAGCAAAAACCCGGGCATGGGAGGAGTTCGGTGAGGCCATGGAGAAAGACTTCCGGACGGCTTCGAGGAAATTCTGGTCCACCATCCGACGTCTCAGGAGAGGAAAGCAGTGCACCACCAACACTGTGTATAGTGGGGATGGGGCGCTGCTGACCTCGACTCGGGACGTTGTGAGTCGGTGGGGAGAATACTTCGAAGACCTCCTCAATTCCACCGACACGCCTTCCCATGGGGAAGCAGAGTGTGGGTTCTCTGAGGCGGGCTCTCCTATCTCTGGGTTTGAGGTCACCGAGGTAGTTAAAAAGCTCCTCGGTGGCAGGGCCCCGGGGGTGGATGAGATTCGCCCGGAGATCCTAAAGGCTCTGGATGTTGTGGGGCTGTCCTGGTTGACACGCCTCTGCAACATCGCGTGGACATCGGGGACAGTGCCTCTGGATTGGCAGACTGGGGTGGTGGTCCCCCTTTTTAAGAAGGGGGACCGGAGGGTGTGTTCCAACTACAGGGGGATCACACTGCTCAGCCTCCCTGGTAAGGTCTATTCAGGGGTGCTGGAGAGGAGGGTCCGTCGGGAAGTCGAATCTCAGATTCAGGAGGAGCAGTGTGGTTTTCGTCCTGGCCGTGGAACAGTGGACCAGCTCTACACCCTCGGCAGGGTCCTCGAGGGTGCATGGGAGTTCGCCCAACCAGTCTACATGTGTTTTGTGGACTTGGAGAAGGCGTTCGACCGTGTCCCTCGGGGAGTCCTGTGGAGAGTGCTTCGGGAGTATGGGGTACCGAACCCCCTGATACGGGCTGTTCGGTCCCTGTACGACCGGAGTCAGAGTTTGGTCCGCATATCCGGCAGTAAGTCGGACTCGTTCCCGGTGAGGGTTGGACTCCGCCAAGGCTGCCCTTTGTCGCCGATTCTGTTCATAACTTTTATGGACAGAATTTCTAGGCGCAGCCGAGGCGTAGAGGGGTTCCGGTTTGGTGGCCTCAGTATTGCATCTCTGCTTTTTGCAGATGATGTGGTTCTGTTGGCTTCATCAAGCCGTGACCTCCAACTCTCATTGGAGCAGTTCGCAGCCGAGTGTGAAGTGGCTGGGATGAGAATCAGCACCTCCAAATCTGAGACCATGGTCCTCAGTCGGGAAAGGGTGGCATGCCATCTCCAGGTCGGGGATGAGATCCTGCCCCAAGTGGAGGAATTCAAGTATCTTGGGGTCTTGTTCATGAGTGAGGGAAGAATGGAACGGGAGATCGACAGGCGGATCGGTGCAGCGTCTGCAGTGATGCGGACTTTGTATCGGTCCGTTGTGGTAAAGAAAGAGCTAAGCCGAAAGGCGAAGCTCTCAATTTACCGGTCGATCTTCGTTCCTACCCTCACCTATGGTCATGAGCTGTGGGTCGTGACCGAAAGAACAAGATCCCGGCCGAAATGAGTTTCCTCCGCAGGGTGTCCGGGCTCTCCCTTAGAGATAGGGTGAGAAGCTCGGTCATCCGGGAGGATCTCAGAGTAGAGCCGCTGCTCCTCCGCATTGAGAGGAGCCAGATGAGGTGGCTGGGGCATCTGATTCGGATGCCTCCCGGACGCCTCCCTGGTGAGATGTTCCGGGCATGTCCCACCGGGAGGAGACCCCGGGGACGACCCAGGACACGCTGGAGAGACTACATCCTTCGGCTGGCCTGGGAACGCCTCGGGATCCCCCCGGAAGAGCTGGATGAAGTGCCTGGGGAGAGGGTAGTCTGGGCGTCCCTGCTGAAGCTACTGCCCCCGCGACCCGACCCGGATAAGCGGTAGAGAATGGATGGATGGATGGAACATGGGTTTTCCAATGATATATTCCATTTTCTAGCACTAATGACTGGATGGATAGATAGTGTACCTGTAAGTAAAAACATCTGCTGTGTGCCAACTCTGCTTTATTAGCAAGTGGCCATTCAGATTGAAACAGTCACAACTTAGTCTCAGAGACATCAAAACAATAAAACAATTCTCTCTTCATCTATTAAATTAATGATTTCCTCTCTAGACCAAAATCTTATTGAACCTCAGCCATCCTTAAAGTCCCTCCCCATGTTACTTAGTAGTCAAACCAATATCACAAACAAAGCTAAGGGACTGTACAATGGCGGTTTGATAGAGACAGTTTATCATTTGTGCTTATGGATATCCTTTCGAGGCTCATGTTTCCATTAATTTATCCTCTGCAAAATGCTTAACTCCGCCTTTGTGCCCCCTTTTCTTGTTTGCTAACTTTAATACCGTGCCATATTAATTTGTGCAGAGCTTGCAACACTATTCAGGAGCTGGCAAAGTAGTAGCTGGAAATGCAGGACATCAGGGATTCAGTTGACAATGATTTAAGTCTCGAGACATTGATACAAAGCACTGTCACAACATTAGCTTCCTTTTCTGTTTTTTTTTACTTTTCCTGTGCTTATTTTGTAAACCAGTAAAGCTATTTTTCTTCCGTTGTGAAATGTAATTTGCATTGATGTCACTATGGTAAATGTAAATATCCATCCGTCCATCCATCCCTCCATTTTCAACACCGCTTATCCTGGTTAGGGTCGCGGGGCGCTGGAGCCTATCCCAGCTGACTTAGGGCGAAAGGCGAAGTACACCCTGAACTGGTCGCCAGTCAGCCGCAGGGCACGTAAATGTAAATAGTCAGATGTAAACCTGCATTGTTAACTGGCAAATAAATGTTAACGCTATAATGTGTGATTTGTGGCGCAACCTACTGCTGGAATTCAGCATTACAACAAAGTGGTCCGTCGCTTCGATATGACAGAGGCTGTGCCAAGTCCAACTGTCCCCATCTCCACCTCTCCCAACCCCTCGTGGGTGAATATACACCAACTTAGGTGAATACACACCAACTTAGTGTATAATAGAGCTGTTGAAACCCGTGAAGTAAATAAAACAGGCGAGAGAAAATGTCAATAGTTCAATATCCAGCATACAAATATGTTCTCTAACCACTGCGGTGTTACAGTACCTGTTAATGTGGAGACACACATACATTTCTGGGTTCCCCCTAAACCATTCAAATAATGTACATTAGAAAGTAAACATTATGGTATTTTATATTACTTAACTATATTTATAATGTACCTGCAAAGCAAAGCCTGTGGCCAAAATGTCCCCGGCCAGGTCGTTCAAATAGGCGAGCATCTTTTAAAATGCTATATCACTCCCATGTCCAGATTCTGTAGCAACCCGCTTCTTCCAACTTTTTATCTTCATATGGTTTAATAAATGTGATCAAGTCTTGCCTGTTGTTGTGCTGCTCTTCCTATTTTCCCACCTCAATTATACTTTGTGTCATGTTTCCAGACCTCAACTGTATGTCACCGGCGATCAACGTCCCTAGGGAGATTCAGGAAGTCGCGGCAGGTGGCTGGGAGAATCTCTCCACGTCATGACAGGTGCAGCAGCGTTACAACGCGCAAAGTTATAATCAAGTGGATAAAAGTTCTCGAAAAGCACATCGCTGGGTCACTAGCAAGCTAACTTACACACAAGTGAAAATAAATGAGATCAACAAAAGCAATAAAAACAGATCAGTAAGGACAAGGAGTGCTAGGTCGTGACTACGTCACCACCCCCACACAGCTCCTGAAAGCCAACGTCTCCTCGAAAAGAGTTAAATGTTCATTTGCAGCAATTTGTATTATTTTGTTTTCACAGTAATTATTGTATGACTTTTATACTACAGAAACGAAAACTAGGATTTTTAGTGAGCGTTTTACAACTATGCTCCTCCCATTGCTCAGCAAGAGGCCTCATTTCTGTGCCGTCATTTCCTTCTACATGATTTTTGGTGTGCCACCTACTGGGCCAGCGCAGGAAATGAATCAGGCATTCACTAAATATAACTATAAATTACTGAAAAAACAGCGAGATGGAGCTGACAGGCTTAATTAGCATTTTGTCATCTCTAGTATTGGATAGGGTGATTTTTTTAACCAAAAAAATAAACTGTGGATCCCAGCTTTATGGATAAGAAAAAAAGAGGAAAGTTCCTTGACACTCTTGATTACACTATACAGAATATTTAGTGAGTTTTTTCACACAAACGCTAATGGAGAGAGTTACAATGATGGTGCTGCTTGCTCAATGGCACCGCGGTGGAACTCAAGAAGACATCCAACAAACAGTTTAGCCAACACATTGCTCTGTCTTTTAAGGTGCATGGTTTTCGTAACAATGACATGAGAAAAAAAAGTCTCCAAACAAATGAGGTTATTTTTCTACGGTATCTTCTTTTCCTTTCGGCTTGTCCCGTTAGGGGTCGCCACAGCGCGTCATCCTTTCCCATGAGAGCCTATCTCCTGCATCCTCCTCTCGAACACCAACTGCCATCATGTCTTCCCTCACGACATCCATCAACCTTCTCTTTGGTCTTCCTCTAGCTCTCTTGCCTGGCAGCTCCATCCTCATCATCCTTCTACCAATATACTCACTCTCTCTCCTCTGGATGTGTCCAAACCATTGAAGTCTGCTCTCTCTAACTTTGTCTCCAAAACATCGAACCTTGGCTGTCCCTCTGATGAGCTCATTTCTAATTTTATCCAACCTGGTCACTCCGAGAGCGAACCTCAACATCTTCATTTCCGCCACCTCCAGCTCTGCTTCCTGTTTTCTCTTCAGTGCCACTGTCTCTAATCCATACATCATGGCTGGCCTCACCACTGTTTTATAAACTTTGCCCTTCATCCTAGCAGAGACTCTTCTGTCACATAACACACCTGACACCTTCCTCCACACGTTCCAACCTGCTTGGACCCGTTTCTTCACTTCCTGACCACACTCAACATTGCTCTGGACGGTTGACCCCAAGTATTTAAAGTCCTCTACCCTTGCCATCTCTTCTCCCTGTAGCCTCACTCTTCCCCCACCACCCCTCTCATTCATGCACATATATTCTGTTTTACTTCGGCTAATCTTCATTCCTCTTCTTTCCAGTGCATGCCTCCATCTTTCTAACTGTTCCTCCAGCTGCTCCCTGCTTTCACTGCAGATCACAATGTCATCTGCAAACATCATGGTCCACAGTCTAACCTCATCTGTCAGCCTATCCATCACCACTGCAAAAAGGAAGGGGCTCAGGGCTGATCACTGATGCAGTCCCACGTCCACCTTAAATTCTTCTGTCACACCGACAGCACACCTCTCCGCTGTTCTGCTGCCCTCGTACATGTCCTGTATTATTCTAACATACTTCTCTGCCACTCCAGACTTCCCCATGCAGTACCACAGTTCCTCTCTGGGTACTCTGTCATAGGCTTTCTCTAGATCTACAAAGACACAATGTAGCTCCTTCTGACCTTCTCTGTACTTTTCCATCAACATCCTCAAGGCAAATAATGCATCTGTGGTACTCTTTCTAGGCATGAAACCATACTGTTGCTCGCAAATACTCACTTCTGTCCTGAGTCTAGCCTCCACTACTCTTTCCCATAACTTCATTGTGTGGCTCATCAACTTTATTCCTCTATAGTTGCCACAGCTCTGCACATCACCTTTGTTCTTAAAAATGGGCACCAGTACACTTTTCCTCCATTCCTCAGGCATCTTCTCACGCACTAGAATTCTATTGAACAAGCTGGTCAAAAACTCCACAGCCACCTCTCCTAGATGCTTCCATACCTCCACAGGAATGTCATCAGGACCAACTGCCTTTCCATTTTTCATTCTCTTTAATGCCTTTCTAACTTCCCCCTTACTAATCATTGCCACTTCCTGGTCCACCACACTTGCCTCTTCTATTCTCCCTTCTCTATCATTTTCCTCATTCATCAACTCCTCGAAGTATTCTTTCCATCTACCTAGCACACTGCTGGCACCAGTCAACATATTTCCATCTCTATCCTTAATCACCCTAACCTGCTGCACATCCTTCCCATCTCTATCCCTCTGTCTGGCCAGCCTGTATAGATCCTTTTCTCTTTCTTTAGTGTCCAACCTGCCATACATGTCATCATATGCCTCATGTTTTGCCTTTGCCACCTCTACCTTTGCCCTGTGTCGCATCTCAATGTATTCCTTTCGCCTCTCCTCGGTCCTCTCAGTGTCCCACTTCTTCTTAGCTAACCGTTTTCCTTGTATGATTTCCTGTACTGTGAGGTTCCACCACCAAGTCTCCTTCTCTCCTTTCCTTCCAGAAGATACACCAAGTACTCTCCTGCCTGCTTCTCTGATCACCTTGGCTGCAGTGGTCCAGTCTTCTGGAAGCTCTTCCCGTCCACCGAGAGCCTGTGTCACCTCTTCCCGAAAAGCTGCACAACACTCGTCCTGTCTCAGCTTCCACCACATGGTTCTCTTCTCTGCCTTTGTCTTCCTAATTTTCCTCCCCACCACCAGAGTCATCTTACACACCACCATCCTATGCTGTCTAGCCACACTCTCCCCTACCACTACCTTACAGTTGGTAACCTCCTTCAGATTACTTCGTCTGCACAAGATGTAATCCACCTGTGTGCTTCTACCTCCGCTCTTGTAGGTCACCCTATGTTCGTGCCTCTTCTGGAAAAAAGTGTTCACTACAGCCATTTGCATCCTTGTTGCAAAGTCTACCACCATCTGTCCCTCCAAGTTCCTTTCCTGGATGCCGTACTTACCCCTCACTTCTTCATCACCCCTATTACCTTCACCAACATGTCCATTACAATCTACACCAATTACGACTCTCTCTCTGTCTGGGATGCTCAGAACTACATCATCTAGCTCCTTCCAGAATTTCTCTTTCACCTCTAGGTCACATCCTACCTGTGGGGCATAGCCACTAATCACATTACACATAACACCCTCAATTTCAAATATCAGCCTCATCACTCGATCTGATACTCTTTTCACCTCCAAGACATTCTTAGCCAACTCTTCTTTTAAAATAACCCCGACTCCATTTCTCTTCCCATCTACACCATGGTAAAATAATTTAAACCCTGCCCCTAAACTTCTAGCCTTACTGCCTTTCCACCTGGTCTCCTGGACACACAATATATCTTTCTCCTAATCATCATGTCAACCAACTCCCAAGATTTTCCTGTCATAGTCCCAACATTCAAAGTCCCCACATTCAGTTCTAGGCTCTGTGTTTTCCTCTTCTCTTTCTGCCGAAGAACCCGCTTTCCACCTCTTCTTCTTCTTCTTTGACTTCGACTTCGACCCACAGTAGCTGAATTTCCAACAGCGCCCTGCAGGTTGACGGCGCCGGTGGCGGACGTTGTTAACCCGGGCCACGACCGATCCGGTATGGAATTCTTTGGATGAACGCTCATATTTGTTTGGCAAGGTTTTAAGCCGGATGCCCTTCCTGACGCAACCCTCTGCATTTATCCGGGCTTGGGACCGGCCTACAGTTTGCACTGACTTGTGCCCCCCATAGGGCTGCATTATTTTTCTACGGTATGTGCTAAATTAAATATAATAATAAATATGATATATATAATATTTGCGCTATCATGTCACGTTTAGCATGTGGCAACGTTGGTTAGTAACAATAATACTGTCCTGGCTGGTCTATCAATAATATTGTTAAATGTATCCATCTTCCCTCTGCTTAACCAGTTCCAGGTTCAAATAGATAGGGAGAGAGAGGGAGTGGGGGGAGAGAGAGAGAGAGATAGAGTGAGAGAAAACCTGGAGGTTTAAGGAAGACATTTTGATAAAATTTAGGTTGATATGGTGTTTTTTATATATATATATTTTGATATAGCATATAAGTATGAAACATTTTCTTTCTGACCAGCAACCACCCAGCGCACCCCACCACCACCACCACCCCCCCAACCCTCCCCCTGGAGAGCAAGGGAACGGATCCAGCAAAAGGTCCCACCAAGCCAACAAACGGGCAAGCCAGTGACCAACAGCAGCTGAAAATGGAGGACAAGCGGGTTCAATTCTTTTAATGTATTTTCAGAATTAATTGACCAAATGGATCTTTGTTTAATAAGTTTCCATTGTTCATATCATTGTTAAAGTACAACAATAGCCCGTTTATATTTGAACTGAAAAACCTTGCACAATCTGAATAATTCAAGAGTCAACAATTTCCATTAGAGCTATTACCATAACTAAAGGACAGCACTCCTGATTGTATTACACGGTTATTTTTACTTAGCTGCAAGGCAGCGTTCCTTCAACGTGTCAGAAAAAGGCTGAGTGGCCGAAGCAGGGGCAGTAAAGTAAATTTGGGACCACGATATTACCTGTGAAATATACGCCTGGTCACATCTACGGCATTTGTATACCACATCCTTTGAAGAGATTCATTAAGAATGGTTACAGAGGCTGTGCAGCTGTTTCCCATTCTGTTTCTTCCACTGTCCTATAATGAGTTTATTAATGCATCAGTCCCAATTTTGACATCAACTGTTAGCATTCCTGCAATATTTATTGGACTGCTTGTTTTCTAACTGAGAATACGCATACGAATTTGCTTAATCTGTCTGTGCAAGGCTTTAATTTAAACCACTGGGTCACAATTTTTTTCTTTTCAAAATTAAGCAAGCTTGTTGACAAATGCCTAATTGTTGTTGATTTGTTTTTGATTTTTTTTTTTTTTTTAAACAGGGAATGTGGAAGCAATACTTTGCTTCCTTTCAATTGAATTTCCTTCGTGGTCTTTGTTTTAATTAGGTTAACAGGATCATTTATCAAAGAAAATAGAATGTGTCAAAATGTCAGAGCAATACAGTTGAATTGTCAAAATCAAAACTGTCTCTGAGGTACAGGCCAACCTCAAAAGTCAAACGCAATCCAGGAAATACATTTTGGAGAAAAAAAAATATTCTCCAAAGTTGTGCTAAAACTTGAATCCATAGTACATCTATTGAGTTTCTCAGAGATTAACTCCCTAGATGGATTTTATGTTTTAAGCATATGTCGATAATATTAATAATGAAAATAAGAAGAAGAATGGAATGTACACAACAAAGTCAGCTGCATGTACACTATACAGTAGGTGACTTGAATCCTACCTTTCTTTGAATGTTCAAAATATTTGTCACATGCCATCAAAGATATGGGTATCTATTATTTTTTCAAGAACTTGCTATGAACTTTGGTTAACTTTCATTCACGCTTATACTGTATACTGCTTAAAATGTTAAACTTTACCTGTACTATGGATAGGGGTAAGAGTTGATTAATCATTCAAAATCCAATTGTTTGTTACTGATTGTTGATAATCGTGTCTTGAAGCAATGGAGTTCCTGATTTGACTGCAACCAGCAGAAGTGTTGTTGATTGAAGGAGATGGCTGTCTAAAAAAGAACATCAGCTGGGGCCTTCAGCCACACTCTGCCAACTCCTCTGGGCAGCATTATTCAGCTCAGTATGACACTGGCATCAAAAAGGAGTTCAGAACAGTCAAAGAAGGATTCTAGCATTCCATTTACATCTTTCAATAAATTGCTCATAATTGTTTTTCCATCCTAGATTAATCAAATGCATTTAAATAACCATCTCCTGTACCGTCATGAAGGGATAACTGATTTAAATGGAAAATGTTAAAGTTGGGCGGCACGGTGATCGACTGGTTAGCGCATATGGCTCACAGTTCTGAGGACTCGGGTTCAAATTCCGGCCCCGCCTGTGTGGAGTTTGCATGTTCTCCCCGTGCCTGCGTGTTTTCTCCGGCTCCTCCGGTTTCGTCCCACATCCCAAAAACATGTATGGTAGGTTAATTGAAGACTTTAAAATGTCCGTAGATGTGAATGTGAGTGCGAATGGTTGTTTGTTTGTATGTGCCCTGCGATTGGCTGACGACCGAAGATAGCTGGGATACGGTCCAGCACGCACGCGACCATAGTGAGGATAAGCGGAACAGAAAATGAATGAATAAAGAAGTAACAGTGGTTGTAAACAGGCCGCCGATTCACTGGCGCACACAATTACAGTTTTACAGCATTACAATTATTATATTCTCCATCAAAGACAGACAATCCAAAATGGGTTAGCATGATGCAAAATGAATGCTAAACGATTACAAGTAAAAGGATGTAAAAGTACAAGCGTGTATATTGTTATGGTGGAGCCTCTACGATCTCTTTAAATATGCACAGTGCTTATTAATCCAAACTCACTCACTACAGTATCTTGCCGTCTTCAGTCTTCCGATTACATTTATACTCTTCTCATTTTCACCTAATAACATTCCTCCACAGTCCCTCCAACCTCACTCTTGTTCAATGCAATTGTATGTCATAATGAAATCTCATTTGATTGGGAACAATCCAGTGCTGCCTAATCAAATTAACAAAGTCCTCCTTTGATTTTCAATTACCTCCTCCCAGCTCCAGCTAGCTTTATTCTATAGCCTCTAATGGCTGCCAGCCATGAGGCAAATGACACTGTACAGTACATGCAGATTGATGAATCACATGCACACTTACACTTAAGAGGCTCAAGCATCAGAAGCAGAGAAACTGTTAAAAGAAGACCACTAACCAGAAAGGGCCTGATTTACGAAGATCCCAAATAGCAGACGCTAATTTGCACGTTAACTCTAACAGATTACGTGCGCTGTTGGTGAGTACGTTGCGTGTGATCTATTAAGATTGCACACACTGGACCTTACGCACAACAAAATTATTTACAGTAGAAAGGATCTGACCTTTCTACTGTAAATAATCTTTTGGCATTACATTTTCCGCTATCAATAGGTTCCAAGCTACTTGGACGCCATCTGACTGAAAAATAGTCTCCGTCGTTAAACGTATGATAACCTGGCGTAGGTATATTCATTAGTTTGGGGTTTGTACGTATCAATGTCGAAATGGCAGTAAAAGTTTTTTTCTTCTCAAAGAAGAGGCGATAACTCCTCCAGTTAATATTGTAGTGTGCCGTTATGTTCAGTGTCAAGTCTGTTTTGCGTTTTAACTCGTTTTCTCATGTTGTCACAATGTGTTAACATGCTGACCGGAAGTTATCATGCCACCTTGCAAAAACGTGGAAGTGTTGAATGGATACAGGTACAGCTCAATAAATTAGAATAGTGTCAAAAGCTTCAATTCAAAAAGTGAAACTCATATGATAGAGATGCACTACACACACACAGAGTGCAATATTTATTGATTTTTTAAAAAACATATACATATAATTCGGACGATTATAGCTTACACTAAACAAATACCCAAAATTCATCATCTCTCGAAACTAGAATATTACATAACATACAAGAATCGTTTTCATGTAGAAATTAGGCAGGAATTTGCCCTCTGTAAACTATTTTCCCAAGTGTTTAATGTAATCATTATAATGTATGAGTACTGAATTAAATGGACTTTTCTACCATGTTCTAATTTATTGAGATGTACCTGTAGGGTCCATTGGCAACAGGTATAAATATGGTGGAGAGTGCCCTATTTAAATTAGGGTTTTGCACTTTAAGCCACTAGGATGGTTTTACACTGGCAATTGTAAATTTAAATTTGAAGTGGTGGAATTGGAAGTGCAAGCATCCACATAACAGCCATGTTTTGTTTAATTTAACTGGCCCTGAGAGCGTGGCAAATGGATGTACCTGCAGCTAAGCACGTATTATGCCCAGCCTGAATTTACTGCATGCAGGTTAGCAGCTAGTTAACGAGCAAAGTGTGCTTGCCACAAGCAGTTTACAGAGCTGCCAACCTATACAAATTTACTTCCAGGAAAATTTGTCCAAATTTGTCTTGAATTTCCATATTTTCAAAATGTTGTCCAGAACATTACTGTGGGACAGTCATAATCGTAGTGGTTAATAAATTATCGCTTCAATATTTGTCATTTTAATGTTTTATTACATCAACCTTGTACTAGAGGATGCAGTTGCAGCCTTAATCAAAGTAACAGTATATGGGATTTTGACGTGCCATCATCAAAAATATCTGTGTCTATGGATTATATTGGCTTTGCCAATTCTGTTTTCAACCTGGTAACAAAAATACAAAACAAAAGTCTATTAAAGCAGATTAATCAGATCTCAACGGTCCAAATTCAAACCCAGCACTATTTTGTAAAAAAAACATAACATTGCTGGTAGATTGAATTTATGGACAATAGTTTTGATTTCTATTTTATGTAATGTATATTGTGTATGTCTTCTCTTGCATGCTATTTATATTTGTTATATCCAGTTGCTGCTGAAACAATGCAAATTTCCCCATTGTGGGACACTAATCTCATCTCACACACATCTGGGACAGTGCCAAAGACAGGGACTCGAGTTATTGCGACTTGGCATCAAAATATTTTGATGACTTACGACTTGACAAAAAAAAACAAAAAAAAAAAACTTGAAACTTGACTTGGATTTGGGAGTAAAAGACTCAGGATTTGACTTCAAATATTGTTCATTTTATGTGTTCATCCATCCATTTTCTGAGCTGCTTCTCCTCACTAGGGTCGCGGGAGTGCTAGAGACTATCCCAGCTATCATCGGGCAGGAGGCGGGGTACACCCTGAACTGGTTGCCAGCCAATCGCAGGGCACATACAAACAAACAACCATTCCCTCTCACAGTCACACCTACGGGCAATTTAGAGTCGTCAATTAACCTACCATGCATGTTTTTGGGATGTGGGAGGAAACCGGAGTGCCCGGAGAAAACCCACGCAGGCACGGGGAGAACATGCAAACTCCACACAGGCGGGGCCGGGGATTGAACCCGGGTCCTCAGAACTGTGAGGCAGACGCTCAAACCAGTCGTCCACCGTGCCGCCTTATATGTTCATTTTAAAAATGAAATATGAAGTTAGTTAATGTCTGTATGAGAGAGCACACTGGGAATGGTACTGTCGTGAATTGAGGATTATCCTATCATTCTGAGAATATCACTGTCATGAATGGGAGATTAGCCTGTCCATCTGGGAATATCACTGTCATGAATGGAGGATTAGCCTGTCAGTCTGGCAATGGCACTATCATGATTGGAGGATTAGCCTCCTCGCCACAGAGAAGCACACCCTCTCTTATCAGACCGCATCGTCACGTAACGTCGGGGCACCGAGTTATTTCTTTGTGTGTTATGTTAGTGTTATGTTAAACGGCGATGAGTGGATTGCAAAATGCATTGAAAGATGGACTACAACATTGAATATTGTTCATCATTTGAAGACACATTCTGCTTGGTAAATACATTATTATTATTATTTGTTCGTCTGTTCTTCAAGTCAGTAGTTCCCTAAGATAGCTTGGTACAGTATGTTGCAGAGATCAGGGACTCTCAAACTGCACCTAAATATTGGTTGGAAATGGAACGCTAACAACTGAGTCAACAGAGTAGAAATGCTTGTAATGGGGCATTTAAGTTAAAAAATAATACATGGATAAATATGATTCTAAAATGAAGAACATTGAAGTTAAAATTGGTTCAAGGAATGAGTGTGGTTTTCAAATGAAGAAAATTTAAGTAGAAGTCCCAAAAAATATATGTATTATAAAACTAAATTAATAATAATAATAACTAAGGCAGCACGGTGGCCGACTAATCCGGCCTCGCCTGTGTGGAGTTTGCATGTTCTCCCAGTACCTGCATGGGTTTTCTCCGGGTACTCTGGTTTCCTCCCTCATCCCAAAAACACGTATGGTAGGTTAATTGAAGACTCTAAATTGCCCGTAGGTGCGAATCGTTGTTTGTCTATACGTGCCCTGCGATTGGCTGGCGACCAATTCAGGGTGTACCCCGCCTCTCGCCCAGAGTCAGTTGGGATAGGCTCCAGCACACCAGCGACTCTAGTGAGGAATAGCGATATGAAAGATGAATTAATCAATGAATAAAAACTACATTTTGAAGATAACACCCTACCCTATGCGCGGGTCAGCGCTTTTGCACCACTTCTGTCATAGTAAGTGTACTTTACGCCTTAAAATCTGTGTAGAAGAACAGCACCGACGTAAACCTGTGTACTCTCATATGCCCCCTTCAGTGCAGCAGAGTAGTCTGCTTCATCTCTTCTTCTTTTTATCTGCAGCTTTACACAATCAGCAAAACTAAATGTATAACATATCTAACGCACAAATGAATACATTATAGTCTAGAGGTGGAGAAAGAGAGAAACAGCCACCTGCTAATTACAATCCTTCTGTATCCGGTTAGCTAACTAGGTTGAGAATCATTTCCTCATCAGTAAGGGATTGCACAATCTGAGGTGAAGTGAGGCTGCTCGCTGCAAAATGTCTTTCCATCTCGTTTTTATTTTGGGGGGGAAAAAACAAGCTGAAGTTTAAAAAAAAAAAAAATAATAATAATAATAATAATAATAGTAATTGATTAACAGATTAACTACATGATGAATACTGAAGTTGTGATATGAAGTGGTGTTGAATTGGAGTACATTATCTTGCACAGTGTTATTCATGCATACAGATTAAAATGGTCAATGATATTATTTGACATGACCGGTCTTCTCTGAAGACCAAATAGGCCTGCTTCAGGTAGGACTGCATTAATAAGATGACTTGGGACTTATCACAGGACCCGACTTTTGGTAAACTGTGACTTGATTTGACTTGCCCAAGACAAAATCACTTGGGACTTTGATCCCATCTCTGGATAGTGCTGACTATGATATTTGACCTGAGCTGCCTTGGCGGTTTCGTGACTGATAGTCAAAATCAATGGACATCTCTCTTTGACATTGAGCAGTCATACCTTAAATGTTTAATTATTAGACCCCAACCACCTAATTTGGGATTTCATAATTCAGAATCAATAGAATGCTTCTGCTGTGCCAAAGTGCAATGCGTAATGAAAATTTTGAAAAGTACTGTATGTCTAGACCTTTACCTTAAGTGAACAAAACTGATTCAATACAGACCAAACTCCAAATTAACACATAAATATCTCTTTAATGTTAAAGAAATTTGACTGATGGTTGGTACAACTGCTGAAAAATGTATGTACTGTTTTGACTTTAGTTTCCTTGCCATTGTATATAAGATTTCATCCAAAATGTTTGAGGTTTTTGGTTGAAGGGCTTGGTCGAGGACCATAACTGTTGTGTGTTTAAAAACATATTTGAATCCAATGTAGGCCCATCAATCTTCAGGGACTACAACATGAACTTTAAAAAAACAAAAACAAACGTAAATCAAAAAATAAGTCCAAATTCAACAGTGCAAGGCTATTCTGTAAATTTAAAAAATAGATCTAAATTATACTACCACATAAAAAGAATGACACGCTGGCCCAAGTGGAGGAGTTCTTGGGGTCTTGCTCAAAAGGGAAGAATGGAGCAGGAGATCAATAGGCGGATTGGTGTAGCATCTGCAGTGATGCAGACTCTGTCGTAGTGAAGAAAGAGCTGAGCCTATGGGCAAATATCTCGATTGACTGCTACATCTACATTCCCACACTCTCCTATGGTCACAAGCTGTGAGTCACGGCCGAAAGAACAAGATCACAAATGTTTCCGCCACAGAGCGTCTGGGCTTTCCCTTAGAGACAGGGTGAGAAGCTTGGCTCAGAGGAGAGCTGCCAGTTCTCAGCATCAAGACGAGCCAGAAGAGGTGGTTTAGTCATCGGATTAGGACACCTGCTCAACGGCTCCCTAGCGAGGTGTTCCGGGCACGTCCCACCGGGATGAGGCCACGCGGTCGACCCAGGACTATGTCTCCCGGACACCTAATGACAACATGCATGTTTTTGGAATGTATGACAAAACCAGAGTACCCAGAAAAACCCACGCAAGCACAGAGAGAACATCCATGTGTTCCATACAGTAAGGCCGCAGACCAGATTCGAAACCCCAACCTCTGAACTGTGAGGCTGATGAGGATTTGCAAATTCAGTGTGATCTGCGGTCAAATATTAAAATAAATGGCCTTGTTAAAAAGTAGACCCATTACTACACTCTAAGCAGTCGAAAATGCTGATTAAACCACTGTGAAACAATGTTAGGTGACTTTAGAGGTGAACAAGCAGCAAAAGCCTTACTGAGAGAGCTGGCCTATTGGTTGCACCCAACAGCTGATTCATGGCTTTTATTAGCCGTTGACAATAACTGTCAGCCATCATTTCATATTCAAAGTAATGTGTATAATTACAGTTTTATGAGCAGCCTCTGAATACATTTAGACAGCGATTTTATTTCTGAATGTGACGCGTTTCCACAGATTATCAATAGTTAATGTGCTGAAAATGATAGAGGGAGGGAGAAACACCAGAACAAGCAGCCAACTTAGTTCACTCTTGTTATTTAAGTCCTTCTGTTGAAAAGGACTTAAATATGATTGCAATGAACTACCGCAAATGCTATTTATTTAATTCTAGTAATACTAGTTCATGATAGGGGATTAAAAAGCACAATTATCATGTATTTTTATTCCTTCAATGTCTTCGATGTCAATATTAGGACCTGTTAGTAGGGAATTCAAATCCACTCGTACTCGATGGTGTTAAAGCATGCACTCATTGGTCAAACTCCCAAATCGAGAAGTTAATATTAAGTCAGCAGTGGGTTTCTTGTTGTTGTTGTTGGTGAAAATAAGTTATTTTTCTTTAGTTTTCAAGATGATTAAATATTTAAGTTATTGCCTTGGTACCCTTGGCTCCCTCATTTCCCTCCACCAATGTAACATTTTTCTTCCATAGAACCCCTTGTGAAAGGCTATTATTGCTGAAAAACAACATTATTTCTTTACTGTTGGCATATTTGAAGTAGCTATATAATCCCTCACTTTGGAAATGTACATGCCCAGCAGTGGCACCTCTGTAGAACCAAATTAGTAAAACATGAAAACAATACCAACAACAAAGGGAGCTTCAGGGGTGCCCAGAAAGGATTGGTAAACCCTCAGGAGGCTCCACCACAGGTAGGATGTTTACAGCTATATCAACTATGAAAATAAAATGACATCATCCTCATAACAGCATGAAACTTGACAACGGATTTAACAAAGAATTAAATTGCATCCCATTGCATTTTTTAATTTTTGAGCCATTCCAAGCTTCAATTCCTTTGCAAGTCTCAATTCTGTTGACTCAATGACTGACGTGTGTAGGGGGAAAAAAGATGCCTTTTTTGAGTGTTAAGAGGTACTCGTAGTTAATCCAAAGTCAGAACTAAATTAATTCCACGACTCTCAAAGGAATTCATACAACACAATAAGTCATGGCTTTGTGCAAGTATGACAGCATTGTGTTCACACTGAGTAAGTACAGTAAATGTGTGAGTAAATTGAAACAAGATCATTATTTTCAGTATTCATACTCTGTGAAATGTTTGGTGGTGTCTTGGCTCAGTAAAGGTTGGGAAGCACAGGTCGAAGGGAATAAACAACACTATAGCAATGGGCAGTACAGGACCAGTGGTTGGCACGTCTGCCTCAATTAAGTACAGTAATGTTGAACTAAAGCGTCATCAAACCGTGTGTGTGGATTCGTGCATTTGTGTGTTTGAGAGAAATCTTCCATATTTCATATTAATCTTGGTCATGAGAGTTCTTTTACAGTGAAGGCCTCAAAGGGAACCACACACAAAAACCTTGCAACCCTTTGATATAATTGCAATCCTGACCTTTCAGTTAAATGACTGCTGGCATAACCATCCCATCGGCTGACACGTAAACACACGCTCAGATGCACACACACACTTAAAATGTCGGGTTAAACTGTTGTGCAAGATGAAAGCGGAGCTCAGCAGAAACAAAAGTGCACATTACAAATGATAACGGGATCACAAGATAAATGCAACAGAAAATCCCCTGCTGAAGAAGTAAAACCATCTGATATCCTGACACAAATTGATATTGATGTGAAGAAAAACAACAGTTTGATTTGTAGAATCCATCAGAATTTCTGGAAATTATAGTTGTCAAATTGAAACGTTCCATCCAGGCCCAGTAGACAATGTCTACTCCTGTCTCTTTTACTTTCTTTTCTTCTCCTGGTTTTTAAAGTCATTTGAGAAGGAGGTTTCACCTTCGCAGCTTGTTCCCATCAATAGGACAATACCCATGGCACTAGACATTAAGATGGAAGAAGATACCATGCCATTCATCAATATACCTACTGTATTTTTTTAACTAATTGCTTTTGGAACCAAGTGAACAGTTGCATAAAATGAGCAATAAAAAACAAGCTAAATGTGCAAATGGTGCTTGAAAAAAACACTTTTTGAAAGGCTTTTACTGTCTTTTGAACATGAGCAAATTGTCAATAATTATGTTGATGCATACTACATTCATTTTCTACCGCTTATCCGAGGTCGGGTCGCGGGGGCAGTGGCTTTAGCAGGGACGCCCAGACTTCCCTCTATCCAGCCACGACCCCGGGGACGACCGAGAGACTATGTCTTTCGGCTGGCCTGGGAACGCCTCGGGATCCCCCCCAGAAGAGCTGGATGCATACTACAGCACACGTAATTAACAATGAAAAAATCAAAACAACACCAAAAACTGTTGTTACACACAAATGAACAAATAAACGTGTTTGTTTTGGGTAAATGCCAGAACAACCTCATATGATATGCATCCCTTGCATTTGTTGCAAAATATCCATTGTAAAGCAGTCACCAGCGAGGACACTGTCTAACTCTTGACGAAACTCAGGGTAAGAGCTGTAGGTGCAAGGTACCTCAAGAACCGATTCACGTGTGTGCTACAGGCCAGCAACTTATACCACACACATTTCCTTGCACATCTCAGTAGATCCTGTGCAGAAGCGCTCTGGTCGATGCTTCTCACATACCGTAGCAGGTGGTTAAGGGCAGTCAGCTCTTGTGGATTAAGGCGTTCAATTGATGGCTTTATCTGGGCCACTTTCTTGTTTTTTGGCCTCTTGGATTCATAAAACTCCATTATGTTGTCTTTGGTTATCAGTGTTGGCACAGAATTATCAATACTGGAATGGAAACTGTCAATATGAACTTCGGCTCTTGAAGAAGCGCTTTGTGTGCAATTTTTAGAGTGGAAGCTCGCACATTGTCTTGAGAGGCCAGGCAGTGTGAGCCCATTCTTGAGAAGATGGCGAGAAGGTCTTAACAATTTCATCAATGTTGCCTTGAAGTCCTATTCCAAGTGATGCTCGCTCATTCTCTGAAATAAATCTGGCAAATGACATCAAGAGTTCATTATCCACTGAACTCAGTTGTTGACAACAGGCAAGAATAAAAGCTGGTGATAATCTGATTGGTATGATTTTGTGGTCCCGGTATCCTTTCAACCAGACTGTTCCAAGAGCTTGCCATTTCTTTGGAGAATAGTCTAGCCTTAGTCTGGGGACTCGTTCATCTTCCCCCTCACACCGTTCCAAGAAATGTTCCCCAATGCAGAGTACGGCTCTCTAGATACACCATTACTGTCTACTGCGTTCTCATTTGTGAACTCCATTTTAAATTCAGCATTCACTACTTTTGGTTCTATGAAGACAGTAAGAACCTCATCAACTATGTTTATGCGTCTTAATTGTATAAGGACCTGTTCCTTAGTGGGGTTTGGTGATGCTGCAGCACTGCTTAATGGCACAGGCCCAGCATTTGGTGTAGAGTACTGCAAGATATTAACAGCAAAAAAATACTGATCACTTTATCCAATAGCGAACAAAATATTAATCAACAACTCTGACAAACACTATCTATAGTGCCGTAAAAAAATATTGGCCCCCTTCTCAAATTCTTAGATTTTTACATAGTTTACAACAGTGGTGAACCTTCACAGGAGTGGCCGGCCTACAAAGATTACCCCAAGAGAACAGCAATGACTCATCCAGGAGGTCACAAAGGAACTCAGCACAACTTCTAAAGAACTGCAGGACTCCCTTGCCTAAGTTAAGGTCAGTGTATATGACAACAATAAGGAAGAGACTGCGCAAAAATGGCATCCTTGGCAGAGTTCCAAGGTGAAAAACACAGCTGTCCAAAAAGAACAAAGGCTCGCCTTACTTTTTTTGGGGGGGGGGGGGGGGGGGAATAAAAAATAAAAATAAACATCTGAATGATTATCAAGACTTTTGAGAGAATATTATATGCACTGACGAGATGAAAGTTGAACTTTTTGGAAGGTGTGTGCCTAGTTACAGCTGGCATAAATGTTGCAAAGCATGTCAGAAAAAGAACATATCAACAGTCAGACATGGTGGTGGAAGTGTCATGGTCTTGGGCTGGCTCGCTCCTTCAGGACTTGGACAACTTGCAGTGATTTATGGAACCATGAATTCTGCTCTTCAACAGAAAATCCTGAAGGAGAATATTCAGCCATCAGTTTGTGACCTCAAGCTAAAAGGCACTTGGGTTCTGCAGCAGGATAACTATCTAAAACACACTAGAAATTCAACTTCTGTATGGCTTAAAAAAAACTAAATGGTTTTGGAGTGGCCTTGTCAAAGTCTGTCTTGAATCTGATTGATATGCATTGGCATGACCTTAAAAAGGCCGTTCAGGCTTGAAAAACTTTTTTTGCTGAATCAAGACAATTCTGCAAGAAAGAGTGGGCTAAAATATCTCCAGAGAGATGTGAAAGACTCATTGCCAGTTATAGAAAATGCTTGATTTCAGTTGTTTCTGCTGAGGATGGCCCAAACAGTTATTAGGTTTACTTTTTCCACACAGGGCCAGGTAACTTTGAATAATATATATATATATATATATATATATATATATATATATATATATATATATATATATATATAATTTATTTATTTATTTATTTTCTCCATAATAAATATTTTAAATCAGCATTTTAAGTTCACTTGGGTTATATTTGTCTGATATTTACATTTGTTTGATGATCTTAAAGATTAAAGTGGAGAAGCTTGGAAAAAATATATGAATTTGAGAAGGGGGCCAATACTTTTTTTTTTTTTTTACTTTACTTTTTTTTTTTTTAAGATGACATTTTTGTTGTTGTTGTTTTAGCACTGTTATAACTTAATTCTACACAAGTATATCTGCATATTGTTTAACTCATATGGATTTCCTGGAAGGGTGGAGTCTGGGACATCATCATCGCTGGTAATCGCTCCAAAGTGTACATCATCCTCAGGAGATGCTTCTATGGCAAGTGATGGATCCAAAATGTCACCTAACCCCTGTTCAGCATCTTCATTTGACAAAGTGATAAAATGGCCACTCTCATATCCATGCATGGCTGTTGATTGTCCAAGATCAAGAGGAGGAGGATACAGGACTTCTGTGTCAGTCATCTCAGATGCTGAACTTGATTAATATGTTCTCCTCACTGTTATTGATGACATGAAAAATAGCTAAAAGAATATCAAATGTGAGTTTCCTCTAGTGGCCTTGAGGTTACACCATCATGACAGCAGCTATTTACAGATCCTTTAAGGTGAAATGGAAGGAAAAATAAACCTTTTTCTCGCAAAATACTTTACGTTCCCACGGAAACGTTGCAATAAACTTTGAAAGTTTATTCCAAAGACACACAAAGTTTTTTCTTTTCTCCCATTTCATCGTAAGGGCTCTACTTTGCTGTGTGATGTAGATGTAACCTAAATGTCACTAGAGGAAACTGAAAGATTTGACCGATTAATTTTTGTTTAAGTTTTAAAAAGTATTGTTCAAACATGTTGGCAAGAATTCTTACAATACGTACATGTTCCATACTCAGTATATTACAGACTATTCCATGGTTTACCTCCATTGAGCAACTGGGTGCTGGATCTAAATCAAAGGAGCTCAAAGGAGATCCACTGGATGATCATTTCTAGTCCTCCTGTGCTGATGTCTCCAAGATTGCCTCCGCAATGTCTCTGCATTGTCAGTAATAAAGAAAGGCGTTAGCAGATCAGCAAATTGTAGGATTATATAGTCATGCTGCCCAGTTGTTCAAAGCATTTTTTTCTAAATACTGAATACTGAATACTAAAGAAGTTGTGCAAATGAGTTCAGAATGTGAGTTTACATATCTTGAGCAATTGCAACTCAACCACAACCCTTGATTTGGCAGATGTTTTGGCAGGCTTCAATTAAATTGGACTTATCCCCAAAAACAACTGAGGACATCAGTGAATGGACAGGTAGGTACATCTCAATAAATTCAAAGATATGTATTCTAATTTATTAAGATGACATATCTAAATAAATTGTGCAACAGAAACCTGCAGATGACTATAGACACATTGAATAAGACCACAGGTCTACCCACAATCTACCACATTTTGATGCCATATTTAATAACATCGTTCCATACTTAAAAACACTGATTGGCCTTTAATGAACACAGCAAATAGTAGAAGTGCACTGTAATTAATTAGCAGAAGTGCGCAACTTTCATGCACTGTTTATGCTTGTGTATTTGACATCGCTAACAATCTACTACAAATTCCTTCAAAATACTGTGACTCAGCCAAATTTGATACATGTGAGATTAATGCATAAATCTTACAATATTATTGTTCAAGAGTACTGAATAGATTTCACAAAAACATCAGTACTGAAGAGTTTTGTTTGTTGCCCAGAGCTGGCTGCAGCACCACCAGGCAGCCAATCTCCAACTGGGAATCTTATGTGTGCCTTGGTTTACATTGCAGGATCAACTGGATTGGATTAAATGAATGAATAAATAAATAAATAAATAAACAAACATTCTGTGCTCTACTATACAAATATACAGATCAGGTGTTATGCACATTCAGAGCCCCATCGCATTTGTTATTCAATAATCTGGAATATGCCAAGACATAACATGGTATTCTACAACACTTGTAACCTATAACTCCTGCCCCAGATTTCAAACTTAAAAGATATCCATAGGATTTTAATATGTATTAAAACCACACATAAAAGAAGATATATTACCTTCATTGGCCGATCGTTTGTGGCCTCGAAGTCCGACGATACATCAGATAGCGGTATTACTTTTGCTTTGGAGGTTATGTAGCTGCGCAGCATCGCTAGTTTACTCTGCTCGTATAGCTGACCCACTGTGACTTCACGAGACAATTATGACTATAATCACATACATCAAAGTCTTCACTTGGTCCTTTGGGCAAATGTCCATTTGGAAAAAAGTCTTTGCCTTTCTCCAGCAGATCAGCCACAGTCACTGATTTGTCAACCAACAAATGCCGTGTTCCACCTCCACCTCTTGCTCTGATTTGGTGATACGTGCTGTTCTGAAAGTGGAGCCATCCCATTTTAACACGCCGGGTGACTTTGACGGCACCTTTATTTCTAACACAGCGTGCTGTGCCTCTGTCGGCAGTAGTTTTCCGTTCTTTCCCTAACCTTTCTCTGATACTTTGCATGAGTGTGTACTTCAGTCTCAGTTCCTCCAGGGGTTTTCGTTTGTCACGGTTCTCCGACGACAAAATCCTGAGTGCAAGTCGGTCTCCATATCTTACGAAATACTGCCCTAACTTCTCATCTGTCATAACACATTCAGTATGACGTTAATGTCGATCTGTAAGAAGAAAGGCAAACGTCAAAACTGTCAGAAGCATTTTCAGCTAGCAAGGGGCTACTATATCAAAAGCAATAGTAAGAAAGGTAGACGCTAGCAAATGTGGCTTAGCTATTCTATAGCCTGTACTGCTATATTCATGTGATGAAAGTTTACATTTATCCTCACCTTTTCTTTTAGTTGGTCGATGACACTACCATGTATATTCCTTGTTTTGAAGAAAGAGAGCAAGTCCTCTACTGCTGCCATTCTCTCAGTTGACATGCAGTGGAAGCAAGTTGTAAATAAGCTATCATTCGCAGGAAGCTACTGTACGGCTACCCCAACGCAGGAAGCTACCGCTAGCAGGTAAATAAGCTACCGCTCACAGGTAGACATTTCTCATTCTAATTTCCTCATTAGAATGAGGAAGTTTCTCATTCTAACGAGAAACTTTCTCAATTGAATGAAAACGTTTCTCGCCCCCCATATGTCCCTTTAGGCGATTTAATGTAATCTAGAGAAAAGAAGAAAAAAAAAAAGGAACTAGCTTTACAGGGTCTTTAAAGGTTTCACAGTATGCAGAATGTTCAGGGAACGTGTTAAAGTGGAGGAGGGAAAAGACAAAGTGTGTGCACTTGGACGAAGATGATGGTGATGAGAGGCTTGACAACCAGCATAATAAAGCATGCTAAGTGTACGCTGCCAGATTTACGGGGCCTTTACCCCAAAGCCGAATGCACCATTATTTTCCCTCCCAAAACGTTAATGTCACACAAGGTGGTCATAAATACATCATTGGGTTAATTTAAGGGCCTGCAATAGAGAAACCCACTCCATTGTTCTCCCCGGAGGCTGAAAAAAGTGCTGGAATAATGGGAATTTTTATGAACATGTGGGAAGATGATAAGCATGGTGACACTCACATGGCCCTGCAGTTGTGCTCACACAACAGTAGTTGGTAACTTACGGCAAACAAATACATGCAAGAAAAGGTTTTTTTTTTCCTGTCTCTGTCTAACAAGCAGTTATTTTCCGCCCTTGTCTAATCATGACTTAAAATGCTTTTATTATACCTTAAATATGCGTGTTTTTGCTTGAAACAGTGACTGGTGTTCGGTACTGGCATCCCCATTGTTTCTATTTATCTGCAGCAATGAACCAACACACAATAAAAGCCGAAAACATAGAAAGGGAACAGCAGTGTCCATAAAAGGTTCCTACTAAGTCAAGAACTAGATATAATTGATTGTTTTTTCCTGTACAATCTTTGGGGCACACATCAATAGTACATCTTGTAAAATAACAATGGGCGTATTAATCACTTTACTCAATTAATTGTTCATTAAGAAAAACTGAACAAGAACAGAAGCACTGGATGGGCTACATCCATTAAGACCTGTTATGACATAACACGATACATGACTGGAAATAGAAGTCAGAACACTGAAAGAGATTTTCCCATCACGTAAAAAAATATAACTATCAAGCAATTAATCGATCATTAGTTTTCCCATAGTCAATCAAGGAAATGTAATATGAACAGTAAGAGAAATGCCTGACTTCGACTTCTGCATGCGTGCAAACAGGCTTCTTCCACAGATAATACATGGCACAGTGCAATTACGCAGTATCACATAATGAGAGGTGTAAGGAAAGACAATGGCTAATAAGCAAAAGAGGACCAACCTGCACTTCCCAGGGAACTAATGAAGGCTTTAATTAAGTGTCAAATGGAACCAAGGCCTGTGAGGCAGCGCAGAGAGCAACAAAATATCTCCCACTGGGTATGTCTTCATATTTGCCTGGAGGTTAAAATAAAAACTGATGCCTGGACTTCTGTGCTGCTGCAAGAACCCACCTAGCACACGCTAGGGGCATTAAAAATGTACTATGTTTTGTAGTTTTTGTTTTTGCACTGGCCTGAATCCGGAGCAGACCACATATTGGTGTCAGCATTTCACTGGAATCAGCAAACCTCCAAAAGTGATACTGATGTGGGGTGGAAAATAAGATGCATTAATCAGTTTACACTAGGCTTTACACGATCAGGAATTTTTAAAACAACGATAACCGATCACAAGATGGAGCAATTTGTCTATTTACATGACTTGTTCATTTACTGTATATACTTGTGTACTGTATACTGTATCCATCCATCCATCCATTTTATGTACAGCTTATGCCCCTCAAGGGTTGCGGTGGTGCTGGAGCCGTCTGTCCCAGCTCAAATTATTCTCTAGCATTTTAGACAAAAGTTAAAACACCAATGACCTCTAGGGGGCATTCAAAGATTGGCCACTGGCATAAATTTAGGTAAAATCAACATTACATGAAAGAAATAATGGGTGCTAACTTACTGTAATTGAATTACTTCATTGCAATTAAATGACTTTAATAAATACTTTTAATGACATGCTTACTCTAACTTTCTCACTGTCCCAGCTATATGGACAGGTGTTGTCCAGAGTTCGAGTCCGTTTGACTCCACGCTGTGTTGCTTACATTATTCAGGTGCTCGATCGAATTTAAATGAGTGTAGCCTCCATATTACTCCACTTTTTCCTATGAAAAACATATCTACAATGTACCATTGTGATATTTTATGCTTCCACTGTAGATTAGATTAAAAGTGAGTTTTTTTAAATTTGTTAATTTGGGTTTTTTGGCAGACATGGGTGCGATTACATCAGCCATTTCTGTGTAATTTGATGACTTGCATTGGCGTATATCCAATACGCAGTTGCGCTGGCACCTTTCCAATACATAACGCATTTTTATCCACATTTAAACAGAAATTCAATTCCATGTGCTTTTTTTCTCTTTACACTGCTATGACGCAGAGCCCTGCTGTGCCACTTGACAGCAAAAAATGTGGAAATTACACCATGCAGGGGAAAACCAGCCTATCCGATCAGTGTGTTTATCCTGCACTCGCACTGGCAGATATCCAATATGTAGCATATTTTAATCCCCATTTGGAAAAGGCCTGCTTCTAATCTTAGGAAATTTCGGCTGTATTTTTTTTTTCCTCTTCACACTTACATGACGCATATCCGTATTTTGCCGCTCGAGCGCAAATAAGTTGAAATTGTGTCACCACATGGTGTAAATCCAGACTTGCACAGGTATTCAATTAAATTAAGAATTAACGTAGTTAAAAACCTTTCTCACATAACACATTTATAACATTGTTTATTTTAACCCTTCTGCTCAGTCATCCAACGCCGATCATCTCTGACTATATTGTCACTTTAAATGCTTGGTAATGCTGATCAAAAGTACTTACTGTGTGCTTACAAGTACTAAGTTTACTGCATGGTAAGATCCTGTGGATATTGATTTTCTCTTCAAACTGTTGTCATTTCAAAGAAGTTTTCACAAAAGCTGAACAAAGAGGTAAAACACACATGCAGGGTTAATTCTTTGATTCTGCCTCTGACAGGAGGGGCTACCAAGGGGATTTTTTTCCCTCATCTTTATAAAGACAAAAAGTGCAGAATTGTTGGGAGCAGGCATGTGCACAGATCACCCCCCTAGTGGTGATCAACATCTGCCATTTTACCTTAGATAAAAATCACATCGTTTCTTCTGGAAAAATAAAAAATGACCCTCTATGCTCCGGGTCCGAACCAAGTTAAGGACTTATGCGGACCCACAGTTAATTGCTGTTAAATAAAGTGCAGTATGTGCATCGGCACGCAGCCGTTTTCTTCTCGCGTAGGCTGTTGTCAAAGACTGTGTACATAATTATATTCAGTACTATGGTAGCCCTTGTTGCAATCACGTGACCGTAATGAGCCAATCAAACCATTTTTTTTTACCAGAAGAGATTTGCCGGATTGAAGACGCAGCATGGCTTGTTCCAAAGTTCGGAAAGTTGAGTTTTTAAAAATGAATGGAAAAACCAGTACTTTTCTCTTCTTCTGGAAGCCTGCTCAAAACCGTTGTATCTCGTATGTATGAGACAGTGGTTTTAATAAAAAGTGGGAACTTGGAGGCCACAACTCGCAAGAGGACCGAATTGAGAGCCCAGTACAGTAGAACCTACATGACTGACAACCCAACAAAGCTGAAATTAATGTTGCCTACGGATAGCGTAGATTTTGGGGCAACGTAAACGAGCATTTAACCTTTCAGTTGTAAATATGTCAGCGCAGCTGCTGAGACATTTCCTGAAGGTAAACAAAATCCCTTTTTTACTTGAAATGTGCATCTACCTGTTCTAATTTAGTTGAAAGTTAGGCTTATTTGTATGTTCAGCGTTTCTTCAAATTCAGGCCTGAGATGCCTGTGCTGCTTTATTTAAAATGTTTGCCAGCCTTTCTTTTTGAGTTACTATCATCATAATACAATTTGTACTGAAATGTAGGCCTGATGTGTTTGTTCCAGTTAACTGGATATTTAAGTTATTGGTTATCTTTTGTATTTAAATTGGAACTGTTTGAAGGTTTTAGATGTGTGATTAAAAATCACTTTGTATTTCTGTGTTTTGAGGAATACAGTTATTAATGTTCATGCATGATTCTCCTTTAGTAGAAGCAAATCAGTTTCATTTATGGTAGATATACAGACAGATATTAGTTTTGTTTTGTAAAATAGAACATTATTTGTAATTTTGATATCGTTTGACAGATCAGTTACACAAATAGAAACATTTTGAGTTCTGGACCTTTGTCCTGGGAAATCCCGTGCAACCGGACCTCTGCAAATTTGAAATGAAGATCCCTGCACTATGCCATCAATTCCCTCCAAAAGTGATTTGATACCTGACAGGCATTGATTTTAGTTCTAATGAGAACAGTGGCTCACGCGATCTGCGGCGCTCACAAGTCCCCGCCTTGCCACCACCACCACCACCCTGCTCCACTTAGCTCTCATCCAGTGTTGAGCGTAAGCCGCCAGGCCGACCCGTTGCAGCCTGCTGGTCTCCTCGGACCCGCAGCATCAAGCAGACATGGAATGTAAAATGTGCAATCCCTGCCATTGTTTAGTACAAACCACAATACTTAACATTGTAGCGCTGCTAAAAAAAAACAAAAAACTATTATGTGGCTAATTGTCTGATCTTTCCTAAACACATGCAAAAAAAGGGTGAGGATTGGGGGTGTTTAGGAGAGTTGAGATTAGGTTTAAATTTTCATGACCCCCCCCCCCCCCAATTATTCATTTGAGAACTGGAGTTCATTCGGTTGATCATTGTTGACTGTTAACAAAAATGAATATGTAAGTTAAATACATCCCACTGTGTCTTTTCTTAATTTTATGAATAACTTTGGTGATGTTTGCCCTTTTATTTGCCTGAGCATCTGCTTCCTAAAATGTCTGTCCATGTGTCTGGTTGGGAGCATATATCACCACTCATCATGACCAAATATTGTTCAAATCCAAATTGTACTTTTGGAGTGATTACAATACTTTAAAAAAAAAAAAAAAAAAAAGTCATCATGCACCAAAGCTTGTTGCCATTATTTATCGTTGTATTACAGTACAGCTCAAGCAAATAGCACGTCAAAATGTGTGTGTCCTACTGACTCCTGTTTCAGTTCTTCAGCAGCCCGTGAAGGGAGCAAAGAAGCTGGTATATGGAAATCCATGTTTGTGGCATCCACTGCTTCAAGATGTATAATCTACACTACAGTCTACTCTATACAACTTAATGTCAATGTTAGAGCAAAAAAAAACTAATTCCACATACACACCAAAATGATCTAGAGCAAAAGCTCTTTTGTGTCAATTTTTTTTTTCGTGATGTTGAGTTCAACTTTTTTTTTTTATTATGAAACTTGTATATTATTGTATCATTTTATTTTTGTATTGTTCTCTGATCATATGATCTTTACATACATCTACTTTTTACTTGTATTTCCTCCGAGTCCTTTTACCGTTTTTTCCTTCTTCACCGAACCCGTCAGTAGGAGAAAGCTATAATGACTAATTAATAATGGAAATAAATCATGCATTTTAAAACTCACTGGGACATTACAATCTCCCATATAACAGTGCCTCAGTGCACAGTCCACTGAGGAGAAAAGTGCAGACAAATTAAACATTGTATAACACTAGCCACAGGAAGAGACCTCCTGAGAAATAACCGGTCAAAATGAACCAAATATTAGTTCCCATTCCTCCGAGTTCTGTATTTGTTCTTTTAATATTCGCGGACGTACAGTAGTTTCTTACTGACACAGGAATTCGCACAGTAAAACACAGACAAATACGGTAGACTACCATACCTTAACACATTCATTACGGACCCCAATACAAAAATAAAATAATAAAATAAAATAAATATATCACAAAAAGTGTGAACCTGCAATTAAAATAAAGATACTTAAAATTAACGTTGGGAAAGGGAAATTAATTGATGTCCTTGTGAGCGGGTATTCTCTTTCTGCTTTCGTGCAGTACAGTAGCCAACTGTACTGAATGTTTACACTGCCATCTGCTGGCAGCTTTGACACACGGCTCCTAAAGTGAGACTTGATGACTTGATGATTCGAACCGTCCGTGAAGAGTGACAATGAAGTCAAACCATATTAAATAAACATCATAGTCACCATAATAGGAATAATCACAAAAATTGCTGCACATGATTAGAATAGAGGAGTAATAATGACAAATAATGAAAAGAAACTGAATTATTTTAGCCAGTTTATTATTGAAATAATAATAATAATAGGCTGGACAAGGCTCTAGTGGTTAGCAGGTGTACCTCGCAGTTCTGGGGTTTAGGGTTTGAATCTCAGAATGGGTTTTGGCCAGGCACTCCCTCCCGCATCCTAAAATCCTTGTCAGTTCATTATAAACTTTAAATTGCTTTTAGGTGTGAATGTGAGCATGTTTTTTTTGTTTTTGTTTTTTCCTCTACATGTGCCCATGGTGTAGCCTCAAGACTCCAGTTCACCCACAATCCTAATGAGGACAAGAAGTATATCACAGCAACATACCATGAATTTTTTTATTATTATTTTTTTTTAAATACACAATAAAATCTAAAGGGTATCACAAAATAAACTAAAATTGTATGGTAAGTATGATATGGTATGGTAAGTATAAAAATACTCCCTCATTGCACCCAATTACCAACATTTTTATTTTTGTGGCCAAATGTGCACCAAGTTCAACCTATTTGCAGTAAGCAGGCCTGACCACCAGGTGGTAGGGTTTCTACAGCAATAGTATTGGAACTTTCCAGATTTAGCCCCAAGTACAAAAACAGTTAGTCAAGGCAGCTTTAATCTGAAACATGTGACCGAGTAAAGACTATATTTAGGTTTTCAATTAACAATTAAAACAAGCTCCTCCAGAGTGGATTGCATCCACAATTGCTTGCAGGGAAATGTTGTATTGATATACTTGTATTGGTGCACTCTTCAATTAACCCCAGTAACTATCTTTAATGGATATGTCTGGTGATTGTCTTTCATTGCCCTGTTCAAACGATGCTGCTTTTATCTCACCCACAAGAGTTTCCATCTTCCTAACCAAACTTTAACAGGGCCAAATGCAAGAACTGAGGTAATAGGCCTTTAGTTCTGAATCAGGATGTAAAATGAACAGTTATTGTCACAGTTCTGTCATTTCCCACTGTAGGTTCAATTTAAAGATACTTTTTTTCTAAGTCCTATGTGAAAATAAAGAAAACTGATGTGGCAATTAAAGTATCTATTTTTTTACAATCAGTTTTACGTGTTTCAGTTTTTGTTTGGTTAACATTGTGGATGATCACATGAGGAGTGAATGCTATTTTGTGTCAAAAATATATCCATCCATCTATTTTCAATATTGCTGTTCCTGTTTAGGGTCACAGGTGAACTGGAACCGATCCCATGTAGCTGAGTGCACGAGGACGAGTATTACAGAAAACAGATGGATGTATCAATCTGACAGTTGAAAATGAGAACAGTTATAGAGACCCTTTCCAAAAAATTTGAATATCATAGAAATGTTTATTTATTTCCCTAATTCCATTCAAAAAGTTAAATATTCATAGATTATATATTTAGGGCCCACAATGTAAACAATTTCAAGTATTTATTTGTTTATATTTTCACAATTTGGGCTTCCAGCTCATAAAACCCGCAAAATCAGGAATTAAAAAAATTTGAATACTGTGAAGAAATTACCATTTACTTGTCAGTTTTTGTAGAAAAAAAGAAAGAAATTAGGGTCACGTTAAATCAATCAAAATATGGTATTTTGAAAATGATGTTACTCTTCAATATTTGGTTGGGAATCCCTTTGCTTTAATCACAGTCTTGATGCGCCGTGGCATTGAGGCAATCAGCCTGTGGCATTGCCTGAGAGTTATGGAAGCACAGATTTCCTTGATGTTTGCTGTCAGTTCTTTGTTTTTGGGTCTGGTGCCCCTCATTGTCCTCTTGATAATACCCCATAAATTCTCAATGGGGTTTAGATCCGGCGAGTTGGCTGGCCTGTCAAGCACTGTGATGGCATGGGCATCAAACCAGGTTTTGGTGCTTCTGGCGGTTTGGGCAAGGGCCAGGTCCTGCTGGAAGATGAAATCTGCATCCCCGTACAGTTCCTCAGCAGAAGGAATCGTGAAGCCCTCTTAAACATTCTGGTAGATTGTTGCGGTGACCTTGGATTTAAGAAATCAACACCTGCACTGGGCATTGCACCTCAAATCATGACTGCCTGTGGATATTTCACACAGGACCTCAAGCAGCTTGGGTTCTGTTCTTCACCAGTCTTCCTCCATACCCTTGGACCTTGATTCATGATGAAAGGCACACTTTACTTTCATCGGAAAAGAGGACCTTGGACCACTGGCCAGCAGTCCAAGTCCTTCTTCTCCATGGCCCAGTTGAAACGCTTCCCATGTTGGCTCAGAAGTGGCTTGACCCGAGGAACCGACAGTTGTACTCCATCTCCCGGAAGCGTCTGAATGTGGTGGTTTTTTAACTTTCTGGATCGCTGCTAGATTCTTGAATCTTCTCTGTTTGATAATCTGTTGAAGCCCACAGTCATCTCTTTTGCTGGTGCATCTTCTCGTGCAAAATGTTGTCCTTCCACTAGACTTTCCATTGATATGCTTGGACACAGCACTCTGTGAACAGCCAGCCTGCTGAGCTATGAACTTTTGTGGCTTACCCATCCTATGGAGGGTATCAATGATGGTCTAGAAGCCCAAATTAAACAAAAAAAACAAATAAATACTTGAAATGGTTTAAATTGTGGGCCCTGAATCTATAATCTATGAAATTTTTACTTTTTGAATGGAATTATGGAAATAAGTAACTTTTCCATGATATTCCAATTTTTTGGAAAGGATCCGTATGTGACTTGACTCACTCACACCCTCATCATTTGTCATGAAAGTTAAGGGACTGTTTAAAGATTGTTTTATGGAAACTGATTATTTCTATTCTCATTTCTGATCTCCTTTTTTCCCCCTCAAACTAATCAGCGCTATTGATCAGCATCCTGTAATAAACTAGCTAAGATTGCATAGGTTTCAATTTAAACAGAATTCAATTGCACTAATTTGAATTGAATATGCTTGTGCTTTATTGACCATTGTATTGTCTTTCGTTCATTTTAGTTGGTGGCATTTCAGGTTGTGACCGAGAATCTCAGCATTCACACACAATTTCTGAAGAAATTACAATTTCTAGTGGTGAAAACAACAGATGGTTACACTGTAAGGCACTTCACTATGTTAGGTTTTACCTGCTCTGACAAAGCACAAAGCAGACACTAACGGAAGGTGATGTTAATGAGGAGTCTGTCTCAACCCTGTCAAACTCCAGACCAAGAGGAGGAGGTAATTGTCTTGCTTTCCAAACATCAGAGAGGCGGACAGGTCAGCGAGATATTAAGATGAAGAAAGGATCGGCACAATTTGTTCCAGAAAAAAAAGTAAGACAGTGAGAATAATGAAAACAAGAAGAAAGAGGTAGGCGGACAGTGAAAGACGTGAGAAGGCTTCCATGCTAAGCAGTGCAGATCAGAGCAGGGTCTCCTATTCTCAGAGCAAAACAATCTTCGACAATCAACTGACAGTGATGAGTAAGCAGTATCTTCATCTGAAGAATGTGAAGAGGAACAGTCAATGTAAGATGCTTATTTACGTCCTATTTTTGTCAGTGGCCTCGAGCTAATAAGCTTTTCTTTTTTCCATTCAACCCAGGCACACCACAACAGGAATCTCTTAACTGATTCATTTGCGTCTGAATCTAGGGAACGGAGGAAAGTTCCATTCCATTCCATTTTCAACAACGCTTATCCTGGTTAGGGTCGCAGAGCACTGGAGCCTAACCCAGCTGACTTCGGGGGAAAGGCCGACTACACCCTGAACTGGTCGCCAGTCAGTCACATTCACACGTCACTGAGTGGGAACTGAACCCACGCTTGCCCGCACCAAAGTCAGGTGAGTGTACCACTACACCATCAGTGACCTGAGGGAAGTTATGATCGTAAAAGTGCGAGATCTAAACAGACTGCAAAGATATTTGAGCCCCTTGAATGGCGCTAATTCAATTCTGTGCATGTGCCTGGTTGGGAGCATACGCTATATCACCACTCATCATGACCAAATATTGTTCAAATCCAAATTTTACTTTAGGTGTGATTACAATAAAAAAAAAAAAAAAAAAAAAAAAAAAAAGCTGTCACGCACCAAACCTTGTTGCCATTATTTATCTTTGTATTACAGGACAGCTGAAGCAAATAGCACTTCAAAATGTGTGTGTCCTATTGACTCCTGTTTCAATGCTTCAGCAGCTCGTGAAGGGAGCAAAGAAGCTGGAATATTGCAACCCATGTTGGTGGCATCCATTGCTTCAAGGTGGAGACTCTATACTACAGTCTACTCAATACAACTTAATTAACATAAATGTGAGATGAAAAAAATAAATTCCACATGCACACAAAAATAATAAAGAAAAAAATTATATTGTGTCGATTATTTTATTTTGTGACATTGATTTAAACTACTTCATGAACGTTGTATATTCTGGTATCATTCTATTTTTGTATTGTTCTCTGATCATATGATCTTTGCATACAAATCTTTACTAATTTTTACTTGTATATCCTCCCAGTCCTTTTACTGTTTTTTTCTTCTTCACCTAACAACCAGTCAGTAGGAGAAAGCTATATTGACTATAATTAATAACAACCAGTCAGTAGGAGAAAGCTATATTCACTATAATTAATGCAAATAAATCATGCATTTTAAAACTCATAGTAAAATCATTGAGTCTTTTCTTATTCCTCCCATATAATTGCGCCTCTGTGCACAGTGTGTAGAGGAGAAAAGTGCAGACAAATTAAACATTGCATAACAATAGCCACAGGAAGAGACCTGAGAAATAACCGGTCGAAATGAACCAAATATCCGAGTTCTGTATTTGTTCTTTTAATATTCGGATGTACAGTACTTGGTTACTGACGCAGGAATGGGCACAGTAAAACACAGACAAAAACGGTAGGCTACCATACTTCAACACAGCCATAACACACCAAAGATCTTTGATCTGCAAAGATCTTTGAGCCCCTTCAAAGGAGCTAATAAAATTAAAGGTATTATTATTTGTGAATGATCATATGCTGAGAGAATAACATTGAACAGCTCAATCAGTATATCGCTTTACTTTCAAACTTCAACCAGAAGTCGTGCCTTGGGCTGGTGCAGGTCCTGTTGTTGGGTGCCTATGCGCCAAGCAGCAGCTCAGCGTAATCCTCGGAGGGGGTGCTGGAGAGCGCTTCCGCTGGTGACAACCTCATTCTGTTGTGAGACTTCAATGCTCCAGCAATGACTGATACCGAGATGGGTGTGATTGTAGAAATGCACCCCAACCTGAACCGAGTTGTGTTTAGTTATTGGACTTCTCTGCTCATCACGGCTTGTCCATCACAAACACCATGTTCAAGCAGAAGTGTGTATATATGTTCCCTTGCCAGAATAAAGGCCACTGATCGATGATGGACTTTATGGTAATGTCATCCGACTTCCGGCAACATTATTTTTTTTTAACCTGTCCTGTTCACCTGCATGGCCTTGCAAAATGGTGGATCTGTGTGCCTTTGTGCTGGAACAGTTTTGCTGTGCAACAGGGGAGTTTGAAATACTCCCTCTGCTTATTAATTTTTTAAAATTATTATTCTGATGTTTATTGAAAATGCAGCCAGACAGAAAATGGTTTTAGGGGACAGACAGAGGGACAGAGTGGACAAGGGGAATAGTGGTGCGAACCACAGCAGAACAATAGATATTTGAGCACAAGTAACTTTACAACAGTCAAATTGTATTCTTATTTGTGGATGGGGGGGGTACACCCAGTGAGGACATGCAATAACTAACCAAGAGAACAAATTTAAGAGAGGACAGAAAAGGACAGGACAGGATGCGGGAAATGAGCAAGGCAGTGCTACTTACCAGTGGTGCGGTGGGATTCTTTTTTAGTGTCTAAAAACCTGTAAGAACCTGTGAGTTGATATGTTAGTAGAACCTGTGTTGTTATTAGTGGTCCCAAAACAAACAATTAAAGGCTATGGCATGTCTATCGAACTTATTAGTGAATGAAAACCATATCACATGCATGTCGGTCAACTGGTGTACGGAGTTGCTGAGCCAGCACATTGATGAAGGGTGGGCCCGGCCCCTTCCACCCATAAGGGACCAAGCCAGTGAGTCTGTCCAGCAGGGGTCCCCACAAGGAGGACGCCACCGACCCCCCCCCCAGGGCCCAAGGAGGTCCACACCCCAACCGAAGCGCCTCGGCCAGTCCTAAAGGGAGAGGCACAGAAACCGGACCACCGCCCCTCACACCCATTACCCCCCTACCCCCAACCAAGTGCACCCCACCCTAACCCGCCCCATCACCCCCACCGCCCCCGGAGACCATGGGGGCCCCAGCCACCAACAGGGCCCAACGAAGGAGCCAGCCGCCCCCCAAAAACAGTCGAACACTTTAAGGACAATATTCCTCAATGTACAATTGCAAGGATAATATCCATAATATCAAAAGGTTCAGAGAATCTGGAGAAATCACTGCAAGTAAGCGGCGAGGCCGAAAACCAACATTGAATGCCCGTGACCTTCGATCCCTCAGGTGGCACTGCATCAAAAACCGACATCAACGTGTAAAGGATATCACCACATGGGCTCACGAACACTTTAGAAAACCAATGTCAGTAAATACAGTTTGGCGCTATATCCGTAAGTGCAACTTGAAACTCTAGTATGCAAAGCAAAAGCCATTTATCAACAACAGCCAGAAACGCTGCCAGCTTCTATGGGCCCGAGCTCATCTAAGATGGACTGATGCAAAGTGGAAAAGTGTTCTGTGGTCCGACGAGTCCACATTTTGAATTGTTTTTGGAAATTGTGGGCGTCATGTGAAGCGTAAAATACGACAACGGAGACCCCGGACTGTTGAACAGCTGAAGCTGTACATCAAGCAAGAATGGGAAAGAATTCCACCTACAAAGCTTCAACAATTAGTGTCCGCAGTTCCCAAACATTTATTGAATGTTGTTAAAAGAAAAGGTGATGTAACACAGTGGTAAACATGACCCTGCCCCAGGTTTTTAGGAACGTGTTGCAGCCATAAAATTCTAAGTTAATGATTATCTGCTAAAAACAATAAAGTTTATCAGTTTGAACATTACATATCTTGTCTTTGTAGTGTATTCAATTAAATATAGGTTGAACATGATTTGCAAATCATTGTATTATCTTTTTATTTATGTTTAACACAACATCCCAACTTCATTGGAATTGGGGTTGTACGTCGAATTACAGGCGTTTACTTTCCGACATATTCTTTTTCCAAGTTAGTTATCCAAAAACCAATATACGCTACACACCTTTGCTTGATAGAAATGTAATAATTTCAGAACCGGAACCACCTGTGTGTTTTAGGTTGCCCACAGTCTTTTGATACCCAATTGTTATATGCCACCATATGGGAGAGGAGGGAACAGTGCATCATCATCTGCAGTGCAAAGAAGCATGATTGTACACAGACAAAAACACCTTCAGATGAAGAGGCCATGTGCTGATTTCTATTTAAAAATATCTATTTTTCCCCTCACGCTGGACTTAAATCCCTCCCCTGGGCTACGAGATAGTGCAGGTAAAGCCACTGTGGACAAGCAAATAAGAGCTGAATTGCTAAAACTGCCTCTGCTACTCTGTTGCTGTATTCATGAAGTGAGCGGGAGGAAGTATGGGGAGGGAGGCTTTCGAAGGTCGCCACATAAAAGCGAAAGTAATTTAAAATCCCTGAAGGTGTCTCTCAATGAATGTCAATAGAAAGCATAATGCTGCTTTTATTCAGCACTTTCAGATAAGGAATGATGGCGAGAGGGTGTAAGACGAAAACAACTACTAAACCTAACCAGTAAACAGTCCTGGCGCTCTCTATTTATTCAAGCTTGTACCACTGTAGCGAGTAACAGGGGACCAAGTATTGACAAAAGATCACACTCCCTTCTGACACCTGAGTAGACCATTAGTCAAGACCTCTTCTTCCCCTTACACCATCAGTTTATCCTCTGCTCCAACAGTATACCACTTTTGTTAATCGATAGAAAAAGGCGAATTAGAACATCCATCGATTCATCTATAGCTTATCCTATTCAGGGCCATGTGTTACCTAGAGCCTATCCTATTGGAATGTGCGCCAAACTATCCACCCATCTCTTTTTCTTTAGTGCTTGTCCTTATTTGTGTGATCAATAAGCTGGAGCGTATCTCAACTGACTTTGGGCGAGAGCTGGGGTACACCCTAGATTGGTCAGTAGCCAACCAGAGTCGAACCCAGGAACTCTTGACTGTGAGACAGGTGTTCACCACAAACACACCTTGCTCCCCTGTACCAGACATTGACCCACTAAATCTATCAAAAGGATATCGAAGAGACTAGATTTTGAGGGGTCATGAAAAGAACCCATCAGTATTTGATTCTCTTACATTCAGATAGTTATCTTAATAGTCGCACACCTCCTTAAAGCACAAAATATGTTTTTTTTCCCCATGGCAAGAACACGTTCTATGTGCTAGCATTAGTCAAAACACGCTACTCTGATTATTATTGCATTTGTGGACTAACAATTAAAAAGAAAATTAATCAATCGAGTCATCTTCTGCCGCAGACCTATCGTGACAAAGCGCTCCAAGTGAACTGTGTCAGCAGTGTCTCACAATTCAAAGTTTCAATATTTAAGCCTGGATTGTTAAAAATGGGCAAGTAGGAATTGCAAGTGTCAGGCTGTCAGCATTAAAGGCAAGTGTGCAGATTCATTTATGTCTATTAACGGAACTGCCTTTATTTGAAGACGACACCGGTCTTGGGTGAATGGCGCCTTGTAAGCAACTAGCTGCTAGCCACTAACGCCAGTGAGTTACCGCTGTATATATAAGGAATAATTTAAGGTAGCATACCAACTTGAACAATGTGAGAATAGCCGAGTGGCAAGTTAGCTGGGTTTCTGCCCGGCAGCAACGATGTGTTGCTTGTTGTTGCTGAATATTTAATAAGCGTAAAATATATATAAAGTGGGCAGAAAATGGCTGACACACGTCATATTATCGCGACTTCGCAGTATTGCAAGTGTGAAAAGACGTGAACATTCCGGCGTCCGTAAGGAGTATAGCTGTGGTGTTTTAAATACCAATCCATGCATTTTCTTTACCGCTTATCCTCACTAAGATCGCGGGCTGCTGGAGCCAACCCCACCTGTCTTTAGGTGGTGTGCGGGTTACACCCTGAACCGGTCGCCAGCCAATCGCAGGGCTGTTTTAAATAATTTTAAATATACTACATATATTTAAGTAAACAACAGCAGTGAAAGATTATATAATAATATATATATATATATATATATATAATATAAAGTTTTTACATCTTGGGTTTACTTCCCCTTCAATATTCTTGTAGTCAGGTTCATACCAACAGCTACCAGCTGAGAGGAACCACACACTGGTGCAGCAGATCAGAGGCAAGCATTTTGTTTCACAGAAATATAATGCTACAAAATGGGCTGGTCAGCTAGAGAAAAAAGGGACAAACATAAATGAAAAATAACCTCTATTAATCATTGTAAGTAACAGCTGGCAAATTAATTTCTCAGAGAAAACCCTCATCATGCGGGTGTGTTGCAGTTTTGATTAAATTGAAAGGCGTGCTGGGACAAATGAAGTGAGGAGTTGGTCTGTACAGAGCTGACATGTATTAATTACCACAATAGAATGTAGAGACACTGCTAACAACCCATTTAGTGCTAGCAAATACTGGGAGAAGGAGATGAGGAGGGAGAATGAATTATGGCAAGCATTCTGACATTTGCCTTCAATGATTACTGCAAGGTCCAAAAGGGTTACTTCCTACTGTAAGTTCAGATGATTGACTCGTCCCTAGAAAAGAATATTTAGAGGTTTCCATATTATGGGGAAACGGGTTGAATAATATGTTGGTAAATACTGTTAAAAGATATAAACAATAAGGCATAACTTCCTTAGCTCTGGTAAACAACTTTGGCTGCTATTAAAAAAAATTGTCATGCCTTGGGAGGCTCCAGGAGCTTAAATGGAACAAGGGGTGGGCATTCGACTAGATACATTTTTTCTTGATTGACAATAAGGAAAAATGGGTCAACTAAACTGAAGAATGTGGCATTTCAATACCATGTCAAAAATATAATGAAGGTATTATCAAATGCCATATATGTTATAAAATTCTTTCTCCCACGCTCTCTCTTGGTTGATGCACGATTTATTGAGAAATTAAAATGTGAAGTGTTGCTGAAAATTGTGTGAAATATCCTAATTGTCTGATTAGATCTCTTTGTCTGTTTTGACATCTTCACCACATCTCCCCATGTCATCCAATCAGTTCATTCCGCCATTGTGTTCTGCTCATCTATCTGTTCTTAGTCTCAATGTATTTGGTTCTCCTTTTTCAATTTATGTTTTGGTTCATTGCCGTTTGATTAGTTTTTCTCTTTCTACTAATTATGCGTGCATCCTGATTAATTGTTCCTTTTTGGAAGAACAAACCTTTGGAGTTTTTTTGTCCGGCAACACCTTGCCTCCATTTCTTCATTTGGGTCCACCGTGCCTCGATGGCCCAGTCCTCGTAACACATGGCTTGAGTAGTGAAGACGTGGATTCATTACAGTTGTTTGAGATACCAACTGTATATGCAGATGGGGGTGTACCTTCACAATAAACCAGGTTGCGGTAAAATCGAGATTTATGCAACCACATTTATGCTTCTAAAAAGACATGCACATCCTCTCCAAAACAGCGAACCTTGGCTGTCCCTCTGATGAGCTCATTTCTAATTTTATCCAACCTGGTCACTCCGAGAGCAAACCTCAACATCTTCATTTTCGCCATCTCCAGCTCTGCTTCCTGTTGTCTCTTCAGTGCCACCGTCTCTAATCCGTACATCATGGCTGGCCTCACCACTGTTTTATAAACTTTGCCCTTCATCCTAGCAGAGACTCTTCTGTCACATAACACACCTGAAACCTTCCTCCACCCGTTCCAAGCTGCTTGGACCAGTTTCTTCACTTCCTGACCACACTCACCATTGCTCTGGACGGTTGACCCCAAGTATCCATCTCTTGCCATCTCTTCTCCCTGAAGCCTCACTCTTCCCCCACCAAACCCTCTCATTCATGCACATATATTCTGTCTTAATTCGGCTAATCTTCATTCCTCTCCTTGCCAGTGATTGCCTCCATCTTTCTAACTGTTCCTCCACCTGCTCCCTGCTTTCACTACAGATCACAATGTCATCTGCAAACATCATGGTCTAACCCCATCTGTCAGCCTATCCATCACGACTGCAAACAGGAAGGGCCTTAGGGCTGATCCCTGATGCAGTCCCACCTCCACTTTAAATTCATCTGTCACACCTACAGCATACCTCACCACTGCTCTGCTGCCCTCGTACATGTCTTGTATTATTCTAACATACTTCTCTGCCACTCCATACTTCTGCATGTAGTACCACAGTCCCTCTCTGGATACGCTGTCATAGGTTTTCTCTCGATCTACAAAGACAATGTAGCTCCTTCTGACCTTCTTTGTACTTTTCCATCAACATCCTCAAGGCAAATAATGCATCTGTGGTAGTCTTTCTAGGCATGAAACCATACTGTTGCTCGCAAATACTCACTTCTGTCCTGAGTCTAGCCTCCACTACTCTTTCCCATAACTTCATTGTGTGCCTCATCAACTTTATTCCTCAATAGTTCCCACAGCTCTGCACATCACCCTTGTTCTTAAAAATGGGCACCAGCACACTTTTCCTCCATTCCTCAGGCATCTTCTCACGCGCTAGAATTGTATTGAACAAGCTGGTCAAAAACTCCACAGCCACCTCTCCTAGATTCTTCCGTACCTCCACAGGAATGTCATCAGGACCAACTGCCTTTCCATTTTCATCCTCTTTAATGCCTTTCTAACTTCCCCCTTACTAATCACTGCCACTTCCTAGTCTACCACTCTTCTACTCTCCCTTCTCTCTCATTTCCCTCATTCATCAACTCCTTGAAGTATTCTTTCCATTTATCTAGCACACTACTGCCACCAGTTAACATATTTCCATCTCTATCCTTAATCACCCTAACCTGCTGCACATCCTTCCCATCTCTATCCCTGTCTGGCCTCCCTGTATAGATCCTTTTCTCCTTCTTTAGTGTCCAACTTGGCATACATGTCATCATATGCCTCTTGTTTGGCCTTTGCCACCTCTACCTTTTCCCTATGTCGCATCTCAATGTATTCCTTTCGCCTCTCCTCGGTCCTCTCATTGTCCCACTTTTTCTTAGCTAACCTTTCTCCTTGTATGATTTCGTGTACTGTGAGGTTCCACCACCAAGTCTCCTTCTCCCCTTTCCTGCCAGAAGATACACCAAGTACACTCCTGCCTGCCTCTCTGATCACCTTGGCTGCAGTGGTCCAGTCTTCTGGAAGCTCCTCCTGTCCACTGAGAGCCTGTCTCACCTCTTCCCGAAAAGCTGCACAATACTCGTCCCGTCTCAGCTTCCACCATATTGTTCTCTCCTCTGCCATTGTCTTGCTAATCTTCCTCCCCACCACCAGTCATCTTACACACGACCATCCTATGCTGTCTAGCCACACTCTCCCCTACCACTACCTTACAGTCGGTAACCTCCTTCAGATTACATCGTCTGCACAAGATGTAATCCACCTGTGTGCTTCCACCTCCGCTCTTGTAGGTCACCCTATGTTCCTGCCTCTTCTGGAAAAAAGTGTTCACTACAGCCATTTGCATCCTTTTTGCAAAGTCTACCACCATCTGTCCCTCCAAGTTCCTTTCCTGGATGCCGTACTTACCCATCACTTCTTTATCACCCCTGTTTCCTTCACCAACATGTCCATTACAATCTGCACCAATCACGACTCTCTCTCTGTCTGGGATGCTCAGAACTACTTCGTCGAGCTCCTTCCAGAATTTCTCTTTCACATCTAGGTCACATCCTACCTGTGGGGCATAGGCACTAATCACATTATACATAACACCCTCAATTTTAAGTTTCAGCCTCATCACTCGATCTGATACTCTTTTCACCTCCAAGACATTCTTAGCCAACTCTTATTTTAAAATAACCCCGACTCCATTTCTCTTCCCATCTACACCATGGTCAAATAATTTAAACCCTGCCCCTAAACTTCTAGTCTTACTGCCTTTCCTGGACACACAATATATCAACCTTTCTCCTAATCATCATGTCAACCAACTCCCGAGATTTTCCTGTCATAGTCCCAATTTTCAAAGTCCCCACATTCAGTTCTAGGCTCTGTGCTTTCCTCTTCTCTATCTGCCGAAGAACCCATTTTCCACCTCTTCTTCTTCTTCGACTTCAACCCACAGTAGCTGAATTTCCACCGGCGCCCTGTAGGTTGACGGCGCTGGTGGCGGACGTTGTTAACACGGGCCACGACCGATCCGGTATGGAATTCTTTGGATGAACGCTCATATTTGTTTGGCAAAGTTTTAAGCCGGATGCCCTTCCTGACGCAACCCTCTGCATTTATCCTGGCTTTGGACCGGCCTACAGTTTGCACTGGCTTGTGCCCCCCATAGGGCTGCATTATGCACATCCTCCCTCTAGTGGCTCTAATCCATCTCAGACTTCTCAGCCATTGGGGTTTAATGTAAACATTGTGATAGCAGAATCAGCCCCAGTCCTCCCCATCCCTTTCTCCATCACTCTCTCAGTTTGCCTTTTTCTTCTCCTTGCTACTGGGCCAGATAATGAAATACATAAATGCAACATGTATTTCTTTTTTGAGACAGTGGGCCGTGTTCCTCCCCTCTCCCATTCTACCTTTGATGTCAGTGTCTGTTTCACTCCAAAACAAAATGCAGAACAGCCAATGAATAATGGAGCCAAGCGCCAAACAGCCACCTTCTAATCTCAGCAGGCCTGCAGCAGAGTGCTTCAAAGCTTTATGAGCTTACAACACTGCTGCAACAACACAATGATCACATACAGTCACAACAATATGACAGTGTCATGGGGTGAAAGCAAGTGACCCAACTACCACAACCACCTCATGATGCCATCACAACAGAATTGTAATGTGGGCTCTTGTCCAGTCTTGGTATATCATGCAGCCTCTCATCTTTCATTGGAGATTTGCTGAGAAACAAAGCAGGTGCTGTGGCAATGATGAGATTACAGACTGCATACATCTGGGGTGCCTTAAAGGGTACTAAAGTAAAGCCAAAACGTTATTTTGACCAAAAGCATCCATCCATTTTCTTCCGCTTATCGTAAATGAAATTGAAATGAAATATATAAAACAATAACAAATTGTTGGTCAAAGAGATTTTTGTCAATATACAACATTTATCAGCAACATCAGACTAATTGAATTTTTAATAGTTCTAATTTTTATAAATTAAATAACTATTGGTGGGATTGTTAATCAAAGAAAACCTCAAGTCACCCAAAGGGCTCTATTTTCGTAGACACTCCATCTGAAGTGGGGCACAAATGCCTACGGATCCTGATTTTTGTGAAAGCGCAAGGCTCACTGTGTGTGTTTCCCAATGTGGCTGACCGGTCTGCGGCAAGCTGGGTGTTCCAGTGTCCTTTGAGAATTGCATGGCTGAGTGACACTTTGGTGCCAGAAAATCAATCGAAACTTAAGCTAGCTCAGACAAAATCTAAATCCTGTCGAAAGTTAGGCTGCTGGTCTAATGCAATTTTGGTAAATTTCGGGCAGACGGATACTGAGCAACACGGACATATTTAAGACGTCAGTGGTTAACTCCAGCTCATTCTGTATTTAATTAGGGTACCAACTCACATTTGCCTGTTGCCACACCATGGCCAAAGCAGTGACAACACTGAACTCACACACAGATCGCAGTGATTACGCATCGTCCTCTTCCACACACAGTCTCTGTCGAGATTGTCAGTTGCGCCGCATTTAAAGGGAACGAGAGAAGGTGCTTTGACTGGTGGCAGCTGAAGACGGCTTGCCCACTATCAGATCCACTGACCTGTGCTGGTCTATGAAATAACTAACCCCGGTCTTATCCGCCTCTGGCGTACAGTTGCGCCGCCCGCCACGTAGGATTTACGTCATTCACGAAAATAGAGTCCAAAATGTTCAGCTCTTACTATGAGGCATGACTATAAGGTGTTAGAGAACTTCATTTGTACACATTCATTTTGCATTTTAATGACAACTTTGTTTCAAATATCAAATAATTAGATAAGTATCGGCGGCACGGTGGCCGACTGGTTAGAGCGTCAGCCTCACAGTTCTGAGGTGCGGGGTTCAATCCCCGTCCCCGCCTGTGTGGAGTTTGCATGTTCTCCCCGTGCCTGCGTGGGTTTTCTCTGGGCACTCCGGTTTCCTCCCACATCCCAAAAAAAACATGCATTAATTGGAGACTCTAAATTGCCCGTAGGCATGACTGTGAGTGTGAATGATTGTTTGTTTCTATGTGCCCTGCGATTGGCTGGCAACCAGTTCAGGGTGTACCCCGCCTCCTGCCCGATGACAGCTGGGATAGGCTCCAGCACGCCCGCGACCCTAGTGAGGAGAAGCGGCTCAGAAAATGGATGGATGGATAGATAAGTATCCCACTGTCTGCTCACCATAACAGCATCTATTGCTGTTGTACAATTGGATTTGCCCCCTAAACTACATCACCACTGAAAGTGGTGCATACAGGTTTTATGATGATAAAATCCAAGCAGGAGAGAGCTTCATTGGCTCAAAGCAAACGACATGCTTATCATGCAATCAGGGATAATTATCTCATATTGAAACAAGGAAATGAGCAAGATGACTGTGAGTACGAGCTTCCATTAGGCTAATCGTGCACAACGCCAATCTTCAAGACATTATTTCATTAAACAACGCCATGTGCTGCCTTTGTTTGCATAAACACTGCCAAGGGATATCTGATTGAAAGGATTGAAATGATAAACGGCATCGTCGAGCTCGGCTGTTTGGTGGAAGAAACACTCCTGACGGGCTCCTTTACATCTGCCTTTTCTCTTTGAGCCTGTTGTCCCACATCCCAAAAACATACATGTTAGGTTAACCGAAGACTACAACCCCAATTCTAATGAAGTTCAGACATTGTGTTAAACATATATAAAAACAGAATACAATCCATCCATTTTCTGAGCAGCTTCTCCTCACTAGGGTCGCGGGCGTGCTGGAGCCTATCCCAGCTGTCATCGGGCAGGAGGCGGGGTACACCCTGAACTGGTTGCCAGCCAATCGCAGGGCACATAGAAACAAACAACCATTCGCACTCACAGTCATGCCTACGGGCAATTTAGAGTCTCCAATTAATGCATGTTTTTGGGATGTGGGAGGAAACCGGAGTGCCCGGAGAAAACCCACGCAGGCACGGGGAGAACATGCAAACTCCACAGAGGCGGGGCCAGGGATTGAACCCGGGTCCTCAGAAGTGTGAGGCTGACGCTCTAACCAGTCGGTCACCGTGCCGCCACAGAATACAATGATTTGCAAATCATTTTAAACCTATATTTAATTTAATACACTTCAAAGACAAGATATTTAATGTTCAAACTGATCAACTTTTTTGTTTTGAGGAAATAATCATTAACTTAGAATTTTATGGCTGCAACACGTTCCAAAAAAGCAGGGAACAGGTGGCAAAAAAGACTGAGAAAGTTGAGGAATGCTCAATACATCCCACAGGTGAACACGCTAATTGGGAACAGGTGGGTGCCATGATTGAGTATAAAAGGAGCTTCCCTGAATTGCTCAGTCATTCACAAGCAAAGATGGGGTGAGGTTCACCTCTTTGTGAACAAGTGCGTGAGAAAATAGTCAAACAGTTTAAGGACAATGTTCCTCAATGTACAATAGGAAGGAATTTAGGGATTTCATCATCTACGGTCCATAATATCATCAAAAGGTTCAGAGAATCTGGAGAAATCACTGCATGTAAGCGGCAAGGCCAAAAACCAACATTGAATGCCCGTGACCTTCGATCCCTCAGGCGGCACTCAGTCGGTTTGCATGCAAGTGTGAATGAGTGTTTGTGCGTGCCCTGTGACTGTCTAGCAACCAGTCGAAAGTGTACCGTGCATTTCACCCAGAGTCAACTGGGGTAGGCTCCAGCTCACCAGCGACCCTAATCAAATTCAATGGTAAATCCCTGCATTTATAATTTATTTATTTAATTTAAATTTACAGCTGTCGGTTGTACTTTACTAAGCTAGCAATACGATTAGCCACACATTATACATACACACATTGAAGAATATCATGATACTTGATGCTGTAGGAGACTATTGTTGTGTCCGATAAACACAGATCACAATGATCCACAATTAATTTTTACTCAGAAACTATAATAATTCAGTGGGTTTTACTCCCAAAGCATCTAAACTGCTATAATTTAGTACAATAACCTGAAATTGTATATAAATGGTGTGAAAGTTACTGTAGCATAAAAGAGGCATTTTCCCTGACTGTGCTTAACTTCTAAGCCTGAAGAGGAGGGATTGTTTATAGGCTCTACTCACGCCATCTTTTTCACTTCCTCTCTCTCTGGAGGAAAGGCTACAGCTTAAGGTAATGTACATTTTTTGGGAGTGTGTTTTCTTGTGAATCTTAATCAACCCCTTTCTCACACTTTATCTTTATCTTTTCTCACTCACGCTTCCACTTGCTATTCCTTGTCTATATCAACCCCCCATTCCCATGTCCCTGAATTAGAAATGCCAGAAAAAGCATGAATCAAGTTCACACCCTAAATTGGGTCCCTGTATAGCAAAGCTGAAATTTGGACAGTGTCAGGATGGCTTTGTTGATTTTGCTTTGTGTAAAAGGGAGTTGGCAATTAGAGAGGGGTAAAGATTGTGGTGTGTGTGTGGGGGGGGGGGGGGGGGGGGGCGTACTGCTCATCATCTGTCCAATACAGTCCCAACAGTGAAGCATGGTGGTGGCAACATCATGCTGTGGGGGTGTTTTTCACCTGTATGGACAGGACGACTGGTTGCAATTGAAGGAGAGATGAATGCGGCCAAGTACAGGGATATCCTGGACGAAAACCTTCTCCAGAGTGCTCAGGACCTCAGACAGGGCCAAAGGTTCACCTTCCAACAAGATAATGACCCTAAGCACACAGCTAAAATATTGAAGGAGTGGCTTCAGAACAATGCCGTGACTGTTCGTGAATGGCCCAGTCAGAGCCCTGACTTAAACCCAAATGAGCATCTCTGGAGAGACCTGAAAATGGCTGTTCACCAACGTCCACCATCCAACCCGACACAACTGGAGAGGATCTGCAAGGAGAAATGGCCGAGGATCCCCAAATCCAGATGTGAAAAACATGTTGCATCATTCCCAAAAAGACTCATGGCTGTATTAGCTCAAAAGGGGGCTTCTACTAAACACTGAGCAAAGGGTCTGAAAACCTATGGCTTTGTGATATTTCAGTTTTTCTTTTTTAATAAAACTGCAAAAATTTCAACAATTCCGTTCTTTTTCTGTCAATATGGGGTGCTGTGTGTACATTAATGAGGAAAAAATTAACTTAAATGATTTTAGAAAATGGCTGCAATATAACAAAGAGTGAAAAATTTAAGGGTGTCTGAATACTTTCCATACCCACTGTACATCCAGTAGTTATTTTTCTTTTCTTTTTTCATTACATTTTATTTGTTGTAATAATAAACCTGTTATGTTCAGTTTAAACATAGAATTTTATATGTTCGTCTTCTAGTTCTATACAACATAAGTTATATGGATTTCTGCATAAATCGGTCATAAAATGTGTGCAATGCCCTTTTTTCCCCTCCAATCAACTCAACTTTCATTTGTCCACACAATAATTTTGGCACTCATTTACAAATTGTGTGTGGCTTCCTCCATGGTGTCCTCCAGTGATATCCATTATTTCTTCTTATCTTAGATTTATTTGCAGAGATGATAGCATGTGCCAGAGATTTGTATAAGTCTTTAGCAGACACTCCAGGATTAGTCTTCACCTCATTGAGCATAACACAACCTGTTTTACCATGGACTGATGAACATCAAGGCTTTGAGATTAGGGTTGGGCATCGTTTTAATTTAAGCGATTCCGGTTCTTTGTTTCGATTCCGGTTCCAAACGATTCTCAATTCCGATTCTTTTAGGGGGCTGGGTCAAAAAGTTTGCATGGTTTAAATAAAGGGTGTCCAAATTATGAACATCCATTTTCTTAGCAGCCCGCAGCGTAGACTAAAATGAACATTTGACTCGGGGTTCTTTATAGCCAGTATCACTATCAAACCTATGAACTAAAAGGGAATGTGTGTGCAACTAACCCAATTGACTTAATATTCATTGATGAATGTTACATCTTAAAGTTAAATATAGCATTGTTAAAATTGTTATTTGGGACCGTTTTATCATGTCAAATGGTTTACATGGGCAAGTTTGAACTTGACTTGTTGTTTTAAGTACACACCAGAACTCAGCATTTTGGCACGAAAAATAACTTCACACTTTTTATTTTTATTTATTAATGCATGGAACCAAATGCTATAAAACGCTGATTCCTTTCCTTACCCACCGATGAGGCACAAGGTTTGTGTTTATGATAATGTGAGACATTTATGTGGATTTTGTCCCAATTCATTGTCATTTAAAGCTGATACGGTGAAGTTTAAGCTCAATGTTAAGCTCTTTTTTTTTCTGTCATCGGCTCTTACGTTGGCTTGAAGACTAAAATAAACGCTAAAAGCCATCAGTGCAAAAGTGCAACTAACCGTTTGCCTTGTTAGCTGTCTCAATGGTGGCATAGACATATTTTGTTGTTTCACTCACCCAATTGACAGAGTTGACTTCACTGAAGCTACGCATGGTGTAGGCTGAGGCTCGGAGCGCGTCAGACACTACACATCGTGAAAGCCTCCTTTGCACAAAATAATCTTTATTGTAGTGTTGCACTGAGGTGACTGGTCATCAATTTTAACAAAGTTAAGACACACTTTTGTTTGCCTCCGCCGCCATTGGGCACAAGCATGTTTTTGTGTGGGTTCTTCTTCGTTGGTTTTCGCCGCTTCTTCGTTGGTTTTTGCCACTTCTTATTCGGGAGTGGTGGATTAGGTATTGAAACTGGGAACCAAATTGTTTTAATTTGAATGATTCCAGGAGAACCGGAACGTTAGTCCCGGTTCCAATTGGTTCTCGATTCTCGATGCCCAACCCTATTGGAGATACTTTTGTGATCCTTTTCAGCTTCATGCAAGTTATTAATTCTTAATTGTAGGTATTCTGACAGTGCTTTTGTGCAAGGCATTATTTACATCGGGGAACGCTTCATCAGAATAGAAAACTCAAAAGTGGCATTATTTTAATATGGCTGAGACGTTATCAGCATATCCGGCAGTAAGTCAGACTTGTTCCCAGTGAGGGTTGGACTCCGTCAAGGCTGCCCTTTGATTCTGTTCATAACTTTTATGGACAGAATTTCAAGGCGCAGCCGAGGCGTAGACGGGATCCGGTTTGGTGGCCTCAGTATTGCATCTCTGCTTTTTGCAGATGATGTGGTTCTGTTGGCTTCATCAAGCCATGAGCTCCAACTCTCATTGGAGCAGTTCGCAGCCGAGTGTGAAGCCGCTGGGATGAGAATCAGCACCTCCAAATCTGAGACCATGGTCCTCAGTCGCAAAATGGTGGCGTGCCCTTTCCCGGTCGGGGATGAGATCCTGCCCCAAGTGGAGGAGTTCAAGTATCTTGGGGTCTTGTTCACGATTGAGGGAAGAATGGAACGGGAGAGCGACAGGCGGATCGGTGCAGTGTCTGCAGTGATGCAGACTTTGTATCGGTCCGTTGTGGTAAAGAAGGACCTAAGCCGAAAGGCGAAGCTCTCAATTTACTGGTTGATCTACGTTCCTACCCTCACCTATGGTCACGAGCTATGGGTCGTGACCGAAAGAACAAGATCCCGGATACAAGCGGCCGAAATGAGTTTCCTCCGCAGGGTGTCCGGGCTCTCCCTTAGAGATAGGGTGAGAAGCTCGGTCATCCAGGAGGATCTCAGACTAGAGCCGTTGCTCCTCCACATGAAGAGGAGCCAGATGAGGTGGCTGGGGCATCTGTTTCGGATGCCTCCCGGACGCCTCCCTGGTGACGTGTTCCGGGCACATCCCACCGGGAGGAGACCCCGGGGACACGCTGGAGAGACTTTGTATTTCGGCTGGCCTGGGAAGGCCTAGGGATCCTCCCGGAAGAGCTGGATGAAGTGGCTGGGGAGAGGGAAGTCGGGCGTCCCTGCTAAAGCTACTTCCCCCGCGACCCGACCTCGGATAAGCGGTAGAAAATGGATGGATGGAAGTTTTAACAAGCATCTCCAATGTCCTCACATTAATTGGCTTGGCTGAATCCAATTAGCTTTTAGAGAAGTCATTAGCCCACAATGTACTGTGAATTGTTTATGTGTTATTTGTACCATGTCAACAGAGTTGGCAAGCAATAATGTTCATTAGCACACAGTCGTTGGTGAGTTATTGGTTATAAAAGTAATAGCTTAAGGAGCTGACTTTAGGCAAAAGGTGAACTACTGTATATCCTGGACTGGTCACCAGTCAATCACAGGCCACATATAGAATCAGACAAACATTTACACGCACATTCACACTGAACTGAACCCATGCTGCCCACACCCACATCAAGCAATAATGTATAATCAATTCTGGAGTACGCTCATGGTTTTAAACAATAAATCTCAAAAAGCTGTACAAATCATGTAGTTTCTTACAGCAACTGTATTTTTAAGGAACTATTAATCAAACCATTAATTTCATCAAATCTATTTGCAGTTCTCCGTGATGAGAAACAGTATCAACCAGCAGGCATGAGAGCATATGAATCACTTCATGTTGAGATTTTTTACAACCTTACACTTTTATGAAATATGAGATCATTGCTGAGACTTATTTCCAAGCACTTTGCAGCCTCTTGTCTGTCTTAAAGCCAACCAATGTCCCAAATGTGTTTTTAGATGATTGGCTTGGGCAGGGGCAGGGGGGAAAGCGAGTCTGAGTGCAGAATGCCATACTTCCCCTGGAAGAGTTAAGTGTTTTCAAATGTATCCTGCAGCGTCAACACTGGCACTACTGGCTCAGATTCATTACCATAAAGAAATTTAGCTGCAGTGGTTCTAACTGCAACAAAATGGTGAATAGATGAGAGCAAAAGTGAGGAGTGAGTGAGACTGATGAAGAAGGAGAAAAGGATGGATGAGAAGATGAAACAAATGCAATGTACTGTATATTGTACAGCTACATAGAGTATGCAAGAAGCATAACAGATGTATCAATTACATTGCAAATCACCCACATCTTTTCAAAGAAATAGTTGGAATAAAGTTTACTATGTGCCTGTGTGGGTACTTTGGTTTCTTCCCACATCCCAAAAACATGCATGGTTGGTTAATTGACAACTCTAAATTGCCTGTAGGTGTGAATGTGAGTGCGAATAGTTCTTTGTTTGTATGTGCCCTGCGATTGGCTGGCAAACAGTTCAGGGTGTACCCCGCCTCCTGCCCGATGATAGCTTTGATAGGCTCCAGCACGCCCGCGACCCTAGTGAGGAAAAGCAGCTCAGAAAATGGATGGATGGATGTGCTTTTACACCAACAGGCCACTATGTTTGAAGTGTTTTTTTCCACACCTATTTAGGCTCTGGCTCATTTCCCTTCACCTACTTACCTCTATTGAGGTTACCCCCAAAGTACTCCTCAGGAAAAGTCCTACTTCTTTTCTTGCCTCATGTACAAAGACTTGCGTGGATTTCCTACTGAAACATGGCGCACGCTGAAATCCAGAAAACGTACGCACAAAAATATCCAGATGTATGGATCTGTGCGTACGCATGAATCCAAGCACATTTCCTTCGTACATTCCAATCAACGTTGAAATGAGCGCACGTTGGAGTAGCCGACCTCTCCCTGTCCACGCCCATATTGAAATATGCAAATCATATTTAAATGAGCCCTGCACCTGAGATCCCAATCTCTGCATGATCAGGAAAAAAGGACAATGAGCAAGGTAATGAAGAAAAATAATTTTTCTGATTGTGAAGTTGCTCAATGAAGTGGAGGTGCGCAAGAAAATCCTCTTTTGGCACGCGGTCCTCTGGCGTTAACAACTTGCGAAAGAGGAGCGACAGCACATGTGCGGCTGTTAATGCTGTGGAGTCGGAACAACGCACACACGCTAACGTAAAAAATAAGTGGTCAAACATTAAGGTGGATTCGAAGCGAAGGACAGCTGCCCACTGCCAAAGTGTGGCCAAAACAGGCGGAGGGCCTCACCCCGTTCGAGGAGAGAGTCGTTGCAATCATGGATGACACGACTCTCTCAGGGTTGCTGGGAGCACGTGGCTGACTGATCACCCCACAAGGTTAATACCATGTATTTTTACAACTCAAAAATGTGTTCATACAGTAACCTACACTCAACCCTGGGAGATAAAGGTTCATGCGTAAATGTATGTATGGTATTTGTAATAAATCTTTTGAATTCAAATAGAAGCACATCAGCATATCAAATAGGATATCAAAAACTTTGAGTCCTTTTTGATTACTCAATTTATTATTTCAATACACAGGAGAGGAAACGCACACTGAAAAAAAATCTTACTTTTTTTAGGAGAAGAGGGGTAAATTATGTAATTTCAACACATTATAATCATGTGCAACCGATGTACATGTTCAAATTAAGTAAATTCAAATGACCCTTTTTTTCAGTGCATGCGCTGGAGTCACAAGAAGCGATTGAGACGGCAATCGGCGGCATAAATGACCACCTTGCTCAATTAATAGCTGTCCTCACAAATGTCAGTGATTTATTAATACACTGGTCAACAAGTGAATTCAGAGTCCTTGCTTCTTTTACATTGTTGAAATCAAATGTTGCCGGGCATGAATTGTTCATCAGTGCTAATTGTTCATCTGTCTCTGATGTGCAAATTTAAGATAACAGTTTCCCAGCATCACCTAAGTGTCGGCAAAGCACCAACAGCTGCAGAAACGTGCGTACGCCAGCCATGAAGTTGGCGTGAGGCACCGCGCATTTCCACGCTCTTTTCACTCTTGATGCATCTGAACTTTGCCGTGAAAAAGAACGTACGCCGCGTTTTTGTACATACGCACCTTTTGTACATGAGGCCCCAAGTGTTTTGCCTTTGGAAAAGAGTCACTCTAAGCCCTGTATATTACAGTTAATTCATTACATCTCAACAAATGTTATTTTTCTGAGAAAAATGTGACACTTATTTAATCTGAGCAGTCAATTTAATTTCACATTTCACGCAACCCCCTCCTTGAGCCGTCACCTTGTCGTGGTGGAGGGGTTTGTGTGTCCCAGTGATCCTGGGAGCTAAGTTGTCTGGGGCTTTATGCCCCTGGCAGGGTCACCCATGACAAACAGGTCCTAGGTGAGGGACCAGACAAAGCACGGCTCAAAGACCCCTAATGATGACGACAAACAATGGACTTCGTTTTCCCTTGCCCGGACGCAGGCCACCGGGGCCCCCCACTGGAGCCAGGCCTGGTGTGGGGCTCGAAGGCGAGCGCCTGGTGGCCGGGCCTGCACCCATGGGGCCCGGCCGGGCACAGCCCGAAAGGGTAACGTGGGTCCCCCTTCCCATGGGCTCACCACCTGTGGGAGGGGCCATAGGGGTCGGGTGCAGTGTGAGCTGGGCGGTGGCCGAAGGCGGGGACCTTGGCGATCTGATCCCCGGCTACAGAAGCTGGCTCTAGGGACGTGGAATGTCACCTCTCTGGCAGGGAAAGAGCCCGAGCTGGTGTGTGAGGTCGAGAAGTTCCGACTCGATATAGTCGGACTCGCCTCCATACACACCTTGGGCTCTGGTACCAGTCCTCTCGAGAGGGGTTGGACTCTCTTCCACTCTGGAGTTGCCCATGGTGAGAGGCGCCAAGCAGGTGTGGGTATACTTATTGCCCCCCGGCTCGGCGCCTGTACGTTGGGGTTCACCCCGGTGGACGAGAGGGTAGCCTCCCTCCGCCTTCGGGTGGGGGGACGGGTCCTGACTGTTGTTTGTGCCTATGCACCAAACAGCAGTTCAGAGTACCCACCCTTTTTGGAGTCCTTGGAGGGGGTGCTGGAGAGCGCTCCCGCTGGGGACTCCATTGTTCTGTTGGGGGACTTCAATTCTCACGTGGGCAATGACAGTGAGACCTGGAAGGGCGTGATTGGGAGGAACGGCCCCCCCGATCAGAACCCGAGCGGTCTTCTGTTATTGGACTTCTGTGCTCGTCACGGATTGTCCATAACGAACACCATGTTCAAGCATAAGGGTGTCCACACGTGCACTTGGCACCAGGACACCCTAGGTCGCAGTTCGATGATCGACTTTGTGGTCGTGTCATCGGACTTGCGGCCGCATGTCTTGGACACTCGGGTGAAGAGAGGGGCGGAGCTGTCAACTGATCACCACCTGGTGGTGAGTTGGCTCCGATGGTGGGGGAAGATGCCGGTCCGACGTGGCAGGCCCAAACGTATTGTGAGGGTCTGCTGGGAACGTCTGGCAGAATCCCCTGTCAGAAGGAGTTTCAACTCCCACCTCCGACAGAACTTTGCTCATGTTCCGGGGGAGGCGGGGGACATCGAGTCCGAGTGGACCATGTTCCGCGCCTCCATTGCTGAGGCGGGCGACCGGAGCTGTGGCCGTAAGGTGGTCGGTGCCTGTCGTGGCGGCAATCCCCGAACCCGTTGGTGGACACCAACGGTGAGGGATGCCGTCAAGCTGAAGAAGGAGTCCTATCGGGCCTTTTTGGCCTGTGGGACTCCTGAGGCAGCTGATGGGTACCGGCTGGCCAAGCGGAATGCAGCTCTGGTGGTCGCTGAAGCAAAAACCCGGGCATGGGAGGAGTTCGGTGAGGCCATGGAGAAAGACTTCCGGACGGCTTCGAGGAAATTCTGGTCCACCATCCGACGTCTCAGGAGAGGAAAGCAGTGCACCACCAACACTGTGTATAGTGGGGATGGGGCGCTGCTGACCTCGACTCGGGACGTTGTGAGTCGGTGGGGAGAATACTTCGAAGACCTCCTCAATTCCACCGACACGCCTTCCCATGGGGAAGCAGAGTGTGGGTTCTCTGAGGCGGGCTCTCCTATCTCTGGGTTTGAGGTCACCGAGGTAGTTAAAAAGCTCCTCGGTGGCAGGGCCCCGGGGGTGGATGAGATTCGCCCGGAGATCCTAAAGGCTCTGGATGTTGTGGGGCTGTCCTGGTTGACACGCCTCTGCAACATCGCGTGGACATCGGGGACAGTGCCTCTGGATTGGCAGACTGGGGTGGTGGTCCCCCTTTTTAAGAAGGGGGACCGGAGGGTGTGTTCCAACTACAGGGGGATCACACTGCTCAGCCTCCCTGGTAAGGTCTATTCAGGGGTGCTGGAGAGGAGGGTCCGTCGGGAAGTCGAATCTCAGATTCAGGAGGAGCAGTGTGGTTTTCGTCCTGGCCGTGGAACAGTGGACCAGCTCTACACCCTCGGCAGGGTCCTCGAGGGTGCATGGGAGTTCGCCCAACCAGTCTACATGTGTTTTGTGGACTTGGAGAAGGCGTTCGACCGTGTCCCTCGGGGAGTCCTGTGGAGAGTGCTTCGGGAGTATGGGGTACCGAACCCCCTGATACGGGCTGTTCGGTCCCTGTGTGTGGCAGGCAGGAAATTCTGACCCTGCAATTTTGCTTTTAGCACTGCCAAAAAGCCTCTTCCTGTGCCGTTTTCCCCCTAAACAGCTTAATTATACTAAACAAAAGTATAGTTTTGGTATTAGTACAAATTACAAAAACATGGCACGATTGTCACTGAAGAAGCAAATGGGTACAAAGAAGAGGAAACATGCAAAATAAGGAGAGTGATCAGCGCCCCATTCACTGACTCCACAGGGACAGAGACTTTGCGCTTTGCTTTCTAGCCACACGTACCTCCATCCATCCATTTTCTGTATTTGTACCATTTTCTGTATCCTCATTAGGGTCGTGAATGAGCTGCAGCCAATCTTACTTTGGGGCAATAAGTGGGGTACACACCCTGAGTCAACCATAGGGCAGATACAGACAAAAATAATAATAATAAAAATTAAAAAAAGCATTCACACTCACTACTAAGAAGCATATTTTTCAAGTGTGGAAGGAAAGTACCTGCAGAAAACCCACGCAACCCATGAGAGAATGACTTGATACTGGGCGAATTGGAAAAACATGCTACCACGAAACTTTTAACCATATTTACAGCAAATGCTGATGTCTCAACTGAGAACAACTAATGGTATACGAAACTGCTAAATTCATGGGCCAGCTAGCATTAATGATTAATATTATTATTAATGACTATTTCCATTGCTCTAATATTGACACCATAAAGTAGTAAATAGAACATACAGTGGCCAGTAAACTGGGTTGGAAAAAAAAATCCCTGAGGAGGGGTGGCACATGGACCAAGGAAAAACATTTTTTTGGAATAAAGATGATGATACAGGAATTCAATTTTACTCTCGTCTCTATTGCACAGCCATCCTGCTGCTCTATATTAACGACACTATCACCGCCTTTGGGCGGCTTTTTAGACAGCACCGACATACAAGATGGAAATGGTAAATGCCGGAATGGAGGAACATTGGTTTGAAATGTCACACTTTTTCTCCCGCCAACCTTAAAGCGATGTAGAATTTGTTCTTTATTCATATATATATTTTACATGATCTATTACTGTTTTAATATTCCAAATCTTTGCAGTGTAAAATGTAATTAAAATAACAAAAGTAATGTTCCCCAAAGATATTACTTTCACAAACTTTGCCTGAAGCACAATAAACCTGCTACACCTGATTCAATGTTTCAGTTCATTCACAAATGTTGCAAGATGAACCCTGATAAATTAAAGCTTTGCTATTCAAAAAAAAATAATCCTTATGCATCCACAACCAGAGGTGGGTAGAGAAGCAAAAAATGGTACTCAAGAGCACTTTTGCTTTAGAATATGATTCAAGTAAAATGTAGTCTTCCAAATAATTACTTGAGGCACATTAAGTATAAAGTGAAAATAATTACTTGAGTACTGACTAATTTGTGAGTAACTTGACTGATTTATTCATTCATTTTTCTTTAAAATAGTGCATTCAGGTCAAATGGACAAAAATATGAAATAGGAGTATGCAAACTAAGATATTATACAATATCTCAACTTTAAAACCTTTTTTTTTTTTTTTTTAATATAAACTAACACAAATTCAGCCACAAGAAATGGTCATAACTTTGTACACGTGAAACATCACTATAGGGTCAGCAGGCAAACAATATTAAATACATGATTATGTTTGTAATTTGATAATGGATTTGGAATGGATTCAGCCACATTCATCAACAACACTGACATCTGTTTCATTATGCAAAAAAAACAAAAAAAAAAACAATTAGCGTTCTGCCATCTTACATTTCATATTCAGTGCTGTGCATATTGCTGATTGTGTTTTTTCCCCTGCTCCTTTTGCACGTGCACGACCATTTCTACAGCGAGGAACAGAGCTCTAATAGGCTCAGATGAACTGCAATTTGCATTCATGCGCTGGTGTTGACCTGCTGATTTTCTTTCCACAAAGCATTACATTTGGCATTTTTCAAGCTCCAAGTAGAGTTCTTGTAGGCTGAAATGCCGACATTTTTAGGCAAACAGATGACAGTGCTTGACATAGCTTCTCCTTTTCGTAATCCATACAATAATTGTTTCGTAATACAATAGAAGTATGTTGCGTTAAAGCTACTCTGACAAAATGTGTCAAAATAGTTACTTGAATGTAACAGAGGAAATTATAATCCACCCCTGTACATAAGGATAAGTACAAAGCCTGAAAAAGTTATGTATTTCTCATAAGCTATTAAAAGTATTTCAATAAAGTAAATGTTAAGAACACAATCATAAAGTAGATCTAAAACTTTACAAAGTGTTTACTGATTGAGACCAACAGTACACAAGACAAGGACCCATGAATCATCGAGCCGAGAACTGATTTTTGCTGAAGGTAGTGAAAGAGTGATGGTTTCCATCAGGAGCAACAGGCTGACATTGTCTGAGTGTCGATTCTGACCTACAGAGATGTACAGCCTGGATCATATCACAGGCAGTGCCCACTCACACACAGGCTCCACACTGGACTGATAATGGATTCTATGTGAAGGATGGCAGGGGACATCAGACTGGGTGTGGGGGGGGGGGGGGGGGGGGGGGGGGGGGGGGGGGGGCGAATGGGTGTATTGGGTTGGCTTTACGGAAATGTGGAGTAGGAAAGAGAGAGGGAGGTGTATTATTTTAGCAAGCTTTGAAAGTGGACATGTGAGTGGCAGTCATGGGGATAATAGAGACGTCACATACTTTATTTGTAGGTGTGATTGTAAAAGGTTCTAGGTGTGTATCTGCGCCCTCTGTCATTGGGATGATAGATTCTAAATCACCTGAAGCAACTCCCCTATGCGTGTCTGTGTGTGCGGCTGTATTTACAGTAAGTGTTATCTGTTGAAGTCAAGAAGTGTGTCCTTTGTTTTTGTGCATTTTGTTGTATGTCACCTGTTATTTGTTATCTTTCACAGTACAGTATCAGTTAACCAGCAATAAATATTGAGACTAGTGATTTTCAATAGAGTTAGGTCTTGTGAAACCTATTAAATTAAGGATGAAAAGTCTAAACTCAAATCACATATTGTCTGGTGCATTTTAATTAAATTGTGGTGGTGTATATATATCATAATCAATCAAAACCCTGTCACTGTCCAAATACTTCCACACCTGACTGGACAGTTATGAGTTTATTTGATGTTGTTTTTTTTGAATATTTGTCTTCTCCACTGTTCATTTTGTTTTGAATAAGAGGAACAGTTACAACACAGGAAAGGAGCCGATTATGGTTACTTTATTTTGAGAAAGTCAAGTGCTGACTGTATTTAATAAGGGTAGCCCGCTTACATTATCTGTTGCCATCCCGGCCAAGAGCAGCGACAATGCTCACTGCTCACTCCAAAGATCACTGCGACTCCACATCGTCCTCTTCCACACAGAAATGTCTCCATTGAGATTGTCATTGCACCACATTTAAAGCCGCTTTGACTGGTGATCATTCCAGGGTGTACCCTGCCTTCGGTCACAGGACAACTGGGATAGGCTCCAGGTCACACATGACCCTAAACAAGATGAGCATTAGAAAACTTATGGATAGAATACTGTTACGTCAGTTACTTAGGCAGGTTTCCACCCCTATATTTCAATTCTGTTCACAGTCTGAAGAACAAACTGGATATACTGTACAGTATTCCAAACTCCGCATGAGCCAACGACTGAAATATTATGGCAATATATTTATTACAAGTGTCTCCTCCTCTCTGTCTCCCTGTGGAGCTTGTGCTGAACACAACCGAACCTTCCGTATCCCAAAATCTACAGCTAGAGATTTCCCATTCTCAATCAGTCTCCTTCTTTGATTTCAAATGTCTCACAACAGCGTGAATCCCACAGGTGCCGTCGGCTCAACCTGTTCAGGTAGCTTTAACAGACGCATACAACTGATAGACGAGTCTGAAGAAGATCCCCCGGGGAAATCTGAGCGGTTATGAGTTATTTATTTGCAGTTGTGTGGCTCATGATGGAATCAGAGGAGTTATTTCATGTTCCGACAGAGCAGCTGAAGGAGCCGCAAAATTGAGTGCCACTCCCTGTTCCGGCTGCACGGCTTTGGTCGGCTGCCCTATGAGAATCTTTCAAAAGGATTTCAAACTGAGACGGAGTAGACTCAGCCAATACCGTATACACACAGCCTTTTACAAGAAGATAGTAAGTGCCCCCTAAAAACCAGATCCATCCGTCCATCCAACCATTTTGTGTACCGCAACCCTAATGAGGACAACGGGTATAAAAAAAAAAATGGTATATTACACTATACTACATTACCTTATATTATATTATATTCCCCACAGGCTCAGTTCAGATGACTGCATGACATCAGAAGCAAACTTTGACTGCACATGCAGGTGTTGTGTTTATCGGCACCAGGACATTTTTCCTCACTGCAACTTGAGGACTGTCCTCCTTAAATACCATCAACCCGCCATGTTTCTAGCAAGGAGCAACAACATTGTTAACTAGGTCTACAGCAGCATGAGGAGCATATAGAAGACCTACCACACAGGTTGTCATTTAATAATGGGAAATCTGTGAAATAGCAGATAGGTGAAGTAGTTTCTGTCTCTGATTATCTTTCTCAAAACTCCACAAGTCAATTTGAGTCTGCCTTTTAATCAGACCACCGAATAAGAGTTCCACATTGGTGTTATGCATGGTAGTACATCTGGCCTTGTTATAGACACACACGCCATCACACATACATACACTCGCACACAAACATATAATGCACCCAACACTGGTGACTTCTTGCCTGGATGATTTATCACTTTCTGTCTCAATCTGGGCGGCACGGTGGGTTTTCTCCGGGCATTCCGGTTTCCTCCCACATCCCAAACACATGCATGCGAGGTTAATTGAAGACTCTAAATTGCCCGTAGGTGTGAATGTGAGTGCGAATGGTTGTTTGTTTCTATGTGCCCTGCGGTTGGCTGGCAACCGGTTCAGGGTGTACCCCGCCTCCTGCCCGAAGATAGCTGAGATAGGCTACAGCACTCCCGCGACCCTTGTGAGGATACGCGGCTCAGAAAATGGATGGATGGATGGATGTCTCAATCTGTGTCTGATTGATTGTCTCTGTGTCACAGGTTAACTGTCTGTTAGTTCCACTTGGTTCTGTTTCATGCTGCAACGATTGCACACTATTCTAGTGAAGTACATTTTATGTTTCGGCAAATTAGAAATACATGCAATGCTGGTATGTCATATTTCTTTTGAAATCTTTATGACAAGAAACTTCTTTGTGTAAGCCTTTTAATGAAAGATTGCAGTTCATTTCACTCCACTGCCCCCTCAACTGGATAAATCTGAACAACGAAAGAACAGCATTATCTTTGTGTGTATCTATCATCTACTAATCCTGTGCATTCACTTCCATATTTTGCTTCCCAGTGAAGAATTTACCCATATGATAGGTACAGCTTTAGAGTATATTTTAATCTCCCATTACTGAGACCGCACAAACACATACACACACTTTACAGTACTGTAAAATGTTAGCCACCAAGAGCTTTGTTGTTTTAGACAGTAAAACAGTAAATAATGACAGATACAGGTTTTACCAATACTTCAGGTTTTAAAGATACACATTGTAGCCCTCACTAGCTACCTTGATGCACATTGTTGTGTAACTACGTCAGATAAAATACTACAGTTTCCGAGATTAATTTTCACACCATACAATAGTTAACAGTACTGCAGTGCATACCATCAGAGCAATTGCAACCATTAGTACAACCATTTAGGAAGAAACCACTGGTGTACTAAGTAACAGATGTGCTGACCAAAGAAAAAAAACGATGACAATTCAGACTTTGAAAAAAAGAGACCCCAAAACAGCTATATGACATCACCAACTACCTCCAGACGGCAGGGGGGGGAGGGTGGTGTCTTGAACATATAAAACAGTGCAAATGCTACATCAGAAGATGACCACATATTAACAAGAAAAAGAGGAAGCCAACGCTTGAATTTGCCAGGAAAACAGGTGCAAAAACGAGCCTCAATATTTCTCGGAGAAGGTTTTTTTGGACTGACGAAGAGATTAAACTTGAGTGATGAGAAGGCTAAAGCTAAAGAGGCAATCTGCTCAAAATCACACAAGCTCATCTGTGAAACTCGTGGAGGTAATGTCATGAACTTTGGTTTGCATGTCTTCTGTGATGGCTCAATAATCTTCTCTGATGAACAACACGACGTTACTGATTCTCTGAATTAAACATACACAATCAGAATATGCCTCTACTTCAAACTCTCCTTTAGCGCCTAATTGTGCAGACGTCACAATGTGTCAGTTTTTGGCCAACAAAAGTAGTGCACTTTCAGTGTACAAGTCACATGGAATTTATACATTATACATTTATCAACAAACTACATAATGTAACTATTTACTGAAAAATGCAACTGTGTATACATCTTGCTGTAAATGCTCTGCAATTATATTTAGGAAGGTGTCTCTTCAGCTCTCATTAGTTGAAAGTGTGAACTTCAAACAAATCTTGATTGTTTAATTTCAAATTCATTACGGGTGTGTAAAAGGCAAACCATAAAGAGCTCAGATACTTCTCGACTTGACTGTATATTCCAAAACATCATACATCCCATAGATCACAGGTGTCAAACTGGTGCGCTGGGGGCCAGATCTGGCCCGCAACATCATTTTATGTGGCCCGCGAAAGCAAATCATGTGTGTCGACTTCATGTTTCTTGTGAAAATACCAAAATTGGTGTCTTTACTTGTATAATGTTGAGATATTGCAAGCATTTTATGTTACCAATCACCTTTTTGAAATAAATGTAATAATAGTTGAATATTTTTTATTGGCTTCTGATTTTAAAACTAGTTATCCATCAATTTGTTGTGTATATGCCATTATATGAGACAATATTTTATATGGGTTCACAGTCATAACTGCCCTCCGAGGGAAGCCATAACTACAATGTGGCCCGCGACAAAAATGAGTTTGACACCCCTGCCAGAGATGAAGCAGTGCTGGTCTTTCTTTTTTTAGTCTTAAAAAGTATTGAGATTGAATGTCTAGTCCCCGATGTCTGAGTCTGAGACAGGACAAAGAAAAAGTCCAGAGTAAAAACTACTATGAACGCATTTCCATTTTCCAACATTAACCCAAATAGACAATATTTAAAAAATAATGTTGTTGGTTTTTTTTTCTTTACTTAACCCAATGATGGTCATTTTAAAAGTTGTGATTCCAGCAGACAAAAGTAAGGAACAAAGTTGTGTTTTCATATTGCCATCTTGTATTTTAAAATTGCAGTAAAGCAACTGCTTGATGGCATAGTTTCTGTTCCCATTCTTGATGTTTTATTTGTGGTTCGCAAGCATTAATGAAAAAACATGAATAGTACTTTAAAAAGACCATGTTTAGGATATAATAGACTATAAATTCACGTATTCACGGGACACAGCCATGCTACATCACTGTATTAGTCTCCACAGGCGCCGAAAAGAGCAAATCATGGTAATGAGCAAAATTGAAGCAGCCCGTGAACCACAAAATGTATCACATGCTGGAAAAAATAAAAGACCACATGCTGCTCAAAACATTTTAAGAGTTAGGACTTTTTTTGTGCGATACATTATGCAGACACCCCACCAGAAGAACTCTTTGAAATGCAGAGAAATGCCTCGTTTTAAGTGTGGCTCAATTCCCTACACAGCACCAGCTCAAAGACCTGAAATTAATAGGGTTTGGTTTCTTTCTGAGTTGTGACCTACGGCTATGTTCAATACAACCCCACGGTTCCACTCCCGCTAATGAGAATGGCTATTCATTTCAAGGTGAGTCAGAGAATGAAAAGATGATTTTTAAAAAAACATTGCTCTCGAAAAAGAAATGAGAGCTGTCAAGGCCAGATACATTAATTCATTCATTTTCCATACCGCTTATCCTCAATATTCTTCTAGAATATACACAGTAGGTCCATTTTAATGTTGTCCCCTCACTAACCACTTAACATACAATGGAGAGTGCATTATTATATCAGAATGTGATTTATTGACTCCAAGTAAAATTTTACATTGAAAGGCAAACACACCAAAAATACATGTCGGGGATATCTGACTAATGATGATGAAAGCAGACTCCCTTTGTGTCTGAGCATCCTTAATCTAATATCAAGGTTATTTCATTCAAAGCAAATGTAAATACAGTTCACTGAAAACAAAACACTGAACACAAGACTTATTCTAACTTCTGCAGTACTGCAGCTAGGTGCTGATCCCTCAGTGGTAATACACAGTGTTCAAGCCACCCTCCACATGGTCCACTTCCAGCTTTCACTTTCATTTACAGTCTCTGATTCAACATGGGATTAAGGTAAAAGTGCTGCAAGAGCACAGTGAAAGATCATGCCCCAAGCCCAGTTATGGTCCCAAAGAGCAGTGAAAAAAATGTAGGAAAAATAATCTGTGGTTCGATATGGATTTTTTGCCATTCATAAGTCTACACAATTATAATAATGAGGCCATAAGAGTCACGTTCAAGAGCTCAGTGGTACAGTTGCTTAATGTAATTCATAATGTGATGAGTGGGTAACGTGGTGAAGGGTACAATGATTCAAAGAAGATGGAGTGACTGTAAAATGTAAAATTTACTTACTGAAGGATGTCAGTGATCTGGAGAAATCAATGGGTCTTCATTTAAAGAAAACCTATGAAAAAAAAACAAAGGCAAAATCTTAATTATAAAGGAATCCCTCATTTGTCGCGGGGGTGAGGTTCCGCACCACCCCTGCAATAGGTGAAATCTGTGAAGAAGCGAACACTTCTTTTTAATACTTATATTTGAAAGCTGTATGAACCTCCCCAGACTTTTACAAATCTTCCCCACACTCCTACTGTATTAACCTCTACCGTACTCTATCTGCACTTTCTTTACTCTTAAACATCTTTTCAACTCTTAAACATACAGTAATGTACAGTAGCACTGGACACTATGTACATTTTATTCCTTGCAACATGCGTTTTAATGAAATGTTCTTCTTTGTTACAGTTTTCATGTTTTAGGCTAGGAAGAATTACTTTTTCCACAAAAAAATTACAGCATACACTGAAAATCCTTCTATATGGTGAATTATGCCTAATATGAATATGAAAAAAAATTCTGCAATGCACTGAATCCACAACAGGTGAACCATGATATAGTGAGGGAATACTCTTCTCCAGTAGTACTCCATACATTCTAGTGTTTGTTTTAGTTGAATTGTACACACTCTTGACCAGAGGTGGGTAGTAACGCGCTACATTTACTCAGTTACATTTATTCAAGTAACATTTTCGATAAACTGTACTTGTCAGAGTACTTTAAATGCACTGTACTTTTTACTTTTACTTGAGTATTTATGTGAAGAAGGATCGATACTTTTACTCTGTTACAATGATTGACATGCCGTTCGCTACTTTTATTTATCCATTCATGCGTGTGCGCATCTATTTTAAGACTCCATCTTCGACTTCTGCATAGGACGCCCGTTGCACCCACCAAACGTGAACACTAATGTCATTTGACTCCAATTCACCAATCAGACGACACAAGGCAGTCACATGACCGCGCACGTAGCATTCGGGAGCCAATAAAAATGACTCATTTGGGGGGGGGGGGGAGCGCAAGTGTTTTTACAGACATAAAAAAACAACAGGTTTGTCACGCAGCTCTTAAATTGTAACTGCCCAAACTTGGATATTACAGCCCACTTCTAACTTGAGAAACACCTTGAGGTAAGTTGGAGTTGTTTTTGCTGTTGTTTTGGCAGTGGATGTGGCAAAATGACCACATGCACACACACACAATCACTAAGTCTGGTCAGCAGACAGCTTCTTCATGAAGTCATTTAGGTGAATAAAGCAAATAATGTTTCTGTAGGGCCCAATGCATGTGGTTTTTTTTTTGGCAGTTAAAAATTTAAATGGTGGCAGGTGTGCGTCGACTCCTATATATAAATATATATATATAAATATATATATATATATATATATATATATATATATATAAAATTTGATGTTCATGCTCCGATTTAAAAAAAAAAAGTTACTCACATATTGATCTTTACTTGAGCAGGTTTTTTTTTATTGGGTACTTGCTTACTCAAGTAAATAGTTGGATGACTACTTTTTACTTTTACGTGAGTCACATTATTAAAGTGTACACAAGTAAGAGTACAATATTTGGCTACTCTACCCACACTTGAAGCCCAGCAACCTGATGAGAACAAAGAACAAGCTGTCTCGGCTTGCCTGATCCTAAGTAAAGCATTCTAATCACTGCCTCACATGCTGGTCTTTAATTTGATCATTTGCATGTTTGCTTGCTCTCTGCCGTCAACTGTCAGCTATCCAGCAATCTATTCCTTCATCTACCAAATAGATATGATGGTGATAACTATTAACCAGAGATGCAGCTCTGCCTGAGAACCATCAAGGTACCTTTGAGTAATGAGCACACCACAAATGCGCGATTATTCCCTCCCTTGGCTGAATGTTTATGAATTGGTCCTTTCTGTGTATTGCATCCAACAATAACTAGATATAATAGTGCAAAAACAATTTACAAGAAGTGGAGAGTTTTAGTCACTGATGGTGTTGCGGTACATTCGCATGATTTTAGTGCAGGCAGCGTGGGTTCAGTTCCTAGACTGGCGACCACTCCATTGTGTAGCCCACCTTTCGCATAAAGTCAGCTGGGATAGGCTCTAGCACCCCGCCACCCTGAACAGGATAAGCAGCATAGAAAAATGGATGGATGGATGGAACTTTTTAATGTTTTACTCAATCTCCAGACTAAAATCCTAAAGACCATGCAGAGAAGGGAGAAACCTCTCTATACAAACAACAACTGAAATATGCTGTGAAAAGTTTCACAAAAGAATGCTTGCATCCAATGCATACAGGGAACAAACACCTGTTGAAAATTTTGTTGCGCTCTTTTTTAGAGAATAGCAAGTTGTGTAAAAGTACTAAAACACTGGAGACACGTCAATTGAAAAGTGTAAAGAAGGTCAATTAAGTTCACCTGTTATCATGCAATTCAAGTTCATCCTGAAATATCACCCTGAAACCCAAATATTCCCACATTTTTTAGGGTAGTGCATATTCCAATACTTTCTACTGTTCAACATATTTACCGGCGGCACGGTGGACGACTGGTTAGAGCGTCAGCCTCACAGTTCTGAGGACCCGGGTTCTATCCCCGGCCCCGCCTGTGTGGAGTTTGCATGTTCTCCCCGTGCCTGCGTGGGTTTTCAGCCCAAAAACATGCATTAATTGGAGACTCTAAATTGCCCGTAGGCATGACTGTGAGTGCGAATGGTTGTTTGTTTCGATGTGCCCTGCAATTGGCTGGCAACCAGTTCAGGGTGTATCCCGCCTCCTGCCCGATGACAGCTGGGATAGGCTCCAGCACGCCTGCGACCCTAGTGAGGAGAAGCGGCTCAGAAAATGGATGGATGGATGGAACATATTTACCTTTTCTGCACTATATATGAAATGATGTACTATATATCAAAATACCATTAGATACCACTATAAACAACAATTCAAATCCTTGTCAGTGTATTTAAACTGCAATCCGTAGTCAATGATCTTGAGAAACATTTTCATCCAAAAATGATGGTGTTCAATGGCAAAACAACTGCCGTCAACATATAATTAGCGCTGTGATTGGTTGTGGAAAAAGAGTTGAAGCTAGCAAGCTTAGAAATTCGTGGACGCCATATCTAGACTAGAATCGAGTGCCTGGGAGGAGATGCAATTTTTTTTTTTTTTTTAGGCAAGGTCTTTGTCATTACAGACTGTCAAGTTTTTCCTCAGACTTGCATCAAACTGTGAGTTGGGATTCAAAAACTGGCTAGAGCTGCTTTCTGGCGAAAAAGGATATTGCAGCAATAATTGTGGTGTGCACCAGCTTGCGTGTGATTGTACAGTTGTGTGGGGATAGTGTTTTAATTCCTGGAGTACATCTGAGATGCGGTCACTGTACTGGTCTGTTGTGTATAACTAGATGATAATATCCTACAGTGTATAAATGAGACTTGGATGGTCAAGTGAAGGATGGCATCCTTTGGATTACCAAGTGGGTGTCCCCCTTCCTCGATGTTTCGCTGCTAGGCCCTCAACTCCTTTAGAGGGTTCAGCAGTAAATCCATGCATCCTGTGTTTGCCCCCTCGGTGCCATCAACTCATTTTAAAGCCCAGGTGGAGTTCTTTCTCTTGACACATAGCCACTGACTCCCTTTTTCAGGAGCTCTGGAGTGGTCTTTGTCTGCCGGTGGGCCTTCCCTTGCATTTCCATCTCACACACATTTCAAAGTGTTATGAAAAGGCAGTAGGGTGTGAACATGTTGGAGGTCATACTATGTTTGGATGTTTTGATTGTTTGGCAGATCCTGTGAAGGAACATGAACATAGTCTGATAAAGTTCACAGGTTGGAAGAGGCTTGATTATGGTTGTTCAGTTCAGTTTTGTCAACCAAAAGTAACATGTTGATCATGTGATGTCAGAAAGAGACTTCCAAAAAAATGGTGTATGAATGAAAACAACCCACAAATTTACCTTCCTTTCAATCCTTCATGGAGTTGTGTGGATATTATCCCAGCTTCATGAAGAATGACTCCATTTGAAAGGGTTATCCACCAAAAGAGTATGGTGAGTATGACTCCATTCAGAGAAGCCTTTGTAATAGTTAACCAGTAAGCAAAACAGACCCAAGCTCCCATCAACAGAGACTGCAGATGTATTATTGTGTTGTGAGGGGGCACTACATGTGTCTCTATGGTTTAGCATAATATGCAAAACGGTATTCCCTAGTAACTGACTTCTTTCCCACACACTATGTGAAAAACAAATCAAATTAAGAGAAGTACACAAGATGCTACAGACAAATACCTTTGGGAGCGTCAACTCTGAGCATAGCTTTTTTTCCACAAAGTTAGTCTAAGTTTGTGTGTGCCTATCTTTAAGGTTGTTTGTCTTTGGGAATTTAAGTCGGGTTAAATGCAATGACCCGAGGATCAGAAGAACAGTAATAATTAGAAAATGGAGTACAAAGCAAACATAAATAATAAAGAGACCATAAACCACAAGATCCCATATACAATGAACAAACTCCAACTGTTATCGGCTTTTGTGTTGTTGTTATGTTCCAGTGCAACTACTGCACATATCCATGCAGGTGGGTGTGAATTGGCTACATGCTGGTCTTTATGATCCTTGATGGGAGGAAGCACACTGGAGCAAGTACATTGTGATTGTACTGCTAATAAAGTGGAAACTTCATTAGAGTTCTCAAATGTTTCTGTTGGAATCATTTGGGGATCTTGTGCGTGGAATGCTGAACATTTATATCATTTATTATCGTACTATATTTTGCCTTGGATCATGTTGGCTCTCGGCCCAGTAAAGTAACTGGAAACAGATTTTTACCCTATTGCACTGCTTCCTTAAAGACCCACAAAAGGTATAATCATGTTTTGTTTCTGAATACATTAAATAAGTTTGAAAATAAGTGTTGAAAACATGCAAGGACTGAGAACAATATAGTACTGAATAATTGGGATCTAGCTTAAAACGCTTTCACCATCTCAGCTGGCCGGATTTTTTTGCCCGGAGCTAAAACGGGGACGTGCTGAGGTCACCTTGAAACAGCATGAGTCATCCCACCCCCACTATATAAATGCCAAGCTGACTTATTCCATGCAGCGGCCATTCGGTGGAATTGCCATTTCCTTATTTATAACAACTTGAACCAGTTCTACAAGTATAGCATGCAGTTAGCCATTAACTTATGCCCACAGCTAAAAAAAAAAAAAAAAAAAACATCTTCCCTGAAGTGTATTGTGTTGTGTGTCATTTAGGCTACAGTGTCTCTGCCATCTGGCCCTACACACGTTGTCTCACGATGCAGTGGTGAGCGCGTGTGCAATGAGAGTGTTCCGTGAGAGAAGGCATGTATTTTATTGACAACTGAAAGTTCCAAGGGGTGGGGTTTTCAGAGCATTCAGCGACACACCCAGAGTCTGGAAGCTGAAAGGATATCTCAATTCTTGACCATTTTGGAGCCTGATTTCACATACTGTAAATTGCAATTTGTTTATTCATTCAATTGTTCAATTTCTTCTGAGATACTGTATATTTTTTGAAGGTTGACGAGCGTGTTGCAACAGATGTTTTTACCTTTACGTTTTCACTGTTCTGTTACATACAGCATATTATACATACATTTCGAGTGAAGTGCATTGCTTTTATTATATATAATATATATATATATATATTCCCCCCAAGTACATTGATAGGAAACTACATTCAGTTAGTTCTCTAAGGACTGTCAACCAATGACCATATCATTAGGTTCATCTTTAAGACTGTCAGCAAGCTGCTGTGTAGTTTGCTGATAAATTTACAAACTAATGCAAAATCTGGTAGGATTATAATTTTTTTAAACTCCTTTCATGCAGTCAGGACTATTTCTTTCGGGAAATAATTCAAAAGGAAGGCATTTCTAAATGCTAATGAGCAAACTGATCAGGGAAAAGGTTTAATGGACTCTCCTCCAAACTTCCCATTTGCTGTAAGGTCAACGTAATATCCATTTGGGTACATAAATTAAGAGAATATCACAATGAACAGGACACTTCAGTTAATCTACATTTTCTAGAGTTCATGAGTATAATTGGCTTGTGAGATAGCATGTCCCACATGCTGTTAAATTACATAAATCTGAGGACGATACAAGATGCATGTGTAGAGTACCGGTAATCCCTCGCCATTCGTGGGGACCGAGCCATGCTATGAATAGTGAAAATACATGACTCATTGATGCCCAACTATAAATGTTTGAAATTGCCAATATATGCCACAAGATGCAGGCAAAGCACCACTTTTCCAGTAGACAAGGCTTTGGTCTGTATAATAGAAGCGCCTCTTATCATATCAACATAGTTGATTGGCACCAAGATGCCACAAGATGGCACCAAAGCATGTCATATATAACCAAAAAGTAACAAAAACAGCAAATGTGAGTTTTTCAGCAAGTATATACAGTATGTAAATAAAGATCCTGAATAAAACCATACAGAGATGAATTCAAATACGCTTTTTAAAGTAAGATTCTATCAACACTAAATTATAATACTGTTTACACACATAACCAGTATGAAGACATTTTCCACATTTCATTTCACAACCCTACTGTATTGTATTTATTTTTTCAGTCAGTTGGTGAAAGACTATTTGGGAGAGAATTATATTGCATGCTACAGAATATTGTTCCGGACTACAGTATAAGAGGGTATCACCTAGTGACAAGCTACTGTACACTGTTTGTATATTTTTTCCTAATATTTATTTATCATAAACTTTAACGAGCGGCACTGGTTAGCACATCTGCCTCACAGTTCTGAGGACCAGGGTTCAAATCCCGGCCCCGCCTGTGTGGAGTTTGCATGTTCTCCCCGTGCCTTCGTGGGTTTTGCATGCATGGTAGGTTAACTGAAGACTCTAAATTTCCCGTAGGTGTGAATGTGAGTGCAAATGGTTGCTTGTTTATTTGTGCCCTGCGATTGGCTGGCGACCAGTTCAGGGTGTACCCCGCCTCTCGCCCGAAGATAGCTGGGATAGGCTCCAGCCCCCCCCGCGGCCCGGGGGAGGATAAGCGGATGGCTGGATAAACTTTAACTACTAATACCAAACCTAGTGAGGATAAGCGGTTAAGAGAATGGATTGATCAATTGATAACTTGTTTGAAACAAACTGTACCGTTAATTGGGCAAACTTGTCAACCAGCACTGGTCAACCAACACTCATATTTAATGTGGGAAAGTGAAGGTTTGTAGGCATGAGATTTTTTTTCATTGTTTCTGTGACAGCTGTTCTTGCAGCTGCAACCTTCTATTTTTCTCTTCTTCATGCACATTCACATTCTTACATAATCACCCTTTCAATCATTATGCAATTGAACCTCCACTTTCATTTCTTTTAGCAGTCATAAAACAGCCACACACCAGTTACGGGTTTCTGCATTTGCTCTGCAGTATGTTTACGTTAAATTTAGTCACTTTACAATATGCAGATGTTGAGGGTGCTGCTGCCACTTCTGTATCTCACTATTGTGTTGAATCGCTACTCTAGATGCAATCATCAGAAATGCCACGATTAAATTGTGTTAATAACTATTTATACAGCACCTTTAAAAACACTTTTACAAAGTGCTTTAACAGATCGAATACAACGCATTACTAACGTCATGATCATATAAAAACAATAACAACAATACAGAAGCCCCAGGCAATGCAAGAACTCAACTGAGACCAATAGGGTTGATGTGGGATGATAAAAATAATTGGGTAAATACGAGATAGATTTGAAAACACACAAAGCCCAAAACATGAAATGAGGTCCAATTAAAAATACTACTACTAATAATAATATTAAACTCAATAAATACAAGGGGGAGAAGACACCGTTTATACAGTTTTTTCCTAATATTAATTTATCACCATCACATAAAAGCCAGTCTGTAAAACTGCGTTTTAAGAAGTGATTTAAAAGATGTCACTGATTTTGCGCATCTGAGCTCCACAGGCAGGTTGTTCCAAAGTCAAGGCTTAAAACTAAAGGTGAACTAAAGGTATTTTTCATCAGGGCACCTTGATGCAACAACCAAAAGGCCCTCACCCAAGGATCTGAGACCGCGAGCTCGCTCATACGTGGTTAAAAACTCAGAATCATCTTTATTTGCCAATTATGTCCAAAAAACACACAAGGAATTTGTCTCCGGTAGTTGGAGCTGCTCCAGTACGACAACAGACAGTCAATTGACAGAGAACACTTTTGTGACATAAAGACATTGACAAAAAAAAAAAAAAAACAGTCACTGAGCAGTAAAGGGTTGCTAGTTGTCTGGTAATGCCGGTACATTTTTTTTTTTTTGACAATTGTACAAAAAGATGCAGAGTCCTCTAGCACTTAGAGCAGTTTGAATGACTAATATTGCAATAGTCCGGTGCAATGACCATTGTGCGAAGGGCGCCGAGACTTCAAGGAGTGTATGCGGTTTAAAGTGACGAGTAGTGCGATAATCTGGGACAATGTTGGTTGTGCAAATGTTACAGATACTCCTCAATCAGTGTGCAAATGGAGCATATGCTACTCCGGCATGAGTGGCCAGTATTGGTCAACAACAGATATACAAATAGTGAAGCATGGCGAGACAACTACGGTGAGTGCACGAGTAATCTATAATTGGCCCCACAGAAATGTGACATCAAACTCAAGTCAAAAAATTGCCAACATGTTGTAATGGAATTGTAGGTTAGGTGTTTAAGAAGTTGATCGCAAGAGGAAAGAAGCTGTTGGAATGTCTGCTAGTTCTAGTTTGCATTTATCGGTAGCGCCTACCTGAGGGAAGGAGCTGGAAGATGCGGGATGCGGAGGGTCCGAGAGGATTTTGCACACTCTTGCCTTAGTTCTAGCAGCGTGCAAGTCCTCAAGGGTGGGTAGGGGGGGTACCGACAATCCTTTCAGCAGTTTTGATTGTCCGTTGCAGTCGGAGTTTGTCCTTTTTTGTAGCAGCACCAAACCAGACTGTAATGGAAGAACACAGGACTGATTCGATGACCGCTGTGTAGAACTGCCTCAGCAGCTCCGGAGGCAGGCCGTGCTTTCTCAGAAGCCGCAGGAAGTACATCCTCTAATGGGCCTTTTTGAGGACGGAGTTGATGTTGGTCGCCCACTTCAGGTCCTGAGAGACTGTAATTCCCAGGAACTTGAAGGTCTCAACGGTTGACACAAGGTAGCTGAACAACGTGAGGGTCAGCTGTGGCAAAGGATGCCTCCTGAAGTCCACGATCATCTCTACAGGTTGTGTCGGCCGCACCACAGCTCCAGCCGCTCCGCATCCTGTCGATATGCAGACTTGTCACCGTCCTTGATGAGGCCGATGACAGTGGTGTCATCTGCAAACTTCAGGAGTTTGACAGCCGGGTGCGCTGAGTTGCAGTCGTTCGTGTAGAGAGAGAAGAGCAGCGGAGAGAGGACACCACCTTGGAGCGCCCCAGTGCTGATGCTGCGTGTGGATGAGGTGGCCTCCCTCAGCCTGACCTGCTGTGTCCTGCCCGTCAGAAAGCTGTAAATCCACTGGCAGATGGCAGGTGAGACGCTGAGCTGGAGAAGCTTGGATGAAAGGAGTTCAGGGATGATGGTGTTGAACGCTGAGCTGAAGTCCACGAACAGGATCCTCCCGTAGGTCCCTGCACTGTCGAGGTGTTCTAGGATTTAAGTGCAGTCCCATGTTGACTGCATCATCCGCAGACCTGTTCGCTTGGTAGGCAAACTGCAGGGGGTCCAGCAGGGGACCTGTGACACTCTTGAGGTGGTCCAGCACGAGACGTTCAAAGGACTTCATGACCACAAATGTCAAGGCGACGGGCCTGTAGTCATTTAGACCCGAGATTGAAGGTTTCTTGGGGACTGGAAAGATGGTGGAGCGTTTGAAACAGGATGGTACTTCGCACAGTTCCAGAGATCTATTGAAGATCTGTATGAAGACTGGAGCGAGCTCGTCCGTGCAGACTTTGAGGCAGGATGGGGACACATGGTCTGGGCCTTCCGCTTTGTTAATCTTTTGTTGTTTGAAGATGCGTCTCACATTCTGTTCATGGATGTTAACACAGAAGTCAGAGGTGTGATTGTGGTCGGGGGTGTGGCCGGGTGGGTGTGGGGTGTGAAAGTGTCCTTTTCAAATCTGCAGTAGAAGGTATTCAAGTCGTTGGCTAGTGTGCTATTGTTCTCAGCTTGGGGGGATCGTCGCTTGTAATTAGTCAGCAATTGGAATGCATGCCAGACTGATTTAGAGTCGTTAGCGCTAAACTATTTTTTAGCGTAGTGTAGCAGTGGTCTAAAGTGTTATTTTCCCTGGTAGGACAGTCGATGTGCTGCTTGTATTTAGGGAGTTCGTGGTTGAGTTTAGCTTTGTTAAAGTCCCCGAGAATAATGAGGGGTGAGTCCGGGTGTTTTTTATCAATTTCGTTGACTTGTTCGGCGAGCGTTAGCAGTGCGGCGTTCGTGTTAGCTTGAGGCGGAATGTAGACGCCAGCCAGGATGAATGATGCGAACTCACGCAGCGAGTAGAATGGCTTACGATCAAAAACAGCGACTCCAAATGCGGGCTGCAGTGTGTGCTGAGCTCCGTGACGTCCGTACACCATTTTCCGTTGATATAGAAGCATATGCCGCCGCCCTTTGTTTTCCCCGATGATTCCATGTCGCGGTCTGCTCGATGAATATCGAAGCTGGGAAGCATGACGGCGCCATCGGGTACAGCGTCGCAAAGCCAGGTCTCCGTAAAGCACATGGCGGCGGAACGTCCGAAGTCTTTACTTGTCTTTAACAGAAGATGAAGCTCGTCCATTTTGTTGGGTAGGGAATGTACATTCGCGAGGTGGATCGACGGGAACGCCAATCTGTGTCCTCTCTTGCGGAGTTTCACCTGAATGCCGGCTCGCTTCCCTCTGTGGCGCTGTTTCCGCCTCCATGCGCCAAAAACCGCAGACGCCGCCCAGGTAAGTAACTCGGGGAAAAAACTGAGCGGATTTGCGAAAGTTGGTGAAAGAAAGTCCGGAGTAGCCACCTTAATGGTTAGCAAGTCTCCCCTTGTGTAAGTGAGTCGTGTAATGTCTCCAAAGACGAACGAGAAACACAAAAACAAAAACAATACTAGAGAGCTCGCTACCGAGGCGACCACACTTGTAGGCGCCATCTTGGTCATTATAACCCTGAAACTCTGTTATATAGCTCAGAGTCCGGCCCATACGTGCTTTTAAAGTAATTATTGATTGATTGATTGATTTTTGGGGCGCTATGGTATGTGAAAGAAACATGTCTGGACAACTTTATTGATATGGATTGTGAAGGTGAGATCCAAATCAAAGATGACTCCTAAGTTTCTGGGTGTGGAAGTGAAATTGTCTGTAAATGGACCAATACTAGATTTAATGATGCGGGTGGCATTTTGAAAAATGTTAGTACCCGGTATAAAAATACCATCAATAAAATATTTACAACTTTGGAGGCTTCATACAGGGTGGTTACCTAGTATCAACATTCACTCCTAATGCAAGAACATTTGTGCTATTAATGTAGTGATGTGGGTGTGTCCACCCTAGAATTTGTTAAAAATAAAAAACAGGACAATAGTTGGGCGTATAGGTCATGGTGCTCATATCAAAAGCACTGGATAGAGTGTGATATGTGCTGTGGAGGAGTTGCGGGTATAAAAGTAAAAGAAGGTTATAAAAAAAAAAATAAAAAAAAAAATAAAAAAAAGGAGAGATGATGGCCACAACCAGGGAGAGAAAAACTGAATCCAGTTTAGAGCTACAATTGGAGAGGCATCCTCCAACAGTGCAGTTTTGTTTGGCTTGTTTATCATTATTATATATTATAGTCAAGGCTATATACATTTAATAATAAGCATTTGTGTGTTTGATAGTATATGAACACTTTTAGATTGTATTTTATCCTGCCATTCATTTACCATTAGTGCACCATGTTGCAACTTGGGATTAAAACTGAAACTTTAATATGACTATTAGAGGGACAAAAATTATCACGGTAATCAGTATTATCATGAACCATTGCTAAGACTTTTTTTTTTTTTTTTTTTTAGGTAAACAAAAGGTATTTAGGTATACAAAATCAGCAACCAACTGCCTTTTTTGCATGTAGTTTTTTGGTTTTAGGTTCAGTTTGCTATATTCGTATGTGCAATGACAGAAAAGTATACCAAAACGTGTTACAACAAACCATGCAGCATCGTGCTCTTTTAGGTCACAATAATTAAAACAGGAGGAAAGTGTATTGTATGGACTAATGAATGCTGAGCAGCACAAATAAACAAAATGAAACAAAACTTGCATTTGTTGATCATTTTAATAGTTTTCAGCACATGAGGTGTCATTAATGATTTTTGGGACAGATAAATAGGACAGCCAGTTCTACTGACTGCCAATGTCCAGTAACTTTGCATAGGAAGAGCAGACCAGAAATCTGTAGTTCATAATGGATTCATGCAAAGGAGATTTACTGAGACAGTCACAGTTGCTCTGCCACCTCTTGGGCTGAAGTTACACTGCATAGTTGAAGTGACACTATTTATTTATTTTTATTTTTGCTCCAAAGTGGCACAGTTTGGTTATGTCTCATGGCAGTGTAAAGAAGCAAAACCAAATTTTCTATCAAATGTAGATAAAAATATGATATGAATCAGTTATTTGCAATGTGACCGCAGTGTAAATGAATGACCAGATCTATCAGTCAATGTGAGCCTGACATCATTGAAATACTGTACGCTGATCGGTGACTTACACAATAATTACACAATGTCTGCCCAAACAACACAAATGAACACATTAAAACCAGAAGTTGTAAATCTAAATTACAGCAAAAGCAAAGACTTAAATATGGTCTAATTGTGACATTACAGACTGTGAAATTTAGTTGTATTCTCTCATCAACTGAGGGAATTAGGGGCCTGTGAGTGGACCTCGAGGTCGAGGGGCAAAATTATCTGTCAGCTTAACATAAAGAATGTAGTCTTGTTATGCTTCATGCCAAACACAAGCCATACATACAGTACATACTGTAACTGCAATGCAAATATGAATGTTATAACACAGGTCCTCGGCAAAAAATTAATAAATAAATAAAAAATAAAAAAACTGATAAACAGCTATAACGTAACATTATTGCAATATTCATTCAGCTACAGTTGATTTCATAGAGTTGGCGTTGCTTCGGGTTCCATTACAAAGACTGAGTGTGCGCCTCCTCTGGTTAGTGGGCAAACATCGATAGGCAAGTATAGCTCTTTCCAGACTATCTGCAGCATATCAGTAGTGATCAAGCATACTGCTTCAGTGATACGTTTCAGCTCATCAAGGGTTGTAGAAAGGGGCAGTGTGTAAACTCTTCACATACCCCCAAAGAAAGAAGTCACAGCCCAATCACCTCGCGAGCCACTTCCAGAACACCTGATCATCTTGTCCAGCACGGCCAGTCCATATGTTTCGTATAAGCTCATGCCTGTGTGGCGGTGCACCATCTAACTGAAAACAGTAGTCACCACCCTCAGCAGAACATCCAGTTGGTTGTCATCTTAAAAAACGTCACCGATAAAAGTTCTTCCCTGAAAAAAAGAATGGGCCATAAAGCTTGGACTAAAATAAATAGTGAATTAGTTTCGATATCATGATGTGAAAGCAGGGAGTGCGTGTGTGTGCGTGGGTGGGTGTTTATGCGTACATAACCACAGCAGTATGTTTCAATAAAGATGCAGCCATTGTCGATACAAAATCGTACAAAACATGAACAGAGTATACCGCAATTACAGCCATAGCTGTTATCGGGGGAAAAGAATAGTTATCATGTTTTAATAATATGTTACGGAATATATTTATGCCTGTAGTAATAATGTTGAAGTATCCACAGAAACGAGGGGACCAATGGTTGGTTTGGGAGCTTACTGAGCCCATCATTCTGTATTGGTGTGTTTATTGGCGGTTTAGCCTTGCTTATTCTAGAAATTCCAATGCAATTATAACGGGCATCAATTATGTTATGCTATTAGCAGTGCGGCCCGGTCCCTATTCCCTGTTAGTGGTTGGCTCCAATGTATTGTTCACTGTGTTGTACCTCGTACAAAATACAAGTGAAAGCCCATTTACTATTTTAAAAATCCAGATGTAAATGGTCATCAATGATACGGCACTTTTTCACCTTTCATTATGACCAAGTGACCAAAGTCAAGTCCAAATGAGACTGCCCTCATACACATAGGACTCTATTTTTGTAGTCTGCGCATTTGTGGCAGGGCGCAAATGGTGGCATATCCTGATTTTCGTGCAAGTGCATGGCTCACTGAACATGTTTGCCAATTTGGCAGCCTATTCTGTGCCAGGCCGGGCGGTTCGGCGAAGCGAGGGTGTGTCATTGGACATGCTCCAATGACAGAAAGTGAACATTCTCCACTCATGCACAGATCGCTGCAATCGCACATTGTCCTCTTCCGCACAGTCTCCATCCAGACTGTCAATGCGCCAAATTCAAAGGGAATGAACGGAGGACCGAGCTACTTTGATTGGCAGTGAATGAAGTCAGCTGTAAATACACCAACAGTGGTGCAGCCCGCCCATTCTTGGATCCACCTGGACACTTTTCTGAGTATGACCCTAAAGAGGTCAAGAACTACTCTGCTGAAGTTAACGGTTTGACATTCAGAGATTTGAGGAGCTAATTGTGACTATGTGGATGAAAGAGTGCAGACTAAGATCGCTATGATAACCACATTGGGTCCTAAATCAGGTACAACCTTCAAGAATGTGCAGCTCATCAGCAACCAAAGCCAGGCTATATGGTGTTCTGTATTCCCTGAGGGCGAAGCCCATACACATGCACTCATTCACTGTCACAGCATGATTTATTGAAATATTACTCCAACCAAATTAACAAATGACGCGGGTCCCATTCCTAGCCTTTTCCTGCCTGTGAATAACACACTGTGGGAATTCATGCAGACCACCACCGTGACAGAACTCTTATGGATATTAATATTTTCTTTCCTTGCCATTGGTTATTTATTTACCACGGTTCCGATCCACTTTCCCTGCGGTATTGAGACAATCCATTCTGTCAGATTTATGTGGCTAACCAGAGATGGGGGCACCAGAGTTTGACAGTGTGTATGTGAGCTGCATGGGAGTGTTTTGGGAAGGTAATGAGGCTGTTGCAAGAACGTTATTAGGGGCTTACTGAGGCATTTTGGAGTTTCTGTAGTTGAAAAATCACAAAGGCCACGCAGTGCTGCAAATTTGAAATTAATATATCTATGTTGATGACTTTGTTTAACTTCTGTTTTTTGTACTTCTCTACTACATTCCAATTTCCGTGACTTAATTTTTTGTTCAATTACTCTGCCTGTCACAGTAAATAAAAAAATGACAAAGGTAAATCCATTTTTAAAAAATAAATAAAAAATACAAAAACTAAATAGAAAATACAATTTAGAAGTACAAGCTATAATACCTACATAAATAGATAAGAATAAATAATTTAACAAATAAAGGTCCACATATCCTTTTTGTTAAATGACAATGACTTCCTTGCTTCTCTTGTCTGCAGTTAACCATGGAACCAACTATTCGCTCATCAAAATCACAAGTTGTAGAGTTAGGGTTACAATTTGTTTTACAACATAATTTGTCATATTCGTCGTTCGTCAGAACGCGCAAAAACGTGCACGAAAACGTTCCCGCTCCAGAAAGCTCCCTGAAAACGGACACACTAAGTCTGAGTTTTAGGTATATAGATGTTGCCTAACATGCTTGAAGCTATTATAATCACAGGTCCTTCTAAAGGTGAGACAGTATTTCTACCCCGAATACCATTTTATAATGATTTAGCAGTTCAATTCAGAAGGCTTCAGTTTCCAATATCAATTTGTTTTGCAATGAGTATCAACAAGTCGCAAGGTCAGTCTCTGAAAGTTGCTGGATTGGATTTGCGTTCTCCATGTTTTTCTCATGGTCTGTTCTATGTTGGGTTGCTCAAGGGTTGGCAGATCTAATGATTTGTGTATACTGGCAGAGAATAAGATGACAAAAAATATTGCCTAAATATTGAAGCATTGCAATAAAACCTTGAACTGTTTGATGTGTACAATATTATTGCATGTGAACTATTCATGAGGTTTGGAGCAGGAACTAGAGGGGGCGCCCTAACCCACTAGTAAAGACTAGAGCTTTCTCCACTGGAAGTGTTGTATGAGCCTCGCTTTTGTTTCTCCACAAGTGGTATGAGAAACAGACTGACTTAGCCCTATGATGCAAGTGGGTGTAGGCTCCTGGACATTTCTCTGAGTAGGAGTCAAAATGACCTTTAAACCTTTATGGAACAAAACTGATAGCACAAATGGCAGTCTCACACTCTCAGACAGCTTGCATGATTTGGATCTAGATGTCAAAATCTGCAAGTTTATGTGAAATGTGTGGCATGTTTTCAACCTGGACTCAAGACAGTGACAGACATCAATACAGTGACCATGTAATTCCAGTTCGATATCGATCCTTATTTACTGTATGTATGCACACGAGCATGTACATGTACAGAGGGTACAGAAAGTATTCAGACTCCCCTAATTTTTTCACTCTGTTATTTTGCATCCATTTGCACTGAGCACTCTGGAGAAGGTTTTTGTCCAAGATATCCCTGTACTTGGCCGCATTCATCTTTCCTTTGATGGCAACCAGTCATCCTGTCGCTGCAGCTGGAAAAACACCCCCACAGCATGATGCTGCCACCACCATGCTTCACGGTTGGGACTGTATTGGACAGGTGATGAGCAGTGCCTGGTTTTCTCCACACATACCGCTTAGAATTAAGGCCAAAAAGTTCCATCCTGGTCTCATCAGACCAGAGAATCCTATTTCTCAGCATCTTGGAGTCCTTCAGGTGTTTTTTAGCAAACTCCATGTGGGCTTACATGTGTCTTGGACTGATGCTTCCATCGGGCCACTCTGCCATAAAGCCCGACTGGTGGAGGGCTGCAGTGATGGTTGACTTTCTAGAACTTTCTCCCATCTCCCCACTGCATCTCTGGAGCTCAGCTACATTGATCTTTGGGTTCTTCTTTTCCTCTCTCACCAAGGCTCTTCTCCTCCAATTGCTCAGTTTGGTCGGCCAGCCAGCTCTAGGAAGGGTTCTGGTCGTCCCAAACGTCTTCCATTTAAGGATTACGGAGCCCAGTGTGCTCTTAGGAACCTTAAGTGCAGCAGGATTTTTTTAGTAACCTTAGCCAGATCTGTGCCTTGCCACAATTCTGTCTTTGTCTCTTCAGGCAGTTCCTTTGACCTCATGATTCTCATCTGCTCTGACATGCACTGTGAGCTGTAAGAGCTTATATAGACAGGTGTGTGGCTTTCCTAATCAAGTCCAATCAGTATAATCAAACAGCTGGACTCCAATGAAGGTGTAGAACCATCTCAAGGGTGATCAGAAGAAATGGACAGCACCCGAGTTAAATACAGGAAGTCCTCGAGTTACGACGTACTCGACCTACGACGTTTCGACTTTACGACGCCTGTGCCTCGTCCGCCATTTTGTCCCCAGCACCATAGTGTTTCTGCTTAGCTAGTGCATAGTGCTTGTCTGTGTTTGTGCGCCGGGAGTATCTTTGCCTTTTTCGCCCTCCTTTTTTCACACTCTCAGCAGTAATGGTAAGTACAGCATCTTATTTTGTTTATTTTAATGTATTTTAGTTTCTTTATACGAAGTGTTAACCTTTCCTGCTACGGTCACCTGATCGTGGTCGGGAGACGCAGGGGAGACGCCTTCTCCAGTGCCGAGGTTGTCCTCCTCGGGGTTAACTCCCTTCTCTCGTTGCACAGCTGAGCTGGGTGGCGGCAACAATAAAGGCACGAAGCACCGATTTGCTGCTTTAATGGCTTTATTAGCTCCTCTGCACATTCAACGTCAACGGGTCCTCCGCTAATCGCTACTCTTCCCCGGTCGCCGTCGCTACACTTGCCACTGTACACACTCGCACCTGCGCGCACTCCTTCCTCCTTCACAGTCCCGTCTCACTCACACATCAACGCACACGCCCACACACACTGAGCCTGCTGTCACAATCACGTGGGAAAATAGCCGTAACAGAAGTATTTCGACGTAAATTTCGACTTTAACGGTGAAATCCGTCTTACGTGGAAATTCGGGTTACGTCACCGGCTTAGGAACGGAACTCGTTCGTAAACCAAGGACTTCCTGTAAATGAATGTTACAGCAAAGGGTCTGAATACTTATGCCTGTGATCAGTTTTTCTTTTTTTAATAAAATTTCAACAATTCCATTTTTTTTCTTGTCAATGTGGGGTGCTGTGTGGACATTAATGAGAAAAAAAATAAATGAAATGATTTTAGCAATTGGCTGCAATATAACAGAGTGAAAAATTAAAGGTGGTCCGAATACTTTCCGTACCCACTGTATATGTACACACACTGTGCCCACGGTCACTGAGTAACAGCTCTTGAATCTCACTCACTCTGGCGAGACATCACATAGTCTCTAAGGAAGCCGCCAACAAATGATGGCAGCCGTGCAAATAAATAAATGTTGTTTTTTTTTTAAATCAATAAGCATCAAGAAATGCACCAATTACAGTCACGTGATTTTTTTCCTACCAGTTTTGAAGTCCAAACACCATGCATTTACCAATTTGCTTTTTTCTTTTTTAAACTGCCCTGACAGTGCCCCCCAAAAAATATTGTTTGTCACAGTAGGTACAATGGTATTTTCTTTGTAGTATGCTTTATAAAATGCTTTTGCATCTATAAATACACAGTCACATATATTTATACATCACACCAGACGCTGAAACTGACATCTCACATCTAATTTTCTGATTCTGGGATGCAGACTCAATATATAAAAGCACACATAGTTAAAGCAATAGGGTACAACTGAGATCTGTGTAAAAGGCAATGGCAGCTTATTGCGGGGCCTTCTGTTGCAGCTCTGAATCCGATATTTTGCAAGATTTCTGTGTAAAATACGATGGCGGATAGATTTATTCATATGGTAACAACAAAGAGTTTTGCTCTAAAGGAAGGTTGTTAGTTTGTACCATATGAATCAAGAAATGAAAAACAGCAATAAAAAAAGAAATTTAAAAAAGTAATATAAGACCCTCTTTTTAGGGCCCGTTTTGAGTGGGCAGACCTTTCTCATACAAATAAACCACTACTAATACTGCAGGTTGGTTCCAATGCATGCATATGGACATGGCGCAAGAAGGATTCCTTCACCCCGTTTCCATTTCTGTTTTGTGATTGTGGAGTATAAGGCGGAAGCTTTAGCAATATAGCATTGAAGCAGATTTGTTGTTTCTTTAGTTTCAGGCTGAAGGATTACCCACAGAGGTTCATCTGATATCAGCACAGCTTGAGAGCCAAGTTTAGCTGAGATTAGTATCAACACAGGTGGGAGGTAGTGCACAGAAACAGATTTGGTTACAAGGTGGAGAGAATAATCATCTTTCCATTTCATGTGAATGTATTGCACAGCTCCACACGTACACAATCGGTTATTGCTGAGATGCTGTTTGCCATCATTCATGTTTTAAAGAATGGCTGCATGCACACACTCATCTGTCCCTGTCTGTGTGTGAGCTGCTTCCATTTTCTTGGCCAGGCACCCAGTCACTTTATTTTGCAGCAGGTAATCACAGAATGACAAGGTGTGGCCTGCTCTGATTTACTGCACCGCCATACCTGGAAGTTAAAAATGGAAAAGTGATAAACAAGACAGAGGGAACACTCCCTGAGTCCAACCACATGGAGGAGAGGAGATACAGTATGTGTCCCCAGACAAGATTATGCTGGAGAGCAGTGTACAAATACATGTTTGTCATAAATTAGAACAGGACAGAAAAGGAGATTGTAGTTGTTCCCTTCTATTCCTGGATGTAAGTGTGAGACCGTAGCCTGTGCATACAGGGAATATAGTTGACAATTAGATGCATCAGGCCGCAGACGGGGTAGAACATTTCAAAAGAAATCTTTCCAGCTGTACTACCATTTGGTGTTTGACAGGAAAAACACACAAGTACTCCCATTTAATATCTTTTAAATCATTACAATAAGAAAATATGTTTTGCAAATTCAAAACTGCAGAGAATAAAACCTATGTTGGTTTTTATTCTGCAAAGGATACAGGGCAACGTCACTATATTGAAGAGGCAATGAACATAAAATATTGCATGAAAGCCTCTTTTCATCAACAAGAAAACTGAAGTTGGGTCATGGTTGCGTCTTCCAGCATGATAATGACCAAAACAAATGAGGCAACAAATGAGTAGCTCAAGAAGACGCATATAAAGGACATGAAGTGGTCAGTCACAAGAGCTCAAAACAATAGGAAACCTGCTGAGGGAGCTGATGTTTCCAGTTCCTAAGCGGTGTTTCTGTAAAGAGGAGTGGGACAAAAATCTTTCCTGGTGACCAGCTACAAGAAACATCTCATCACTGTGCATGCCAACAAGGGTTTCTCCAACGAGTACCGTACTAACCTATTGTTCGCTTGGGCATCCAATAAGTATTTCTCTAAATAACATTTACATAAAGGTTTTACGGCGGCCGACTGGTTAGAGCATCAGCCTCACAGTTCTGAGGACCCGGGTTCAATCCCTGGCCCCGCCTCTGTGGAGTTTGCATGTTCTCCCCGTGCCTGCGTGGGTTTTCTCCGGGCACTCCGGCTGCAGTGGTTCTAACGGCAACAAAATGGTGAATAGATGAGAGCAAAAGTGAGGCGTGAGTGAGACTGATGAAGCAGGAGAGAAGGATGGATGAGAAGATGAAACAAATGCAATGTACTGTATATTGTACAGCAACATAGAGTATGCAAGAAGCATAACAGATGTATCAATTACATTGCAAATCACCCACATCTTTTCAAAGAAATAGTTGGAATAAAGTTTACTATGTGCCTGTGTGGGTACTTCGGTTTCTTCCCACATCCCAAAAACATGCATGGTAGGTCAATTGACAACTCTAAATTGCCCGTTGGCATGACTGTGAGTGCGAATGGTTGTTTGTTTCTCTGTGCCCTGCGATTGCCTGGCAACCAGTTCAGGGTGTACCCCGCCTCCTGCCCGATGACAGCTGGGATAGGCTCCAGCACGCCCGCGACCCTAGTGAGGAGAAGCGGCTCAGAAAATGGATGGATGGATGGATGGATGGATAAAAGTTTTACTATTACCATGATGAACAAACAACCATTAAATATCAGAGACTGTTAATTTCTTTTTAAGTGAGCAAATGTAAATTCAACAGGGGGTCAAATAATTATTTCCCCCACTGTTCGTGTACAGCAAATCACTGCTGATTTGCAATTCTTTCAACTTCAACCCTCAACTTTTATTTCATTTGTCCCTGGGGGGCAATTGTTCTGCCGCAGGACAGCAACAAAAACAGCACAGTACATAGAGAAAGTGACATACTGTAGTGGTGGTGCTTCGTTCACCTCATTAATTTGCGGTGTTCCGACTGAAATTAGGGGAAGGTTTCGGAGAAGAAGAAAATTATTGTTAAAAAAAATTACAAACCCTGTAAACAATTAATATAGGCAATTCTTAACAGACATCAGAGCTCTTCTTTTATCTATAACTGCTTCAAACAACAAAGTATGTGGTAATGGAGAAAAACTATTGTATTATTGTTATTGTTCTACATTTTTTTTTGTATTGTATTGTTTTTAGACTGTGGGCCCTTGAGAAACTTCGTTTGTATGTTCCACATACAGTATATGAAAGACCAGGTCATTGACGCTCTCAAACCCAACTCTCACCATCATGATGGCTGCACAGTCTGTACAGACATACCGTTAGACAACCAAGATAGCAAGACTATGGGATTGAAAAACAACTGAACAGAGTTTAAAGGAGGAAACGGTAAAAGGTGATAATACTTTAAATATGGACCACAGGATAAGTCAATTATAATGTATATTGCATTGAATTACAACATGTAACAATTTGAGTGCAAGACAGTGCGAAGGAAGGACCATAACCACCAACTCCCTCATTCTGTTCCCATCTACTTTACATAGCGACAAATCCACCATTCTACCCATGGTGCTATCTCCACCGGACCAACTGGAGGGTTTGACTGCACAAACAATAGAATCCCTCCTACTAATGTTCTCATTGTAGTGTACTTCTGGCTGCCCACAACTGCCAGCCTCCTCCACGTCCTACTCCTACTGTATGGTTACACTGATAGAAATAGCACTGTTTTTGTTTTGGTTTTTCCTCTTTGTTAACAGTGCTAATCCACAGGTAAACAAGGCATTGAAGAAAAGGGATGTTTTCTTTTTACAGTTGGGAAAAATAACTAAATTAGCAGGGTGTGTGGGTGGCAATATTTAATGCCGGTATCATAGGACAGGCAAGTGACTAGAAAGGTTTTCACTTGCAAAAGGAAGTAGGATAGAGGGAGGTGATTGGCAACGAAGAAAAGAAATTAAACTGGCGGGGGAAGAAGAAGAAGAAGACAGACCGATGCATGGATTGAACAAGAGTAGTCGCTAAATTTCATGTTCAGTCCAACAGACTGTGCACACTGTTGGTCGTGTTGTACGTGATTGAATCAGATTGCGATCTTTTGCTGAGATCCCAAATAACGGATGCTAAATTGCATGTAAACTAACTAACATGCTATTTACATTTGTCATCCCGCTGAATGCCTGGATCTGGATTTTTTTCCCAACGTTTTAAAATTCGGTCCAGATTCACACAAAATATAAACTAGTTGAGCTTTCGTTCATTGAACTTGTTCGGGTACAACACTGATGCTGGGTCTGTCTCGTTAGTAGATAAGCTTCCACATTTATTTGCGAGAGCAATCAAGATTGCGCCCGTTTTTGCACATTCAAACCTTACGTAAATCCGGCAGTAAGATTATTTTAAAGACAACAATGTGAGATGTCAATAGGTGGGAGAATAGAAATAGGCTGGGAGCATATCGTCATGTGCCAGGATTAAAACAATTTAGGGGTGATGGATTAGAAAATGCCCTGCGATTGTCTGGCGACCAGTTCAGGGTGTACTCCGCCTCTCGCCCGAAGATAACTGGGATAGGCTCCAGCACGCCCGCGACCCTAGTGAGGAAAAGCGGTACAGAAAATGGATGGATGGATTAGAAAATGGAAGAAGTCATAATTACTTTTGTTGTTAAATTGACACTAATGAGTTTCACACTCCACCATCCCACCTCTGAGTTTATCCTTCACGGACGAGCTCTGTTATTGATGGTGGTGGGATCTATACTGTAGTCTCTAAGTCTCTAATAAACTGTCTCTAGTACTGCAACAAAACTAGAAATGAGTGTCATGGAGTCATCTTTTGCTCATTTGGCAGCATTTTAGCTCTGACTTTGAAATTTCACCTCAGTCATGTATTAAAACTGATCATCCACTAATCACCATGCCAATATATTTGTTGTCTGCTCTTAAATTCCACCTATTCATTTTGTCACAGGAGATAACATACTGTAGGTCAGACAGACAAAATCAAGAGGTAAGAGATGGCAATAACGTAGTACTCTATGGAAAATATATTTTTACCTCCTGAAGCAAAAACAATCACTGCTCCATGGGTTTAGAGAAATAAAATGTTTTCTTTAAACAGCTCTGCCAGTTCTTTACTAAGTTACCAATGTAGTATCATTACTTTGTTGCAGCCTGATCGTGCAATTTAATGTAAAGAGACTAATGTGCCACAGCTTATGGCAAATTTCTATTCAGCCTTTCCATTCCACCATTCAGCGTGTGGTGTCTTTTCCTATTTGAAAAAGCAGTGAATTGTTATATAAAGTCATTGTGAAATAATTGTCTGAATTTTGTAGCTGAGGAAGTGATTAGAACTGAAATTGTGTTTTAAAAATACTGCGTTGAAGAACCCAGAGTTTGCAAATTTGAAAGATTCACTTTAAATTTACAAAACAACAAACAGAAAAATACTGAGACAGGCAAGTACAATATATTTGTGTTTTCTCCGTGACATATGTATCCAGGTAACATAAAACAACTATACTCGAAAGAGCAAACATTAGATTTGGAGTGGGGTTTTGTCATCTAGAGGTTGGAAGTTCAGGTCTGTTCACTGACTGATTGTGCAGATTATTGGAGTAGTTTCGGTGGACTGACTGCTTTTTGAAGAAAAGTCATCCAGCTCCCCTATTGAGTTGTCATTGTGACTGATTGGCTGTGAGACCAAGCCCTAATGGCTTCATCAGCCCCAGGCCACATACACACATGAAAACACCACAAGCAAACCTGCAGACTTCAGTGTCACTGCGGCCCGAAAAATTTCACCTGCAGTCCGACATACAGCACTCCGAAATCACTCCCCATGAGACACATTAATTAAACACAGTTGTCTAAACTTGGTTTGATTGCTGCTTCCCCGTTTAACCGATTTAACTGACTTCTTTCTGTGCCTTCCTCACTCTCCATTCGATCTGAAATTGTTCCTTTTCAGTTCCGTTGCTTTCTTTCATTCTTGTCCTCATGTTAAACATAAGGCTACTCCGAAGCAACTAATGCTTTCAAGTCCAAACAACAGACATGCAAACACCAAAGGCTTGGAAAAGGTGACCAAAAAAAATAATAAATAAATAAAACATTCCCCGCAGAGAATGTTTTGGATTTTAAGAAATTAAGCAATCTGGAAGACTGAAGAGTACAATAAGCCAAAATACATTTTCTTTACGCAGAAAAACATTTATTTACACCTCTCAAGTACATATTGAGGTACAAATTTAAGTAAATTTGCCTCATTTCTTTGCTTTTTTGTTCGAGCCACCAACTTGAGCCAGGCCCATCGCCACCTGCACCTGATGCCTGCTTCAAGCTGAGCCACACGAATAGCATGCGCCTCTTTAATCGCTCTCATTCTGGAAAATAATTGACTAAAATCACTGTCTGTTTCAATATTACTAACTTCAAAGGCTAATCCTGAATGCATCCTCCAGGAAAATATTAAATACAACATTTTTCTGTTTTTATTGGTCAGTTCTGAATTCGAAGTTAGTTCATTCCGTCTTGTGACATAATCCCTAACATCGTTCCGTCGCTTAATACATTTAACAATAACATCCGTAAACTAATTAGATAATTGTATCCGCTTTCCTAATGAATACAAGATGTACTAGTGGATCAGCGCTTGTCGCCGATATGTGTGCTTCGCGGTTCCACTGGGACCCCAACCAGGGCCACGACCCGCAGCACCTCAACGCGAAAATACAAAAGACCAGTGCAACAAATACGACACGGGCTGATCTGATGAGCAAAAATGTTGCGTAAACGTAAGAGTAGCAATAGAGGATGTCCGCTCCAGAGGTGGGTAGAGTACCCAAATATTGTACTAAGTCAAGTAAGAGTACTCTTACTTGACAATAATGTGACTCAAGTAAAAGTAAAAACTAGTCCTCCATAAAATTACTTGACTAAGAGTAAAAAGTAAAATTACTCAAGTACTGAGTAAATAGTGAGTGTCTTCTGATTTTTTTAACCAATAAATAATAATCAATAAAATAAAAATAACAACATAAAATGTGTAAATTCTGATATTACTGTGTGTGTGTGTGTATGCGCAGCCAAAACTACAACATCTGCAATTTACTGCAAGGTGTTTCTCAAGTTATATATGGTCTGAAATATCCACGTTTGGGCAGAGAGTGCCAGACAAATACTACAATACATGAAAGCTGTTGTTTTTGTAACGTAATGTAAACGAGTAGCGCACCGTTGCTTTCAGGGTAACGACGACCTTCCCAACATGGTGGCCACGTAGGCACGACAATCACCCGGGCTGGCTTATCAAGTGTTAATATGCCCGGGAAGACCAATAGAAGATGTTTTGTGAGTTCATGTGACTTTCTTTGATTGGTCAACAAGACAAACGTCACTACCGCTTAACCTGGTTTGGACTAAACAGATGCGGAACTCAAAGTCGTAGTCTCGCGCACTAAATAGTTGATAAATAAGCAATAATTGATAAAGTAGCGAGCGACATTTAGATCTTTGTAACGGAGCAAAAGTACCTTTATTTATTAACAGCAGAAGCGGCGGAAGTGTTTTTTTCTAGTCTTGTCAATTCCTGTGACTTATCCAAAGCAGGTCCAGAGCGCATAGGCGGAACTTCAGGCCAATGCGCTCGCATATTAGTCCCCCGCGGAGTAATATTCAGAAGTTACATGTGTGTGGATGTGTGGGAGGGATCGAGCTGCCAGCGTTCAAGGAGTACGAAATAGCCTATAAAGACAGCGACCCCCTCCCCACCACCACACACACACACAGGAAAAACTCATCGGAACTATGCGATTCATGTAAATAGCCTATTTTGGGTTCAAAACAGAGAATTTTGCTGAAAGGCAACTGATTTGCATGTATGTAACAAGCCAATTAAAAAGTTTCATTTTCAACTGTCCCCAATGAAGACAACACCTCGTCTTGCTTTTTCCCCATCACTTTTCAATAAGTATGTCAAATAAACAAATTTAAAAAAACATACATTATTATTATATGTGCTTTAATATTACACTCTAGAACACGGTTTTAAAAGAATGTATTATTTGTATAAATTGGTTAAAGTAATGTTAAGCCATTCTTGAGAACAAAGTATGCAATCTAGTCTTTTATAGAGAAGTTCAGTACACATGCAGAAGCCAATGTAGGAGAAACAAAACCACTTCAGAAATATGGTAAACATGACACCGATTTTGGAAAAATGCTGAATGTGTATACAGTACTTATTTCAAATTGAGAGCACAGATCCAAAGAGTATGGCCACAGGTAAATGTGTTACATTTAAAAAATTAGAATTCGACATAAGGTTTAATTGTTTTATATTGTTTTTTTTTGGTTTGTTTTTTATGGAACACCAACTACCGTATTCTCACGACGATAAGGCGCACTTTAAAGTCTTAAATTTTCTCCAAAATGGACGGGGCGCCTTATAATGCAGCGCACCTTATGTGTGCGCCGAGTTCCAACATCTATAAATGTTGTTGTGTGATGAGCGCTACGTGTTTTTTTGTTTTTTGGTTTTTTTTGCATTCCCTGCCGACACGCTGCTTACACAGAGGAAAAGCGGACGTGGCTGAGGACAGGGGAAGGGTGCGTGAAGTAGGACGCTAAAGCCACGGCCCCAGTAGGTATATAGAGCCGGGGTGTTTTTTGTTTTTTTACCGCTTGACTGACTGGGTGTGCATTGTGCAAAACAACATCGGTTTGGCTAAGGACCCCCGAAAATGTCACCTACGAAGAGACACGCTTACGAAGCACAGTTTAAACTGCAAGCTACCAGTTACGCCGAGGAACATGGGAATCGAGCAGCCGCGAGATAATTCAAGATCAACGAATCCATGGCTCGCAAGTGGAGGAAGCAGGAAAACGAGCTTCGCCAAGTCAAGAAGACAAAGCCGAGTTTCCGCGGAAAAAAAAGAAAAACAAAACGCGGAAACAAGGCGAGGTGGCCTGAAATATGGAAGACCAACTCGAGCAATGGATTAATGATCAAAGAACAGGCGGGAGAAGCATCTCTACAGTCACCATTCGATTGAGTGCAATAACTTGCCATCATTCCGGGAGGTTTGACGAACATCCGTGTAAACAGGGCATTCAAAGTGAAGTGAGCGGCGTGGGAGCCATGGATGATAGATGGCGAACACATCTTTACTAAGACTAGGAGGCGGCGCCGGGCGAGTTACGCCACAATTTGTGAATGGATTGTGGATGCTTGGGCTAACGTGTCTGCTTGCACTGTTGTTCGAACTTTCGTACGACAACGAGACTGACTCAAACTTGCCGTGTTTGATTGGGAACTTGCCCAGCTGTTCATTTCGGATACATAAGATGAGGATTTTGATGGATTTGTGGATGAGGATTGATCAAAAAATAACGTGAGTACATTGTTAAATACTTCAAGAAAGTACAAGCGAACTCAGTTTTGCTCCCGCTGCTGTTTTAGCGTGCATGCATGCTACCGTATGTTTTACCATGCCTGCGCCCAATAATACGGTGCGCCTTATATATATGTGTTAAATACAGAAATAGACCCCGTAACTGAGACTGCGCCTTTTAATACGGTGCGCCCTATGGTCGTGAAAAAACGGTAAATCCACTGCTAGTCAATCATAGAGGAAAACAAGGAATGTGCAAGTATTGAAAAGGTTTCATCAAAAAGAGTTCCAGCACAAGAAAACTGTGTGAAACAGATCATGAGAAAGCAACATTATAATCAATTTGATAAAAATATAATGGGAGGAGATGTCACATGATATAACCACATCAAACCTTAAGTCTTAACACAATTGAATCATATCAGTGTCGTCAATGCAATCTAGCCTCTGCAAATCTAAGATGACCTTGAAATGTAGCAGAGGGTGTTAAAAATACCCTTTGCAAAGAAATGGGATTTCAAGAGCAAAGAAATAATTGTCTCAACTCTAATCTCGTTATCTGGGAACACGCAATTAGAGAAATGAACCCGTCCATTAATTAATCTTAAATGCAAGCCTCGGAGCGTCTGGTGCCTCACAGCTGTCTCTGTGACGGATTGCGATTCAATTACGCAACATTATTGGAACACCAAGAATTCAGTGATCCCCAATTTCAAGAGGTTCAATTTTGCCCGACATTGTTAGACAGACGGCTTAAACAAACTCCACGGTGCATACGATTAATCAAATAATAATAACTCCTCACATTTTTCTTGGGCGACATACATATCCTGCTTACTTCCGCAATGATTTTCTCCTCCTTTCTGAGTGCACCTTATGGTTACGCAGATCAACACCCTAAGGTCATTGTATTCCTTCCTAAAAGAAATCAGGGTGAGTCAATTTCTAGACTATGGACTGGCAGTTTCAAAAATGTATTGATAGAGAATAATTATTATGTGATGGATTAAGAAGAGTTTCACAGGAAAACATTATTTTGAGGTATATGACATAACAAAGTAACAAATAAATCACCAAGGCGTCTTAGTGAATATCTTGGGACTGCTTTCAAATGGTGAAAGTAAATTCCTGTATCAGCTGATATGTACTAAAATATTTAGCCCATGTGCCACGCCTCTGCAAAGTTTTGTAATACAAGTATGGAAATCCGAATTGTATAATTTGCATGAACCTCCTCCAGAGGTGAGAAGTAACAAAGTACTTCCTACCTACATAAGTAGATTTTTGTGGTATCTGTACTTCAGTATTTATTTTTTGGAGACTTTTTACTTTTTCCATTTTTTAAACACAGATATCTGTACTTTCTACTACTTACATTTTAAAAATGAGCTTGTTACTTTTAAAACCTAAAGTTAGCAATGAAGTGAAGTAAAAAGCAGAATGCCGAAAAACCGGAAACCGGAAGTAAGCGAGGCAGGCGCCTCATTGACATCGGAGATACGACACCCGCATTTGAGCCGCGTGCCTGCAGCAACGCTAAGCTAGAGGGGCAAAGTAAAGTCACTTTCAATGTAGCTAAGCTAGTGGGGCCAAAGTGACTGTGTTTATGGAAACTAAATTAAGGATACCTGCACATTGTGCTGCATACGGTTCCACACGTCTTACGATCACAACAAATCACAATCACACAAAATAATTTTTGGGCTCTTTTTTCCCCCAAAAGTGCCGGCAATGAATGAAACATTTTTGTAGAAACCTGGCTTGTTGAAGTCTGGCTTGTTGGCAGTAAATTATGTCACGTCAGAGCATTGATTCAATTCCAACACAAAATAAGTGCAAAAGAGTTGTGAAGTCACAAACTTGCTGTAAAATAAACAATATGAGAATTTGTCTATGTTGGTCTGTCAAACTTCCTTCATCCTCTGAAATCAAACACACAATGTCCTGCTTCTGTGCAGGATGCCCGCTGTTCACACATGCTACACAATGTGTTTTTGTTGTTTTGTTTGTCCTGTGGGCATCACTGCTTGATATCTGGATTTGAGAACCCACAGGATAATCACGGAGCAGTTTCTGTCCCGCAGAAACTAGCAGAGGATAAGATGATAAATTGAAATAAAAAAGTTCAGAATTTCCAGACAAATGAAAAAGTAAAAAATACCTCTACATATTATTGCTGCTGTTCATACAGCTATTTTTTTGGGGCAATGTTTTCTTATCCCCATCTATGTTAAAGGTAATTTATGTTACTCGCGCTACAGACAATAAAGCCATACTAACGGTGGTTTTGTTGATGTCATACTGTTTGTCCAATGATTTATTTAGTTTTTGTTATGTGCATTGTTTACTCATCCCTCAATCTGTCCACATCCTCTGTCTCAACCCAACCGGCCGAGGCAGACGGCAAAATATCTACCGATATGAGGGACATTTTGTCTCGCCTGTATTACCCAAGTTCCTTAAAATAACTTGCCGTGAATTTCCGCTTTATTAATTAAATGGAATAAAACTGAACAGCATCACATTGTACACTTTTAATAAATACCCTACTCTTGAATATGCCTGAATTAATTAAGCTTATGATTGGAGTATAAAAAACCCAAGACACAGCGTTTCTAAACCTGCTATAGTGGTATCCATCCGAATACATTTGCCATTGAAACGTGTAGGAAAGAAAATCAATTCTGAGCAGGTAATAACTGTGAGAGATCCTTCACTTCAGTTGCTTCAACTAATTCATACAAAAATTTAAAGGGCAACACACACACACACACTTTGACGGATGTCAGATATTTTAATGATAGTATTAAATCTTAATATGCAAAATTGAAAGTAATTTTTTGATAAATGATTTTATTTGTATTGTACGAGTTTTAAGTAGTGGGACAAGCACGTTTTTCAAACTTTTGAGGATCACCTATTCAAAAGAACTAACCAGTAAGCATAATCAGTTGACTCAGAATTGCAAATGAATACTTACAATACTATGAAGAAATAACCCCATGTAAAATATAAATAAATACAAATAAAAACACAAAATACTGTATACAGTATAATATGTTACAGTCTGCTGTAATAACAACAAATTTCACATTTTGAAGGTGTAAGATGGAAAAGTCAGCTCCTAAATCACTCCCCAGCGATCACCCTAACTGGTCATAAATCAGACCTGTGGGCCCCATTTCAAACTAATTAGAGCCTGATTATGTTCTATCATAAAACATAACTGCAGCCACCATTAATTAGGCTCCGATAGCCCTCTGTGGAGCCCTAGAAGGCTTACTGGGGCCGTGTGTGTGTGTCTGTGCGCGTGTGTGCACACACTGACGAGGTGGCAAAGAAAGGCACGGAGAGTGACATAGAAAAAAAACAAACATGATCCTACAAGATGATGCCACACAAGCCTTGTTATCGCCACCTTGAACTCCGTTCCGAGCAGACAACTATGTTGTTGCTCAAGGGAATAAAAGACGGGTGGCTGTGAGGCTTTAGGAGGGTTGCTGAGGGGCGGTGGGTGGATTTAGAGGGTGGTAATGCCTCAGAGACCAGGGTTAAGAGAGCTTTAGCTTGCCTGACGCACCTCACACCTGAGGCATGTTCTTTCCCTGAGAGAAATACTGAATATACTGTCTTGCAGTCTCACATGTCTGTCTGTTGTAAGACCAACTCATCCACTGCACAACTACCAGTGTTTCCTTGGGTTAACATCAAAAGGTTAATCTCTGAATATAATTCTGTATATTTCGAGATAAAAATGTTAGCGAGTTTTAAACCGAGAACAAAGAGCCACACACAAATGCTAATAACGATCGTTATCCGGCTAACAGCTGGAACAACCTCCATCCATCCATTTTCTATAATGCTTGTCCTCATTACAGTCTCAGCCTGAGACTTGCTGGTGAGCCGATGCTTATCTCAGCTGACTGAAGGTGAGCGGTAGGGTACACCCTGGAGTGGTTGCCGGGCAAAGATATACATACAAACGTTGATGCTCACAGTCACACCTAAGGACAACAGTAAACGTAACATGCATGTTCTTGGAATGTGGGAGAAATCTAGGTTTTACACGATCAGGATTTTTAAGGCCGATCACCAATCAGCGAGTTTAAAAAAACGATAACCGATCCGATCACAAGATTGAGCAATGTGTCTATTTTAATGACTTCTTCATTTAATATATTTACTTGTGTACGTACTTGCTCAAAAAATTATATTTACAATCAATAATGTATCTTTGTTCATCTATTTATGCCAGTGAGGCATAGTGACAAAGAACAAATAAATGGTCTTCTATTCGATGGCAGGAAGTACATACAATAATTAATGTATCCACTTTTTGTGAAATTTTTGTTTGGTGGTGTGCTGTGAGATTTTTCTATTGTAAAATATGTTCCTTGGCTCCATAAAGGTTGGAAATCACTGCTCTAGTCAGGTCATGTATTCTAATCAGTCAGGTCAAACCAACATTACAACATGACAGAAATAATGGGTGCTAACTTACTGTAATTAAATTACTTTATTGTATTTAAATTACTTCATACGCACCAAAACCTTAGAGCAAGATTCCAGAGAACGCCGGCATGTTCGCTTACAACTGTTAGTGCTAGCACTAGCTTGCTAGGCTACATAACGTTTTGTTGCCTGTTTGCGAGCCGTATCGTATTAAAAGTACGATACCTCAAGCAAGCCTTAAATGTTGTCTGTCCTACACCGCCGATGTTTTTTTTTAAAAATAACTTTATTGGCGGTCAGATATTTACAGTACTACGTCAAAAGACACGCAACAAGGTGAAAAAGAGCTTTCGGATTTAAATATACTGTACACGATGGCGACGCGGAGTAAATGTCTTTGGCGGAGCGGATCAATGACGTCATTGATCGGATTGGCGAATTATGACATTAAAGCCGATCAGAATAAAATGCTAATTACTGCCCGATACCGATCAGGTCGATCAGATCGGTGTAAAGTCTAGAGAAAACCCACACAACCACGGAGGAGAACATGCAAACTCCACACAGGAAGCTCAGAGACGAGATTTAATAACTATAGAATTATAACACTGTGAGGCAGATGTGTTAATCACTGTTACAACGAACAGTTTTGAAATTAAAATGCAACATGTTAACATCAGCAACTACCAGTTCAAACTATTGCAAGGAAAGTCAGAAAAGTTGATTCAGGACCAAATCAACTTTTCTAAGTTTCCTTGCAAGTTCTAGTGCTAGTTCGTTTGCAGTGCTCACAACATTTCAAACTCATTTTACGATATTGACCTTAAAAATTAATGGCTGATAGAGGACTTCATTTTGAAAAATGCAGAGTGAGGATGCTAGCATGTACAGTGCGTACGGAAAGTATTCAGACCCCATTAAATTTTTCACCCTTTTTTATATTGCAGCCATTTGCTAAAATCATTAAAGTTATTTTTTTCCAAATTAATGTACACACAGCACCCCATATTGACATTTTTTTTATTTTTTATTTTTTTCAAGATGGCGCCTACCAGTGTGATCGCCTCGTTTCCGCGCTTTCTAGTATTGTTTTTGTTTTTGTGTTTTTTGTTCATCTTTGGAGACATTACACGACTCACTTACACAAGGGGAGACTTGCTAACCATAAAGGAGGCTACACCTGACTTTCTTTCACCAACTTTCGCAAATCCGCTCAGTTTTTTCCCGGAGTCACTCACCGGAGCAGCGACCGCGGTCCTCAGCGCATGGAAACAGAGGCAACGCCACAGAGGGAAGCGAGCCGGCATCCAGGTGAAACTCCGCAAGAGAGGATACAGATTGGCGTTTCCGTCCATCTACCTCGCAAATGTACACTCCCTACCCAACAAAATGGACGAGCTTCATCTTCTGATAATGACCGGCAAAGACTTCGGACGTTCCGCTGCCATGTGCTTTACGGAGACTTGGCTTTGTGAGGCTGTACCCGATGGCGCCGTCATGCTTCCGGGTTTTCATCTTCACCGAGCAGACCTCATCATGGAGTTATCGGGGAAAACAAAACGCGGCAGGATATGCTTCTATATCAACGAAAAATGGTGTACGGACGTGAGTTGGCATCATTCATTCTCGCTGGCGCCTATATTCCGCCTCAAGCTAACACGAATGCCGCACTGCTAATGCTCGCCGAACAAGTGAACGAAATTGAAAAAAAACACCCGGACTCACCCCTCATTATTCTCGGGGACTTTAACAAAGTTAAACTCAACCACAAACTCCCTAAATACAAACAGCACATCGACTGTCCTACCAGGGAAAATAACATTTTAGACCACTGCTATACTACGCTAAAAAAAGCATACCGTGCTATTCCTTGTGCAGCCCTGGGCTCGTCTGATCACTGCTTAATTCACTTAATACCAACATATAGGCAAGAACTTAAATGCGCGAAGCTTATGGTGAAAACAGTGAAAAAGTGGACCAATGAAGCAAAGATGGAACTTCAAAGGTGTTTAGACTGCACAGACTGGAGTGTCTTTGAAAATTCAGCTGGCAGCCTGGATGACTATACGGACACCGTCACATCCTATATCAGTTTCTGTGAAGAGGTATGTGTACCAACAAAGTCATTTCGCACGTTCAACAACAACAACCGGTGGTTCACTGCCAAACTTAAGCAGCTTCGCCAAGCCAAGGAGGACACATTTCAGAACGGGGACAGGGCCCTGTATAATTGCGCTAGAAACCAGCTGATTAAGGAAATTAACATTACAAAGAGGAACTATGCAGCAAAGTTGGAAAAACAGTTTAGGGCTAACGACTCTAAATCAGTCTGGCATGCATTACAATCGCAGACAAATTACAAGCAACGATCCCCCCAAGCTGAGAACAATAGCACACTAGCCAACGACTTGAACACCTTCTACTGCAGATTTGAAAAGGACACTTTTCACCCAGCTGCACCACCGACCACAATCACTCCACCGACTTCTGCGTTAACCATCCGGAAACACGATGTGTGACGCATCTTCAAACAACAAAAGATTAACCCCCTGCCGAACCCCCGGCAGTTTGCCTACCGAGCAAACAGGTCTGCGGATGATGCAGTCAACATGGGACTGCACTTCATCCTAGAACACCTCGACAGTGCAGGGACCTACGCGAGGATCCTGTTCCTGGACTTCAGGTTGTGTCTTCTCTCCACTGCTTTTCTCTCTCTACACGAACGACTGCACCTCAGCGCACCCGGCTGTCAAACTCCTGAAGTTTGCAGATCACACCACTGTCATCGGCCTCATCAAGGACGGTGACGAGTCTGCATATCGACAGGAAGTGGAGCGGCTGGAGCTGCGGTGCGGCAGACAAACCTGGAGCTGAACACACTCAAGACTGTAGAGATGATCGTGGACTTCAGGAGGCATCCTTCGCCACAGCTGCCCCTCACGTTGTCCAGCTGCCTTGTGTCAACCGTCGAGACCTTCAATTTCCTTGGAATTACAGTCTCTCCGGACCTGAAGTGAGTGACCAACATCAACTCCGTCCTCAAAAAGGCCCAGCAGAGGATGTACTTCCTGTGGCTTCTGAGAAAGCATGGCCTGCCACAGTAGCTGCTGGGGCAGTTCTACACAGCGGTCATCGAATCGGTCCTGTGTGCTTCCATCACAATCTGATTTGGTGCTGCTACAAAAAAGGACAAACTCCGACTGCAACGGACAATCAAAACTGCTGGAAGGATTATCGGTACTCCCCTACCGACCCTTGAGGACTTGCACGCTGCCAGAACTAAGACAAGAGCGTGCAAAATCCTCTTGGACCCTCTACATCCCATTCACCGGCTCTTCCAGCTCCTTCCCTCAGGTAGGCGCTACCGATCAATGCAAACTAAAACTAGCAGACATTCCAACAGCTTCTTCTCTCTTGCAATCAACTTCTTAAACAGCTAACCTACAATTCCATTACAACATGCTGGCAATTTTTTGACTTGAGTTTGTTGTCACATTTCTGTGGGGCCAATTATACATTACTCGTGCACTCACTGTAGTAGTCTTGCCACGCTGCACTATTTGCATATCTGTTGTTGACCAATACTGGCCACTCATGCCAGAGTAGCATCTGCTCCATTTGCACACTGATTGAGGAGTATCTGCAACATTTGCACAATCAACATTGTCCCAGATTATCGCACTACTCGCTTGAAGTCTCGGCGCCCTTTCCACAATGGTCATTGCACCGGACTATTGCAATATTAGTCTTTCAAACTGCTCTAAGTACAAGAGGACTCTGCATCTTTTTGCACAATTGTCAAAAAATAAATAAATGTACCGGCATTACCAGATAACTAGCAACCCTTTACCGCTCAGTGACTGTTTTTTGTCAATGTCTTTATGTCTCAAAAGTGTTCTCTGTCAATTGACTGTCTGTTGTCGTACTAGAGCGGCTCCAACTCCCGGAGACAAATTCCTTGTGTGTTTTTTGGACATAGTTGGCAAATAAAGATGATTCTGATTCTGATTCTGAAAAACAAAAAACACCATGCTGCCACCACCATGCTTCACTGTTGGGACTGTATTGGACAGGTGATGAGCAGTGCCTGGTTTTCTCCACACATGCCACTTAGAATTAACACCAACAATTTCTATCTTGGTCTCATCAGACCAGAGAATCTTATTTCTCGCCATCTTGGAGTCCTTCAGGTGTTTTTTAGCAAACTCCATTCGGGCTTTCATGTGCCTTGCACTGAGGAGAGGCTTCCGTCGGGCCACTCTGCCATAAAGCCCTGACTGGTGGAGGGCTGCAGTGATGGTTAACTTTCTAGAACTTTCTCCCAACTCCCGACTGCATCTCTGGAGCTCAGCCACAGTGATCTTTGGGTTCTTCATTTAACTCTCTCACCAAGGCTCTTCTCCCCCAATTGCTCAGTTTGGCTGGACGCCCAGCTCTAGGAAGGGTTCTGGTCGTCGCAAACGTCTTCCATTTCAGGATTATGGAGGCCACTGTGCTCTTAGGAACAGCTCTTAAGTGCAGCAGAATTTTTTTGGTAACCTTGGCCAAATCTGTGCCTTGCCACAATTCTGTCCCTGAGCTCTTCAGGCAGTTCCTTTGACCTCATGATTCTCATTTGCTCTGACATGCACTGTGAGCTGTAAGGTCTTCTATAGACAGGTGTGTGGCTTTCCTAATCAAGTCAAATCAGTACAATTAAACACAGCTGGACTCCAATGAAGGTGTAGAACCATCTGATCAGAAGAAATGGACAGCACCCGAGTTAAATATATGAGTGTCACAGCAAAGGATCTGAATACTTATGGCTGTGTGATATTTCAGTTTTTCTTATTTAATAAATAAGCAAAGATTTCAACAATTACGTTTTTTTTCTGTCAATATGGGGTGCTGTGTGTACATTGAGGAAAAAAAGAACTTAAATGATTTTAACAAATAGCTGGAATATAACAAAGAGTGAAAAATTTAGGGGGGTCTGAAAACTTTCCGTACCCACTGTATGTCGTCACTTCGCAAGCCTTAAAAACACCATTAATACATTCCTAATAGCCATTTTTCTTTTCCATTTTTGACTCAGCGATATACAGTCTAGTTATGGTATTCTCATTTTTCAAACTTTTCTCTGCTTAATCTTGAAAATCATCATCATCATCCTGCTTTCTCCAGCTGGTAAGTAGAGTACATGAATTATTGTTCCTTTTTTTGTCCAGAGCTCTTGAGAGCTTTGCATTGCTTCTCACATTTTATTATTTAAAATGACTTATTGAATGGCAGTGTTAAAACAATCACAGAAGCTAATGGAGCTGCTTTAGAGGAAGGTAACATCGACATCTTCACGTCATAATGCAGGGCTTTTCTCTACTCATCTGTGCTAGTGGCATATCAATGCTACCCCAACAACATAACATTGTGTGACGCTATCTGAAATGACACTCAAGCTGATACACTGTCATCCCCTAAGAGCTCCTGTGACATCTGCTATCCAAAGCCTCTCCACATGATTTATGTCAGAGACTTTAAGTTCACTTAGAGAGACAAAACAACATGCAAATAAATGCCAAAAGGCAATGACATTGTCAGAACAACATGACAAACTGAACTGATTTGCCAAGTGCCAATTGGGATCAATGTCCTCAATGGGAGATCAGGACTAATCAGGTCAAGACAGTTTACAGGCGTGACTGCAATGGCTCAAGCTTTACAGTTTTTGGCAAGTGACATTTGTAAGCTGGGATGAAAGACAAATATTGGATGAAATTATTGCCTGTGTAGATGAAACACATTGTGTTTAATGGATCAGAGCAGCATCAATCATCAGTGCGTCGTCAGTTTCATTAAAGTTCAGACATTTGATCAGATTTTTGGTTGTCTTTTTTACCCTTTTTGTTAACAAAGGAAAACCCACAATGTTCACAGAAATAACTGTTGAAAAATTTTAATTTTAAAAAGCAGAAGAATCTCCTTTGGACAGCTGAGACAAAACTGAAGCTTTTTGGCAAGACATCAGATCGTCATGTTTTCAGATGTAAAAAGTGAAGCACACAAATACTATACCAACTTAAACATGGAGGGGGTTCGCCTATGTTCTAAGGCTGCATACGGCACATGGTGTCTTAAATCGATGCAGGGTACAATGAAATCTCAAGACTATCAAAGAATTCAGAAAGCTTTGTCTCAGCCACAGGTTATGCGTCCCCTAACACACAGGGAAAAAACACACCAAATAATGGCTAAGAACAAAAAATGAGACCTTTCTGAAGTGATGTTCGATGAGCCTTAATCTAAATCCCATTAAATATATGTGGAAGGAGCTGAAACATAGTCTGGAGAAAGCCCTCTTTAAACCTGAGACAGCTGGACCAATTTGCTTACAAGGCCAAACAATATAATCGGTTCAGAAGTCTCACAAAGTTACAGAAAAAATTGAATTGCACTGATTGCCTGAAAACCTGCAACAGAACATTAAGTGATGGTTACCATCATTTTGTCCAGGTTTTTATTTTGTTTTTTGTTTTGTTTTGTTTTAATTTAATTTGGACCACACAAAATTTAATGCATGACTTTCATTAGTGAATTTTCAAATACATTTGTAGTTATTATAGTGGTCATTGTGGGTTTCTCTTTCTTTAAAATTCAACGGCACCAACAATTTAGCCTGTGTGTATGGAGGAGAAAGCATTTAATTAAACACTGGCAACATCAATACTCAATCCTGGTGTATTGATACTGTACTGTGAGAGAGGATATATTACATCATGAAATTGCTATTTTTTCCTAACGCTTGTCCACACTATTTTTAAAGTAATTCCAATATTGTAGCATTTGCCACATACCGTAATTTCTCGTGTATAATGCAGATTTTTTTTTCCCCAAAAAAATTGTCGTGCGCATTATACATAGGTATAGGGGCAAATGGAAAAAACATTCACATTTTATAAATGAGTCACTGATGGTGTAGTGGTACACTCGCCTGACTTTGGTCCAGGCAGAGTGGGTTCAGTTCCCACTCCGTGACGGTGTGAATGTGAGTGCGAATGGTTGTCCGTGTCTATATGTGCCCTGCGACTGACTGGCGACCAGTTCAGGGTGTAGTCCGCCTTTCGCCCGAAGTCAGCTGGGATAGGCTCCCGCGACCCTAACCAGGATAAGCGGTGTTGAAAATGGATGGATAGATTTTATAAATGTATGCCACCATCGAGTGGTTCTGAAAAAGCTGTACACTTTCATTACAAAATGCCACCGCCACCTAGTGGTTATACAAAGGTGGAGCCTACACTTTCATTCCAATATGACAGGGGTTTCATTCCAATATGACTGCATCTATGTACAGTTGTGCTCATAAATTTACATGCCCTGGCAGAATTTGTGAAATATTGTTTTGTTTTGTTTTTTTAAATATGACTGATGACTGACCAACAACCGTCATTAATTTCTTTTGGTTATGTTTTGCTGAACGATAATGCTTTTCTGAAATGCTTGACCGTTTAATTTGAATCCCATTAAAATAAAATTAAACGTGTTTCTCCTGGTTTTTCATGTTTTCTTTCAAGAATTGTACCCATCTTATAAATTCTGCCGGGTTAATCAAACATATGAGCACAACCGTGTGTCTTCTCATTTACTAAATAAAAGTAGGGCTGTGAATTTCAAAATAACGTGTTCAAATAAAGTGCTGAACCACAGAATAATTCTTTGAAAAAAACTAACAAAGTACAGATAATACTTCACGTTTTAATCATATGGGTCGAAGCAAAATCATGCATGGTAAAAATGTATTATACATAGGTAGAAGGGTTTTCCAGAATTTTGAGATCAACTTTGGGGGTGCGTATTATACATGGGTGCGCATTATACACGAGAAATTACGGTACTGTAATATTGACATTTATTCCAGATTCATTATCGAATGTCCTATTCAGCTGTAAATCATGTAAAATACAGTAAAGAGTTGGCGTTAAGATATTTAAAACCCTTCTCTGACAGATATATATATATATATATATATATATATATATATATATATATATATATATATATTGACAGAGAAAGATTGCAAACATTAGTAAATACAAGTTGTACACATACCATGACACGCACAAAAGACCAAAGTTTCAATACGTGTGGGTATTAAGACTAAATATGTGCAATTGCTGAGCAAGTATGAAAGAAATTAAATTGGCGGTTAACATTAAAAAAGTAAAATAAAAAGTAAGTCACAAAAAACTCTCCCAGTTTCTTTCGGTTAACCAAGGATAATGATGCTTCATTGAAGGAAGGACAGCTGTATTGCGTGACGCCAGTTCCAGGATTGCAGTCTTATCAACTCATGCACACTTGAAAAGCCTCTTTTAGTTTCTGTCACGCTCAGGCCATCTTGCTCATACTCTTTGTGCTTTTGCCGCTCATATGAGCGACAGCATATTTCCCAAATAATAATCTGGTATATTCTGACTTCTGAAAGTTGCCTGACAAAAGTTAGAATGGGGTATGTATGCTCTCCGTCTGCGTGTTCGTTCTCGGCCAAAGCTCCCCTCCTCTCTAAAGTTTTATTTAAAAACAAAAAACAAACAAAAAAAATGTTGTGTTGTTAGTGTAGTGTTGTTTTTGATTATAAAAAGACAGGTGAAAACAAAACATCTTACGATGCACTTGTCGGAGGTGATAAAACAAACAAAATATAATTTGTACTGTGACATAATACAAAATGCAGATTGTCTGTGAGCCCTAAAACCCTAACTGAAAGAATGGTACTTATTTACCAATACAGTATATATCTGTCAACATTGTCTTAAAGATGTTTTTTGAAAGGATCTTCAGGTAAAATTTTACCGTATTTCATTGTTTATATGAATTATTTTTCTTTTTTAACTCACATTTTTATCTGGACTTGACTCGATAGTCTGCCGTCACTTGAACCAGTGATTTCACTAAATCAGTAGTAATCTCAGTAAGTTTAATGCAAATGTGTTCAATCACTGCTACTTTGTTGTCTTTAAAACTTAGGTTTCATAGAATTTTGCTCCCTATTTACCTTGTTGCGGGATCTACTCTTGCTCTCAACTGCGGGCGTAACAGGTACCGATGTAGGGCATTGTGTGCTGGAGCCTCTGCCAACCGATCAAGCTAGGAAAAACGATCGGAGGCGCATGCCCGGCTTCTTCGATCGAAAGCGCCATCGTCTTGTTTTGGCGGTCGCTCGCGCACGTGGTGGCAACGAAGGACAAAGGAAAAGGGGGAGGGCCTTGGCTGAAGCCACCCCGTAGCTGGAGAGATGCTAGCCAGGAGGAACGGAGAAGAGGCGGGAGTCAAAGGTTAAATACCCAGGGCGTGTGTCTAAGGGACGGAGAAACTGGAGAAGACCATACCCATCGGCATGAATTTAATAGTCTTGGCAAATCAACTGCTTATTGTTCAATACAACATTTCATACTGTTTGGCTTTAAATCAAGACAAACCGTTCTCAAAGTCTCGCAGCTGGAACTGTAAAGCTGACACAGACACCAAGGCATACATTTTGAATATTTCTGCAGAATTCATAAAATATGAAAACATACATTTATCTTCGGTTTAAAAAAAAAAAAAAAAGTTCAAATTAGAGTCCACAGGTTTGCAGTAACTCTCAACCACCAGCGGGTGTCCTCCGCCTTCCAGCAATGTTCCCAGTGGAGCGAGGGTCTACCAACCTTTTGGTCGCTATCAGTTCTGCACATTAAAAGGGTCTTTGATGATTGGAACACAGATTTGTCGGGGAACTGTTAAGTAGTTTAAGGTCCGGGTGAGATAAATGAGTCATCCCTGTGGCCATCTTGCACAGCGGGCGGGCTTGGAAGAATGCACTTTATCAAGTTGTTGGCGGGGAGGATGCTATGACAACCGGGACATAGTCACTACAGTTACACTAACTGCCAGTACATCATAACGTATATGTCATTTATGTTGTCTTATAATGAAAACTGAATTCACAAGTAATATTGCTGTATCGGGCAAAATCATCACATCCAAAACCATCACTTTTCAGGAAACCTAAAAAAGAGAGCAAGCAATTTTCAGCACTCTAGATTGTTTAATAGTTTGTACAAATAACAGAACCATGGGTGGGTCAGTTCCGTGTAAACTTCTTTTAAAAATATTAAATTGATCAAATTTGGAATAGGAGGTTTCCGCCCAGCAGTGATGATATATTCCACTGACCTATCTTGTTTTATTTCCAGTAAAAGTGGCAAAATTTTAAAAGTGATTTTAGTCTGTATACATTTGTGTCTGTGCATAGGTGCCATTTAACATGTAGCACGTATGTCGATACATTTGTTAATAAAGCTATGTTTTGTTTTTTGATCATTCCAGTAATTCAATGCTACAGTGACTAAGGCAGACATGGTGTGACCCATTAATCTCTGTGGGAGTGGGAGGGAACGGGAGTCAAAATCCACTCGTATGTCAGCCTGTAGTTTGTAAGTAAGTAGGTAGGTATGATCTGATTTTCTGAAAAAACACTTTTGTCAGGTGTTATTTCAGGTAAATTACCCAGTCAAATACAAAATTTGTCTTAATTTGGTTAGAGACACCTCTGTACACTATGGCCTGGGAAGTTACATCCTGTCAACTTTTAAATGTTGTCCGTTATTGTCAGTAGGAAGTATTGGTTGAAAGGACACAGATTTTAAGAGAAAAAAAATCATAGATATTGGTTCAACATAATGCCTCTTCATTGTATGTTCGCAAGTAAACTGATCGACTTTTTTTTTTTCTTTTAAACTGGATTTACCATATGAAATTTCATCTCACAATAATTACATCACCAAGTCCAGGGATTAATTCGATATTTATGTGTAAGGGAAAGACAGAAGGAACCAGTGTTTGTGTGTCTAATGGTGATGAATGGCGTCTCCTTGTCAATGTCCCAACTGATGCTGCTGCTTCTCCTGGCCCTCACCTCCTCCCCCCTGGGATCAAGTGCTCATTAATTAACAGGAATTAATGGTTTTATCTGCTCCCAGTTAATAAAACATTGACAGCTGGGCTGCCAATCTACTCTGTCCCTTATCATATTGTGTGAAAATGTCAAGCTGGCTGAAGCCAAATTAGCTCGAACAAACACATACTCTTTTCCTGTCAGGTTGCCATAGCATCTACACGCTGCCAGCAGACATACAACTGTATGCCAACAAACATATGCACAGATACTAGGGCTGCACGATATTGTAAAAAAAAAAATATATATATATATATATATATATAGCCATGTGAAATAATACAGGATCAGTGTTGGGAAAGTTCCTTTTCTCATTCATAGTTCATTTTGGGTTAACCCTAACCCTTCATTTTGAACCAAGTTCACCAGTCCGAAAACAAACTAGTTTATTGTTCTTTTTTTCCTCAATATGTACCTGCAGCTTTCACCCTACAATCTCAAAAACATGAGGAAAAACTTGGTGCTAGAAACATTCTTTCTATGAGCATGTCCAAACAGGTCCCTCTGCTGGTTACTTTTAATATTTCAGTTGATTCACTCTATACTCCAGAACACCAACATCGCAGCAGACCCTGTGATGTGACTATTGTGCACACGTACATCGCGATGACGATGCTCAAACAAAATATTGTGCACCCCTAACAGATACCATCACAGAAGTGCTAATTACTACTCCACTGTCCTGCTTTTTATATATTTATTTATTTTCATCTATATTTTGTTGCCTCGGTACTATAGGAACATTTTACCTGTTTTAGCTATCCAGTTGAGTTTGTATGTTCCCCCTGTGCTTCCAATACTCCGGCTCCAAATTTTGGCATATTTGACCTTCCAGCACAAAACCAATCGGTGTTTTGATCTTTTACATTCTTTATACATTTTCTTTAAATGTTTTCCAATGTATATAGATTATGGTAATCAGGTAAAATTTGGTGAGGATATGTCTGTTTAAAGATTGAAAGTCGTGTTTCAGCGCTAGGCTAGAAACAATGTTTTGCTTACATCACGTGGGACTGTACTACGGCCGCTTGTTGGTTCATAAGTGTAATGACGTACAGTACATTTGAATTGAATCCGCGGCTGCAGAGAACCCCAAGTTTTCCGTTGATACCAGACATCACCTGGTTTTCCTTGAGAAATCAACGGCTCAGTGTCTCATGAATGTCCGACTCTTCTCATGGAGATTTCTCCATGAGAAGAGTCGGGCTCAGGGGCAAAAAGGGAAGGCGGAGATCATCCCTAGTGACGTAGATAAGGTTGAAAAATTCTAATGACCTGATTTCAGTCCTTTCGGCAGAAAAAAACTTCTAGAACTTAGGAATGAGTGGACGACTTTAATTCATATTTCACATGTTTACTGAGGCACCATAAAGACACTATTACATCCCAAATACTAGAAAAAGTTGGTTTGGCAAAATATGCCCCCTATAAAAACAAAAATCTCAAGACAATAAAACAGGAAGTCGTACTCAAAAAAATAAACTCACATGGATTGAAAGACTATCCTTGTCATGACCCGACTGGCAGCGATGATATATCACATGATAATTATATGACACGTTCCCAATTAGCACTGACACTTGTAGAGTTGTGTCCCTCAATCTTTAGTCCTTGTAGTTGTAATTTAGCGATGATCCAAGGTAACGTACGGCTGTTCCCTGGTTGGTATGGTAAATGAGGTCCATTGGGCATGAACAGACACACAGATTCCAAATTGCCTGACAGCTGCATGGATCCAATGTTGACACATGAAGCTCTGTTTGAGTGTTCTAAATGAGGCTGCTGGCTGCTCTAAAAGACAGCCCAGGCTGCATGAAGGGGGTTTCAATTCTTGGACCCAAAACAAGAGACAAGGAACTAATCTGTGTCCCAGCTCTCCACCGAGACATTCAACGAGCCCTCCGTGCTGGCTTGCCCTCTCAAAGTCAATCAGCTCTGTGACTGAAACCCAGTGAAGGGGAAAACATGGTGGAGGGTGGATTAAAGAAAAGTATGTAGAAATTAAAAGACAGTGTCCTTAGTTTCTTCCTCAGTCCAAAAAACCAAGGTTACTAAACTACAAGGGTGTAAGTAAATCTGAGATTTTGGTGCAACTATCAGTGAACATCCCCTCTATCCTCTTTGGTTAGGTTTCTACTGTATTAGATGGCTTCTCTTCATTTGTTTCATTTTCACATATGCGCTGTGAGAGGGGTTGAAGAATTCACACAATATCACAATTAGCATAACACCAAATGCTGGAGCAATAATAGTGCATTCAATCCTGCTGTAATTTTTTTGGACTGAAAAAATTGCTACAAATTTTAGCGCCCCAAAACACCCACTGACTAGGTGGCTATTTACACAGCAGTGGCCCCCTTAAATTAATCAGACAGCCCGGTGGCTTAAAAAAGAAAATTAACGCTTGATACTTTTTTCTATTGGTCCCTTTCGCTAATGCGATATGTATGATCCCTACTCGAATTCAGTATATTTCCCCCCCTTTGTCACGTTCATAAGAGTTGGTCAAGGGCTTGGCACGATTGGTCAGGCGCACACCTGCACATGACTATGATTGCCACCTTGTACAATGAAAATAAACAGGAGAAGTCGAAATTAACAAAGTAAGGAAAGCTGCAGTAATTCAGCATTGACAGTGAAGTTATGGCACATGTGAGCACATATAGGCCAGTGGAGATGCAGGCCAGTCAGGAAACGGTACAAAACAATTGTTGAAGGTGAGTAAAACATTAGTTGCCAAAGAAGCATTGTATTTAATTCTCTTGTTTTTGTTGGTATGGTCATTGCTGTTGTGAAAGGGTTGATTTTTGCTAATGCTCGCTCAGTTCCTAGGCAGGTAGTCTGTTTGTCTGATAACATCACATAGATATGCCTTTTTTTTTTTAACTGTGTTAGGTGGGTCCCAAATAATTCTTTCATTCAAATTCTGCAGCAAGTGGTCATTGTGACCAGGAAAAAAATAATTGTTGATATTCGGTATTGTGTCTGCTAACTGGCTACTTGAAGTTTTAAAACATAACATAAACAAACACCAATAAAACCCCACCACCCAAATGAAAATATAAATAGTTTTCAAACAATAAGGATTACAAGGTCATTAAACGTAATATGATATTCCTTCCATTCCTAGTAGTGTCACATATACTTAACACTTACATAAAGCTTTTCGATTATTGGGATTAATTGAAAAATGAATATTAAATATACACATAGAGCAGTGTGTAGCCAAAGCAGTTTCCATTTTATGCCCAAGATCAGTTGACGACACACCAATGCGTTTCAAAGCATTACATGAATTTGCCTTTGGCGCTTACTCTGTGCCAATGGCAAAGATACAAACAAATGTAAACTAATCTCGTCACGATTAGCTTGTTCGGCCGTATCAAAGAAAATAAATGAGTTGTATGCGGCATGTAGTGTGAGACTGCCAGGGGCAAGGATGAGATGGGTACTGAGGCGATTGTTAACTGACAGTGAGTAATCCTATAGTTACAGTATGTCTTTTATCAGGGATCATTTTATCTACAGGTCCTAATATGCCAACGTGTGAAACGACCGCACAGAAAAAAAATGTGACCGAAGAAACGCATGAATAGAAGATTTCATTTTTCATTCATCGCAGATTCTTTTTCATGATGCAGTATACTGCTGTTCTTCGATCTTGGTGCGCTGCTATTTGAATTAGTTTATGGAAGTTGAAGAAATTGACATTTTTCAGCAACTTTTTTTTTTTTTTTGGTCCTCCATGCTTTCGTGACGCGGAGGTTTCTCTCATTCATTAACTACATTAACTAAAGTCTAGAAGCTCATCAGGGCATCTCAGCTGGTTAAAAATAAAAACACCAAATAACAACAGACGTGATTTAAAATATGTTCAAATCAACTTAAAAATACGAAGAGAAGGTTGAGAAACTAAAGTGGTTCGAGTTATAGAGACACCATATTGAAGTTGAATAATGTGGTGACAAATGTCGAGTAAAATAAAGATGCTGCTTCGCTCCACCAGAGACCTTGAGTCAAAGTGTCCTTGAGCTAGATGCCGCACAGTTAATTGCTCCTGATGTTGCGATATCTTGTGTGAATGAGCTCGTTAGTTACCTTGAATGGCATCCTCTACCATCAGTGTGTGAATGTTAATATGAATTTTAGGATGTGCAAAGAAAGACCAGCTACTTTACCATTAAGCAGGAACTATCCAGCACAACAGTGTTAGACACTTTTGTTATCAAAGAGATGCTTGACAATGCAACTCAGCAGCAACTTTCTCTACTTTACAGCGGTAAGCAACATATCCAAGGTGGAGCCTTTTATGGGATCTTGATGTCTGTTGCATATATATATATATATCCTTGTAATACTAACCCTACCACACAAACATTGTTTGATTGAATATTTGAGCTTAAAATCATCAACCTCCTTTTTGTTCTCAATTACAGTCAATAGGCATTAATGCAGTTAATACAATCCAGGGTTAAGTCATCAACATCAAGAAACCTTTATTAACTGTAAAGCCATAGTCTTAAGTTAGCCATGGATAATAAAACCACCAAAAAATGCCACAGTCTTAACTAGAACGACAAATGATGAAGGGATTTCGATCAGGTGACCCCCATCTCATTTTAACAGTGTCGGAAAACAGTAAAAATTGTTTTGAAATAATGTAAAATTAACAAAATGTTATGTATTGGAAGAACATTTAGTGACTAAATGCCAAAGGTGAAACACACCTTCCGAATTTGCCATGTGGAAATTGCGGCGGTGACATCATCTAAGACCTGAGGTTTGGCCTCCAAATTTGTGGTTTTACACAAGAAAAATAAACAAAAATAATTGTCAATAGAATTACTGTGTAGGAGTAAGACAGACCAGAAATTTGTTTAAAAAAAAAAAAAAAAAAAAAAAAAAGAACTGGAAACTATTAATTTAGCAGTGTGATGCAGTGAGTCATTTAGTTTGACAGCTCGCTCTCTACCATGCTGTCTTATACCTTACTCTGGCTAAGGTGAAATGCTGATTCAAACCTGGAAAGTTAGACCAAGGGCAGAGCTCTGTACATGTTAATTATAATGACATTTTCAAAGACCAGACACAAAGAGAGAGACAAAGCACAAACGGCTCCAGAGAATATTTTGTATCCACTCATTGGACACTCCATGTGGTACACCTGCACAATCTAATGAGACCCAGTACATGAGCCGCATCAAAAATTCTGCCTTTACAAAGATGACAACGCTCAGGTCTGACTGACATTGTCAGGGAAGTATAATTTTAACATGCTTATCACTGTATTTGTAATTTGCAGTGGTAGGTTCCTTTTACAAGGCAATTTAAACCATAGTTTCCCACGTTAACACCTTATCATATATTGTCTGTGAATCCATCTGTGGTATAGGCATATCCTTGAAGGGGGAGAACAAACTTGACCTATTTCAGACACCAAACACGGCAGTGGAAGAGGGCAGGGCAAACAGGATAGACGGACTTATCCATTGTGGGCTGAGAAGGAAGATTAAGCTATTGATTCAAACGCCATGATATGTCAGAACACAATGTCAATCGTGTTAAATAATTTATTAACCCAAAGCACAAAACAATCTAATTTACAGCTCTGTTTAATAAAATAATTAACAATGGATACATGGCGGAACGGTGGACGACTGGTTAGAGCGTCAGCCTCACAGTTCTGAGGACCCGGGTTCAATCCCCGTCCCCGCCTGTGTGGAGTTTGCATGTTCTCCCCGTGCCTACGTGGGTTTTCTCCGGGCACCCCGGTTTCCTCCCACATCCCAAAAACATGCATTAATTGGAGACTCTAAATTGCCCGTAGGCATGACTGTGAGTGCGAATGGTTGTTTGTTTCTATGTGCCCTGCGATTGGCTGGCAACCAGTTCAGGGTGTACCCTGCCTCCTGCTCGATGACAGCTGGGATATGCTCCAGCACGCCCGCGACCCTAGTGAGGAGAAGCGGCTCAGAAAATGGATGGATGGATGGATGGATACACACATGCATGACACTTACAGGCATGTGGAAAACAAATAATGACAATCTTCCACCACACTGCTCTTTTCTTTGTGCAGTATACATCAACGGATTTCCTTTTAGATGCGGAAAGATAGGACTTTTTGATTTTAGGATAACGGGATATTATAAAAATAATATACACAATGCATGTCAATGTGTGAATGTATCATGTGATAAAATGGATTAATTGCAATTAGCATGTTGCATTAGTAATAGATGTTTAAGGTGTCAGGGGGCCACGTTTGAACCTGAAGCCCACCCTACCATCTGTTGTAGCTAGGAATATGATAATAGTGTGAGTTTGTACATTGGACAGAGTGTGTCAGCAAAACTGTGTCAGTATGTTTCAGGGAGTCAGCGAGTTAATGTTCAACCTGGGGCCTTGTTGCAGTTTCTTGGCTGTATTATTAATTATGCAAGAACTGCTCATATACAGCACTGCGAGTCTACCTGTAAAGAAACCTCACACAAATAAAGTCTGAATCTAAACAACCCACTTGAGGGAGAAAGTGTATGTAAGTAAATTTTATGTAAGCACTCTAGACAGAGAAGACTCACAAAGTGCTTCACATAGTTAAAATACATTAATATATATCGTATTTGGAATACAGAATCGGAACATTTTACAGTTAAAACAAGGAAAAATAAATCAAATCAACTAAATATTTGTTTACTTATAGTCTGCTGGGAACATCTGGCGGAATCTCCTGTCAGAAGGAGTTTCAACTCCCACCCCCGACAGAACTTTGCTCATGTTCCGGGAGAGGCAGGGGACATCGAGTCCAAGGGGACCATGTTCCGCGCCTCCATTGCTGAGGCAGCCGACCGGAGTGGTGGCCATAAGGTGGCGTTGTGGTGTTGTGGCGGCAATCCCCGAACCCGTTGGTGGACACCAACGGTGAGGGATGCCGTCAAGCTGAACAAGGAGTCCTATCGGGCCTTTTTGGCCTGTGGGACTCCTGAGGCAGCTGATGGGTACCGGCTGGCCAAGCGGAATGCAGCTTTGGTGGTCGCTGAAGCAAAGACTCTGGTATGGGAGGAGTTCGGTGTAGCCATGGAGAAAGACTTCCGAACGGCTTCGAGGAAATTCTGGTCCACCATCTGGCGTCTCAGGAAAGGAAAGCAGTGCACCACCAACACTGTGTATAGTGGGGATGGGGCGCTGCTGACCTCGACTCGGGACATTGTGGTTGACACGCCTCTGCAACATCACGTGGACATCGGGGACAGTGCCTCTGGATTGGCAGACTGGGGTGGTGGTCGCCCTTTTTTAGAAAGGGGACCGCAGGGTGTGTTCCAACTACAGGGGCATCACACTCCTCAGCCTCACTGGTAAGGTCTATTCAGGGGTGCTGGAGAGGAGGGCCCGTCGGGAAGTTTAATCTCAGATTCAGGAGGAGCAGTGTGGTTTTCGTCCTGGCCGTGGAAAAGTGGACCAGCTCTACACCCTTGGCAGGGTCCTCGGGGGTGCATGGGGTTTCGCCCAACCAGTCTACATGTGTTTTGTGCAGCGTCTGCAGTGATGCGGACTTTGTATCGATCCGTTGTGGAGAAGGAGCTAACCCGAAAGGCGAAGCTCTCGATTTACCGGTCAATCTACGTTCCTACCCGCACCTATGGTCACGAGCTGTGGGTCGTGACCGAAAGAACAAGATCCCGGATACAAGCGGCCGAAATGAGTTTCCTCCGCAGGGTGTCCGGGCTCTCCTTTAGAGATAGGGTGAAAAGCTCGGTCATCTGGGAGGATCTCAGAGTAGAGCCGCTGCTCCTCCACATCGAGAGGAGCCAGATGAGGTGGCTGGGGCATCTGATTTGGATGCCTCCCGGATGCCTCCCTGGTGAGGTGTTCCGGGCATGTCCCACCGGGAGGAGACCCCGGGGACGACCCAGGACACGCTGGAGATACTACATCCTTCAGCTGGCCTGGGAACGCCTCGGGATCCCCCCGGAAGAGATGGATGAAGTGGCTGGGGAGAGGGAAGTCTGGGCGTCCCTGCTACAGCTACTGCCCCCGCGACCCGACCTCGGATAAGCGGGGGCAGTAGCTGGATGGATGGATGGATGGATGGAAAAAAAAAAAAAAAAAAATGGAAAAAATAAATCATACTAAGCAATTTAGTCTCAGCTGATTGCCTGCCGAAACAAATGTGTTTTTACTGTTTTGTTTTTATATATATCCACTGAAGAGGCGTCTCTTAACTTAAAAGGAAGTGCATTTGGCAATTTAGGGGCAACTCACCTTTACTTTATAAACTTGTGTAAGGGACATTAAAAGTAGGCTTTACACGATCAGGATTTTTGGGGCCGATCACCGATCAGGTGGCACGTTGGGCGACTGGTTAGAGCGTCAGCCTCACAGTTCTGAGGATCAGGGTTCAAATCCCGGCCCCGCCTGTGTGGAGTTTGCATGTTCTCCCCGTGCCTGCGTGGGTTTTCTCCGGGCACTCCGGTTTCCTCCCACATCCCAAATATATGCATGAATTGGAGACTCTAAATTGCCCGTAGGTGTGGATGTGAGTGTGAATGGTTGTTTGTTTGTATGTGCCCTGCGATTGGCTGGCAATCAGTTTAGGGTGTTCCACGCCTCCTGCCCGATGATAGCTGGGATAGGCTCCAGCATGCCCACGACCCGAGTGAGGAGAAGCAGCTCAGAAAATGGATGGATGGATCACCGATCAGCGAGTTTAAAAAAAACGATAACTGATCACAAGATGGATCTATTTAAATGACCTGTTCATTTACAGTATATAATTGTGTACTTAATTGCTCAAAAAATTGTTTACAAAAAATTATGTATCTTTGTTCCTCTATTTATGCCAGTGAGGCATAGTGACAGACAGAACAAATGAATGGTCTTCTATTAGATGGCAGGAAGTAAATACAGTGATTAATGTATCCACTTTTTGTGACATTTTTCTTTGTTGATGTGCCATGAGATTTTTCAATTGTAAAATATGTTCCTTGGCTCCATCATGGTTGGAAATCACTGCTCTAGTCAGATCGGGTATTCTAATCAGTCAGGTCAAACCAACATTACAACATGACAGAAATAATGGGTGCTAACTTACTGTAATTAAATTACTTTATTTTTAATTAAATTACTTCACCCACACCAAAACCTTAGAGCATGATTCGACAGAACGGCGGCATGTTTATGTCCAACTACCACTAGCTTGCGAGGCAACATAATGTTTTGTTGCCTGCTTGTCAGCCGTATCGTATGAAAAGTACGGGAACATACCTCAAAACACGCCTTAAACGAACGTCTGGTGACCACCAACACACGTTTTTCCCCCTTTTATTCTTACAAACACACGCCACGATCCATCGTTGTTGTCGTTGACATGATAACGAGTGTATCCGGTCGCATTTGAGTTGACAAGATGAAGCCCGGTGATCGGAAAAAACGGGATGCAGTGGTAGAGTTTATTTTGCTTGCCACTGAGTCACACGATTGAATCATGTCCGCTCATTTGGCGAATGCGGACTTTCATGCACTTCTTTCGCTCTTCCTCCTATGCCGTCCATGCACCCGTTCGGTTTTCTTTTAGAGACAGTATGAATACCTAATAATGTAAAATTGCACATCAACGCAACGTTCACGATTATACCGAAGGCCATATACAGTACATATTAGCCATTATTCCTTGCTGCTCTGTGTAAACTGCACAGAGTAAAAAGGCATAAAAAGAATGTTAACGGGGACATGAATGTGTGTACACGAGAGAAACTCATTCAAAATGTGGCCGTTGTTGACACACTTCTGTTATTGAAAGCTAATGAGTGAAATCAGTAAATTGCTGGGGTGTGATGTTTGTATTAATAAGGCTTAGGCTTTACACGATCAGGATTTTTGGCACCTATCACCGATAAGCAAGTTTTAAAAAAACGATAAGATGGAGATGTGTCTATTTACATGACTTGTTCATTTATTGTATATACTTGTGTACTGTATAATGTATCCATCCATCCATTTTCTGTACAGCTTATCCTCACAAGGGTTGCGGGCGTGCTGGAGCCGCCCGTCCCAGCTCAAATTATTCTCCAGCATTTTAGACAAAAGTTAAAACACCAATGACCATTCAAGGATCGGCCACTGACATTTAGGTCATTACAACTTACAGAAATAATGGGTGCTAATTTACTGCAATTAAATTACTTTACTGCAATTAAATTACTTTAATAAATACTGTCAATGACATGCTTACTCTAACTTTCTCACTGTCCCGGCTATATGGACGGGTGTAGTCCAGAGTTTGAGTCCGTTTGACACTTTTTTTTTTTTCCCCCCCCACGCTGCGTTGCTTGAACGCGGCCTGCTCCTCGTGTACATTCTTCAGGTGCTCGATCAAATTTGTGTTGAAGCATTTAGATGACGTACCCCACGATGTACTCCAGTTGTGCACAGACTGCAAATAACTTGTTGTTGTGTTGTTTGTCTGAGACACCGCAAAATAGTCCCACACCGACGACGTGTTTTTTCACCCAGAAGATTGAAAAAACTTTATTGGCCGTCAGATAGTTACAGTACTGCGCAACAAGACACGTGACAAGGCTAAAAATAAACTAGCTTATGTTATTTCAAGACTCATAATTGTTCATAGCTGTCAACGGGAGTGTGAATGGTTGTTTGTCTATGTGCCCTCCGATTAACTGGCGACCTGTCCAGGAAGTACCCCGCCTACTACCCAAAGTCAGCCAATACAGTGGATCGCCACTTTTCGAGTGGGATAGGGAACGAGCCCAACCGTACTGTAGCAAAGATCTGTGAATAATTGACACGCTTGGGAAAAAAAAAACCAAAAAAACAAAAAACTAACAAAATAAAATGCAAAATAAGTGGGGATCACATAAATAAATAATAAACGGGGGATAGGCTCCAAACAAAATCTGCAAATGAATTTGCGAATGCCAAACCAAGAATTTCAGGGGGTCCACTGTACAAGTTCAGACCAACCTGCGACGCCATGAGGACAAGCACCATAGAAAATGGAGGCATGGATAATGCTGGTCTGATTGTTAAGGGGAAAAAAGGGCTACTGTATTCACTAGAAAATGTTGGTTTTGACCAATGAGAGTTGGGGATTTTGAAGAGATTGTATTATGATTATCAACACACTTATGAATTCACGATGTACCGGTACTGTAAATCATGTATATTTAGGCACACGCAAAGGTTTCTTTCACAAACGTATTTTTAACGACCTTAGTTGCATACTTGAATATACTGTATGATAGACGGATATATCGGCATAGGTTTATCTCGCTCATTATCTTGAAACTAAAACAAGCAGCACTCAAGAGGCACTTTCTGAGGGGCCTATGGAAAAAAAGCTGTCACTCTATTTCCAGTCAAAAGAGCTTTGTGAACTGTTCGCACATGCGGCACACTCACTCTCGAGTCTCCACAGCTAACACAATTAGGGTAGCCAAGAACAGCACATGACAGCTGTTTATGTAGTGGTTTACAACAGAAGATGTTACACATTGTTTTAGTTTAGGCATTTATTGAATTTGATGCATAGGGGAAACTGTGAAAAAAAATGATAGATTACAGAGCTGTTTTTGTAACGCTGATACTGTATATAATGTTTGGTTGATATTTTGATGCAATATTGATGACTCTGGTTCCTCTGAGTGACAGTACACTCCACTGAATGATGTATCTCCTTATTTGCATCCGTTATCATACGAAAGTGTTTTGGTGTAGTCACTGCGTTAGTTTGACTTGTTTCTTAATGAAACTACAAGCCGAATTGCGACATTGCAAATTTCATTTTAATTGTTGTCTTGTCTCCCACACAAATAACTAAAAAAATAATGAACACACCACTGCCACCCACTGACATGGAAGATTATTTATAGTTGGGTCCAAAAGTAGCTAGACTATGCTAGTTTCTATTTTTATGGTTTTTTGGGGGGGGGTACCAAGGGGTTGTGTGTAGATTTTGAATTCAAATGCACATATGGCTTCAAAGCCTGTAGGTGCAATTTAATTTTTAATGTGTTTACAATTTATTGTAGAGGCACACAATGTGGATGCAGCTTCTGTTACGGAGGTTTGGGCTGGGACTGTTTAGAATCCCACGAGGCTTAAGTTACCATAACGTGTGTGTGTGTGTGTGTGTGTGCGTGCGCTATCATAGCATTGTCACATTCTTCCACCTAATTGATGCAGAGCTGTCATCTACATCTCTATTCATTACACACATTAATATTGAAATACCATACTGAATGAATATACTGTATGCATAGTTGCACAGGCAACATGTTTGCACACGTACTCCACTTTTACATCAGTTTGCTGTACCTTACCCATCTCCTTCTTGTCTTCTCATTCTAATTTCTTATTCTGCAATGCCTTTTACCTCGCATCCGAAGCTTCTTTGTACCCCACGTCACTGCCTGCTCCCTCTACCTTTCATCAATGCCCTGGCAGGTGAACTTTTGAAGGCACGCATGGCAAAGCGGGCTCAACCTGACGCAATTCATCTCACAATCATTAAACATCCGGTAATGTCACGTTCCAATGAGACACACACCTGTGCACTGTCAAAAAACTACAAAGAATCTTTGAAAGTGATGTACATATACTATAGTACGGTAGTACTGTAGTCTAGTGATGGAACCACATTAATTTCTACTGCTGGTCTCCAAATAAAGCCAAAGCAAGAATTGGTTATTTTCTGTACATTTTGCATTTTATGTATGTGAAGGATATTTAAACAATAATACTGTACCAATAATATCCCTTTCCCAGAAAAACAACCTCGGTCCTGAGCTAGTGCTTGAGCTATCCCTGCGCTTGTTTTCCTATGAACTACCAAGAAAAAGGGAATCTACATTTCAACTTAAAAGTTTAACAAACATGATGTCATTGTTTACCTTGTCTGTAAAGGTTGCAATACTTATACATACATACATAAATAGCAATACACCATATAAGAAAAAGAAGTAGATAAATGGGCCCAAGGTCTGAGCCAGTGCCCTCAACTGAGGCATTAGACAGTCTAATCGCTGTTGGGACAAAGGATCTCTCGTAAGCTCTCAGTCCGAGAGAATACAGAGATGAGCTGCCCGCTGCGACTGCTGCTCTGCCCCACTTGGGTGAGGTGAAAAGAGTGGTTGACATTGTCTATGATGGCCTGTAGGGGCATGGAACAGGGAGAAAAACTTGTCAAGGGGCCTTGACCATTTGGGGTGCCCCTGGCTGTCTGACGGAAAGAACTACACTTCCATTTTAGCTGACATCAGGTAGAGTGCAAACTAGCTAGGACTGAATCAACAGCGCTTCTGCTGATTGCAGCAGAGTAGTGCACTCAATTTAGCCTGAAAACATTAAAAAACATGTTTTAATAAACAACCTCATACATTTGACCAAATCTGTAACAATTCACGACACTAAACCCTCGCAAATTTTTGCTGTTCGCCTCAGGTTTGGCCTCAAACCAGCGCCGTGCGCGACGGTGAGTCAGTCACCGTGTGAGTGAAGATAGTGATTTCTAAATTTCCACGCCTGCATCTCCCCTTTGACGAATAATTTCGCATCAGGAAACTCCGTCATACTCCCCGCCCCCACCTCACTGCACCCACACCCACAGGCTACTCTTCTAACATGGCGCCTCAGTCGGAGCTAGCCATTTGGGCGGCATCTTAGAGCCTTACAGAAAAAGGACACAAATATGTGAACAGGCGCAAACAGGTGTCTTTCAGCAAATAGTTGTTAGTTCGACATAAAAATTTGTGAGTAGGTGAGTTTAGAACTGGCGAGTTCATGAATGATGCACCAGCCAGGGTTCACTGTCCAGTAATTGATTATTATGCCCATTCCTGGTGAAATGCAACTTGGGCTATCATAAAACCCAAAAATGTTGGAAGTATGTCAAAACAAGTGTAATTTCAATACACTCGGTAAAAATAATAATTTTGATGGAGTACTCTTGAGGTCTGGGGGAAAAAAAGAATGTATTCCTCCCATCCATCTTTTTTTAGAAAAAAATACTTTATGATCAAAATACAGGAAGGGTTGGAGGTGGGAGCGAGAAGCGTGGAAATACAATGCAACAATTTAAAAGAGTGATTGCAGTCCTGTCCTTTTAAAAAAAAAAAAAAAAAAAAAATCACCTGCATCACATAATAAATCTGCCTGAGACTAATAAAGCTGTCATCAGTTTGATTTTTCTGGAGAAGGCGGCAGCCGAGAAAAGGGCAGAACGAAATATGACCCCATTAACCTGATCTCTGGTGTATTTTGTTTCACGTAAGGTCATGTTGAACCAAACTCATTTTTTTCCCCAAGAATCATTTTTTTTTTAATCATGATACTAATCTGACTGTGAATCAAAAACCATAGGGTGTCATCCTCTACTGTGCATGAAGTGATTTACAATAAGAATGCTGTTCTCATAAGAGTATCTACGATTGAGGCAGATGCTCAACAGGTGCTGTATATGAAAATCCATTCATCCATCCATTTTTTCTGTACCGTTTATCCTCACCAGGGTCGAGGGTGAGCTGGATCCAATCCCAGCGGAATTTGCACGAGAGGCAGTGTAAACCCTGGACTGGTTTCCAGCCAATTACAGGGCTGTATGTGAAAATACAGATGCAAAATTATATTCTAACAGGTTTGATGAAGCTTGATTATAAATATAATATTTTGTTACTTTTGTTCCCGATGTGTTCCGCCAATCATCAAGGATGCAGTTACATTATAAGCTGCAGAGTAAACTGATTAATACAGATGTTAATTACAATGTACAGTTGTGACGCTTTATATACAGTACAATCAGGTCAGTAGATACACGTGTGCAGTCAAATAATGTCCAATGCATTAAAGGTCCCATTCCATCAAAATCCACCCCCCGCCACCGTTTTATGCAAAATGAGTCTGTGACCTACTTGGAGTTTGCCATCTATGCGGTTTGTCGACTGAATGCAATTGCCTTTGAACACCAAACCGCTTGCAAAACGGGTGGATTTGAATTCACCATTGTTGTGACCAAGAAACGACACTCCAAGTACCTGCCCACTTCGTGGTTGGTACATGCCCACTCATGTCAGGAAAAATACCTCAGGAAAAACTCTGCTGTATCTTGTGCAAAAGTTAAACTTTGCATCACCTGCTAACCTCAGTGATGAGGAATGTGGGTTTTAAGTGAATATGAAGGGAAATTATGTTTAATAAACGTGAAAATCATCATAAGGTGGAGAACCAGATATCAGAACGCAACAATATTTTTGTTTACAGAAAGTTATTGTGGCGGCACGGTGGTCGACTGGTTAGAGCGTCAGCCTCACAGTTCTGAGGACCAGGGTTCAATCCCCGACCCCGCCTGTGTGGAGTTTGCATGTTCTCCCCGTGCCTGCGTGGGTTTTCTCCGGGCACTCCGGTTTCCTCCCACATCCCAAAAACATGCATGAATTGGAGACTCTAAATTGCCCGTAGGTGTGAATGTGAGTGCGAATGGTTGTTTGTTTGTATGTGTCCTGCGATTGGCTGGCAACCAGTTCAGGGTGTACCCCGCCTCCTGGCCGATGATAGCTGGGATAGCTGGATGGAAAGTTATTGTAGAAGGGATCCATCCATCCATTTTCTGAGCCGCTTCTCCTAACTAGGGTCGCGGGCGTGCCGGAGCCTATCCGAGCTATCATCGGGCAGGAGGTGGGGTACACCCTGAACTGGTTGCCAGCCAATCGCAGGGCACATACAAACAAACAACCATTTGCACTCACATTCACACCTACGGGCAATTAACCTACCATGCATGTTTTTGGGATGTGGGAGGAAACCGGAGTGCCCGGAGAAAACCCAGGCAGCCACGGGGAGAATATGCAAACTCCACACAGGCGGGGCCGGGGATTGAACCCTAGTCCTCAGAACTGTGAGGCAGACGCTCTAACCAGTCGTCCACCGTGCCGCCTGTAGAAAGGATAACCATGTAAAATACATCATAGTAATTACTTGACCAAATATGCAAGCTACCACCTAAACAAAAATATGTCGTGACCAAACAAACTGCTTTGACTAAAGAGAATGAATATAAATGTTCACCTTCTCACCTAACATCCTCCCTCTCATCTCGCTTTCTATTTTGCAGAGTGGGAACTTAGTATTCCACCACTGTTTGGCTTCTATCCCTCCTGCTGGGCTGGAAAGTGATGCTATTGTATGCGTTTCGATCTATTTCTGCCAAATGTGTTTATGTGTGTGAAATGAGCCATTGGGTTTCTGTCGGCCATTTATGAATGTACCCAGGACACCTGGAGAAGAGAGAGGTTTAGCTCCATCCAAAAGCCAGAGACTGGAGACTTTCTTAGACAGGGTAAGCGCATACATTTGAATTGTGAAGTCAGGGAGATGGGTGTGTGTTCTCCCAACAGGTGGAGTGAGTCTTCAAAGCTGCAAGACTAATAGGGCTGTGTCAGTAACATGCAGTACCAGCAATTCAGTGGTGGTTTAAGTTTGCTAAACTCCCAAGTACGATGGGATGGAGAAGTGATACAAATGAATGTATGACAATGTTTGGAAAAAGAATGTCACTATTGGCTGAAACCTTTTCTGTTGTTCCAGACTTTTTTTTTTTTTCCAAAATAAACTCGTAGCTTATTTGAAACATTCCAGATGTGGTAGCAGTCAAGTAGCGACTGCATAGGGTCATAGCGGTCAGTGTGCCACCAGATCAGACCAGCTCAACATGGTTTGTCAGCGCCCGCGGCAAGTCAAATAATTTCTGTTGTTATTTGAGCCAACATAGTACTTAAAACACTGCTTACACCACTACCAATGTAATTTTAGTATTTGTCCAGTTCAGTGAGCCAAAACAAGTCAAAGTTTAAGATACCAGTCATGTCAGGTTTAGTGGTCACGCGTGCACACACACACACACGCATGCACACACACACACACACACACACACACAAAATGTAAACGGTCTAATGGGGGGAGAAGAAATTGAAGTCTGGTAACTTGCTCACTCTTGAACAGGCGGAGGAGGGGAAGTGACTCCTATGTGGTTTATTTGATTGATTAAAAAAAACTATTCTCTCAAGAGAACACACACATTGTTTGAAAAGAAAAGAGCCAAAAAGTCTTCGGTAGGTAATGTAGATCGTGTGGAATTAATGAGAGAACGGATGATGTTGATTTTTGCTTTCCATAAGTCCATACCGAAAGATACAAGTAAAGGCTAGCTCACGCATGTTCCAATACAGAAGGTAAACTGCTAGAGATTATCCTTTCAGCATGCCACTGTGCCTGTGACCAGGATCTGAGGGCCGCTCTGCTGCCTTGCATCCTTACACAAAAGAGCACCTGGTCAGGCATATAATCATCACAAATCCCCTTTAGTGCTTGGAACTCGGAATCTTCCCCTGGAGGTCCAAACTATCGCCTAACAACTTCTAGCAGCTGGGCAGTCATCACTAAATGCTAACCAAAAACAAATTGAACGTATTATTTCAATGCCCCAAAACCCCCGTGGTCGAGACAAGGGAATATTTGTGAACTGCGTGCAGTATTTTTCTAAACACGTAGGAAAAATTAGGCTGGACTAGGTTGATAACAAAAGGAATGAAAAGATACAAAGTATTGTATAACAGAATCTGTGACCCTTTTTAACACCCAAATCTGTCAGCTTGTCCACATTTAAACTCACAGCTTCTATCTAGTTGAGAGTTTACTTGTTTTCACAGTTTTGTCCAATCTCCAGCACTACAGTATATCCTGAGGCACTCCATTTCTATTAGCTTCATACACATACATTATCTAATATGCAACCCAAGGCACGATTGAGTTCCCAATAATAATGCAGTTCTCCTAAAAGTAATGAGCAATTGAATAAAGCAGTGTCTCAGCTGCAATTTAAATGTTGTTCTGCTTTGTCATGACAAATGTATTGATTAAATTTACATTATTGAGTATCTGCATCCATACTTCTTGTCATATAATTCACAAAAAACAATTTTGAATATTATAACTTTCCATGTCTGTGGGTGAGAAGCGCATCTGTGCTAATTAAACAACTTAAAGATTCATAAACCAAACATTTATAGAAAGCCAAGCTAGAAAATAAACAAACTGGACAACAATGTATCCCTGGAAAAAAATATGAAGTCTATGAACAGAGCTAAATAGAAATATGTAAATATCACTCCTTTTTTCCACAAAGAGGGAAAGGAGAATCATCTATTCGGGGAGAAGCGCCAAAATGTTTCAAGAGGTGGAGTCGGTGATTAAATGAAACAGTGTCTATTAGAATGAAGCCCTCCATTTGAGGAAATATGTTTCGAAAACATGAGGAATGGTATTTTGCCTAAGATCCTCTGCAACACCTACAGCTGAATTGCAGAAAGTATCTTTACAATTTAACTTGAAACTTAAGAGTTGCTCTCTGTCTAAAATAGATGCCGAGATGGACGCATATCTACACATTTAATATAAAAACGTGTAATAATCCTCTCAAGGCCTGTGACTGTAAAAAAAAATAATAATAAAAGTAAAGTATTTTGGGGCAGTTATGATGATGATGGTGGTGGTGTTGATAATGTTGATGAAGTAATATGAACCTTTGTTACTCTGATCACATATCACTGCCTATCTTTGTGATAGATACAAAAGTATGTGAATTCATTCAGTCTATTTTATCAAAGTCATCAAACATCGCTAATCTTTCAAAAAACAATGCGATTACAGACCGTCACTGCAAGCAAAGGGGTAGCCTCATGTGTAGCAGGTATCCTCTTTTGCAAATATATTTTCAGCTTTTGGGACCTACAATAAGCATCGAGCCGGGATTTTAAGTGTCCCAGATTTTATTATTTCAGTTGGTATGCATCCCCCCCAAGTTTAACAAAATGAGAATATGCCTAGACAAAGAAATGTATTTGTCATGATCCACTCCACTCGTTGTTTTGGTTCTCTGTCAGTTCACTCTCTATGCCATACAGAGTTCCCCAACAGAGCATACTATATTTGGTAGAGGACAAATCGTGTAAGTGTTTCACGTTCTAGCCACCCGTCTACTCCGAAAACAAACTGTGCAGTAAAGCTATGGACTACGTCTGTTATGGCTAGGGATATGCTTTTGGAGCAATGTCAAACTCATTTGATCAGCGCCGATACAGTGCATCCGGAAAGTATTCACAGCCCTCCACTTTTTTCACATTTTGTTCTGTTACAGCCTCATTCCCTTTACCCTCAAATTTCTACACAAAACACCCCATAATGACGATGTGATTTTTTTGTGTGAACATTTCAGCAAATTTATTAGAAATAAAAAAATAACAAATCACTTCTGCACAAGTATTCACAGCCTTTGCCACAAAGCTCAAAATTGAGTTCAGGTGCATTGAGTTTCCCCTGATCATCCCGGAGAGGTTCCTACAGCTTAATTGGTAAATTCAGTTAATTGGATGATTTGGAAAGGGACACACCTGTCTATATAGGGTCCCACAGGTGACCTGCATGTCAGAGCACAAACCAAGCATGAAGTCAAAGGAATTGTCTGTAGACCTCTGAGACAGGATTCTCTCGAGGCACAAATCTGGGGAAGGGTATAGAAAGATTTCTGGTGCTTTGAATGTTCCAATGAGCACTGTGGCCTAAATCATCTGTAAATAGAAGAAATTCCGACCCACCAGGACTCTTCTGGAGTTGACTGTGGCCACGCGTCTAAACTGAGCAATCGGGCCGAAGGGCCTTAGTCAGGGAGCTGACCATGAACCAGATGGTCACTCTGTCAGAGCTCCAGCGGTCCTCTGTGGAGAGAGGAGAACCTCCCAGAAGGACAATCATTTGTGCAGTGCTCCACCAATAAGGCCTGTATGGTACAGTGGCCAGACGGAAGCCACTCCTGAGTAAAAGGCGCATGGCAGCCAGCCTGGAGCTTTCCAAAAGGCACCTGAAGAACTCTCAGACCATGAGAACGAAAATGCTCTGGTCTGACGAGACAAAGATTAAACTCTTTGGCGTAAATGCCAGGCATCATTTTTGGAGGAAACCAGGCACTGCTCATCACCTGACCAACACCATCCCTACAGTGAAGCATGGTGGTGGCAGAATCATGCTGTGGCGATGTTTTTCAGCTGTGGGAAGTGGGAGATTAGACAGGATTGAGAAAAAGATGAATGCAGCAATGTACAGAGACATCCTCGATGACAACATGCCACAGAGCGCTGAGGACATCAGACTGGGGCGAAGGTTTACCTTCCAACAGGACAATGACCCGAAGCACACAGCCAAGACAACGAAGGAGTGGCTTCAGGACAACTCTGTGGATGTCCTTGAGTGGCGCAGCCAGACCCCAGACTTGAATCCAATCGAACATCTCTGGAGAGATCTGAAAATGACTGTGTACCGACGCGCCCCATCCAACCTGATGGAGCTTGAGAGGTGCTGCAAAGAGGAATGGGGGAAAATGCCCAAAGATAGGTGTGCCAAGTTTGCGGCATCATATTAAAAAATACTTGAGGCTGTAATTACTGTCAAAGGTGCATCAACAAAGTACTGAGCAAAGGCTGTGAATACTTACGGTATGTGTCTTAGTTTTGTATTTTTAATACATTTACAAACATTTCCAAAAAACCTTTATCACATTGTTGTCATGGGGTGTTGTGTGTAGAATTTTGAGGAATAAAAATGAATTTATTCCATTTTGGGATGAGGTTGTACCACAACAAAATGTGGAAAAAGTGAAATACTTTCCGGAAGGCACTGTAGAAAGAAAACTAGCTCAGTGCAAACAACTCCCAACGGCATTTAGACAGTCTATCACATAAGAAATGTTTGTTTTTATAGCGTCATTATAGACTTGTAAAACTTATTGTGACACTTGTCTGCATCCTTCATTTCCAAAAAGAAGACTATATACTGATGTTGCAGTTTTCTAAAAGGAAGAGATCATTGCCAAAATAATGGAAATTTGTGGCTGTATTTTTTGCAATTGTTATAATTAATTTTACTGTATTAATTTCTGTAAGTGCAATTTTGTCATGTACGTCATTTTCATATTAAGGTGCTCTGAAAAGGACTTTCAACATGTACACTTGGTTTTAAAAATATGATATGTTTTTAAAGGTTGTTTTTGAACCACATTTTCTTTATTATTATCCATCCATCCATTTTCTGAGCCGCTTCTCCTCACTAGGGTCGCGGGTGTGCTGGAGCCTATCCCAGCTATCATCGGGCAGGAGGCGGGGTACACCCTGAACTAGTTGCCAGCCAATCGCAGGGCACATACAAACAAACAACCATTCGCACTCACAGTCACACCTACGGGCAATTTAGAGTCTCCACTTAATGCATGTTTTTGGGATGTGGGAGGAAACCGGAGTGCCCGGAGAAAACCCAAACAGGCACGGGGAGAACATGCAAACTCCACACAGGCGGGGCCGGGGATTGAACCCGGGTCCTCAGAATTGTGAGGCTGACGCTCTAACCAGTCGTCCACCGTCCCGCCTGTACTTAAATGATTCATGTGAAATACAATAGAAATTTATTTCACGAATGAGTACCCAGGTTCAAGTCCAGCCTCACCTGTGTGAAGTTTGCATGTATGGGTTTTCTCCGGGTACACCGGTTTCCTCCCACATTCAAAAAACATGCATGGTAGGTTAATTGAAGACTCTAAATTGCCCAGAGGTGTGAATGTGAGTTTGAATTGTTGTTTGTCTTTGTGTGCCCTGCGACTGGCTAGCGAGCAGTTCAGGTACCCTGTACCCTGCCTCTCGCCCAGAGTCAGCTGGGATAGGCTCCAGCACACCTGTGACCCGAGTGAGGATAAGCGGTATGAAAAATGGATGGATGGATAGTAACATTATGCATTTTGAAGATTTAATTCAGTGATTCTTTCATATAACATTAGAAGGAGCCCGCATTTCACTGGTGGTACTTGTACCACACTTACCACACTGACCTAGATGAACTTTCAGAAAGTAAAGTGGAAAGTTGATATATCTTTTACACACTATTTATTTTAGTCAACTAAATCTAGTGTATTTTTTGTCAACTATAATCTTATGGCATTTAGTCAACTACGTTTGTAAAACTAGACAAACAAACAATTTACAACCCCAATTCCAATGAAGTAGGGACGTTGTGTTAAACATAAATTAAAACAAAATACAATGATTTGCAAATCATGTTCAACCTATATTTAATTGCATATACTACAAAGACAAGATATTTAATGGTCAAACTGATAAACTTGATTGTTTTTAGCAAATAATCATGAACTTGGAATTTTATGGCTGTAACACATTCCACGTATGTTTAACGCAACGTCCCAACTTCATTGGAATTGGGGTTGTAGATGACAAAATTATGACTAAAACTAAATTATATCTTAGTTAAAAAAGGTAAATCAAAATATTCTGTAAAAAGTAATGCGTCCATTTTCTCCCAATGCAGACACTACACCCCAGAGTTTTAAGATCAAGATGCCCATCAATGCAACAACAGTTTGTGTCTGTAACCGTCACTCGAGCATCATATGCTCTGACAATATCAAACTAAGACGAGCCGCACTTTTCTCCTGGTTTTACTAATATCAGTGAGGATGGAGATGACAGGAAAACATTTTGCTTACGCGGATGGATTGCAAACAGTGGGGTCAATCCAGCCTTAAATATAGACACACTGTATCCGATGTAATTTGAAGATAGAACATGAAGTTGATGCCATATGGTTTCAGTCTGGAAATGAAACAGTTTAAGTCTTTATTACAGGCTGAGCAAAAATAAACAAGCTGTGCACAAGTGAGTTTTTGTGTTAAGTGTGTAATTAAATCGAGCATTCCGCTATAAACTCAAAAAGAAAGTCTGTCGAACAGAAAAAGCTTCACAGTTACCTTGCCAAAACAACTAGCAGAATTAGAATAGTTTTTGCTCTTTACTTGAGGACAAATATAATGGTGTGCTCAAAACCTTCATTAATTATGCATGCTTATATGCACATAAATCAAATACAAAAAATATTGTGTAGTCAATCAGATACTGTGGGCATTGATTTTCACTGGGGCATGAGGGTTAACGCTGCAGGCTTCTGATTATGAACAGAGTTCAAAGTTGTAGCCTGGCTCTCCGTTATCGTTGAACACATTTTGCATTATGCACTTCGCCGTTTTACAAAAACAGTTTTTCTCACCCAAAAACTAACTCTCAGCACCCAGACATGACAAAGGCATCCTTAGTGAGGGGTTTCCCTGATTGACAGGCTAATTCTCCAATCATAACAGCGCCATTCCATTCCATTCGTTGTGTCTCAAGTCAAGTCCAGATTCTGGCACTCCAAAGTCCAAGTCAAGTGCTTTAGCTTTTATAAAGTCATCAAAACAGTGACTTGCGTCCATAAAAGCTTGAATGCAGCCAACTTGAAATCATAACTAGGAGCCTTGTGAATATTGTTAGCACACATTGCTACATTTTCAGTTTGTTAAATAACACCCCCCCCCCCCCCCCCCCCCCCAAAGAAATCCTGTCAAATTGTTGTATTTGATTAAAATCTGATTAGTTGAAATTCAAAGCCTCTAATGAATTATGATAACAATTATTCCAGCGAGTCCTACCACAGGCACCACCAAGTAGTTAGCGCGTCTGCCTCACAGTTGTGTGGTTCAGGTTTCGGATCTCGGTTCTTCAATTTGCCTGTTCTCCCAGGACTGGCATAGGTTTTTCTGTGGATACTCCAGCTTGCTCTAAAATTCCAAAAACAGACGACAGATGAAGCGTATTTTCACACAAGCCCCATCACACTCTAGTTCGTTTAACCCCTTGATATGGTTCAGTTGGGCTCTTGTGAATGCAGCAAATAACGCTGATGCAGACTAAATTTATCAACTGCTCTGAGTGCTCCTGCTTAAGGTGGTTGATGTACAGCTTCAAAAGCACTCTGGAGCAGTTGGTATGTGATGTGAAAGCCATGTGACCTTGATCACCTATGAACCTATTCTCTTTAACAATGGCTTAATCTCTTCATTGTATTCTGTGATGCAGCGTGTGCGCACTAGTAGTAGCGAAAAGCATCGGCAGCTAACAGGATGAAGCGAGGTGTCATTGATACGCTCCCAAAACCCGCAAAACTAATTATGGTGTTATAACTACAGGTGGCATGTAAACAGATTAGACAGTTGACTTCCCGGGCACGTCTTTGGCTTAACTTGTTTGCAGTTAGCACGCACATAGATGTCTGATAGCACCATGTATTTTCGTCACACACACGAGGATAATGTGCTGGTCATAGGCATGCATTTAAAATGCACTCACCTATTTGATGGTGTATTGTATTCTGCTAGATTATCCATATAATTAAAGTTTTCCATAAATCCCAGTATTTCTTCCTTTTGTGTTTATTTGAACTGGTTTATTCGCTCATCACTAGCTCCTAAACCGTCTTGTTTATATTCTTGTGACTAATAATAAAGGAAAGTGAATATTGCAGCGTGGCGAGACTACTACAGGGAGTGCACGAGTAATGTATAATTGGCCCGACAGAATTGTGACAACAAACTCAAGACAAAAAATTGGCAGAATGTATTTAGGGAGTTCGTGGTTGAGCTTAGCTTTGTTAAAGTCCCCAAGAATAAGAGGGGTGAGTCTATGCGTTGTTTTTTTCAATTTCGTTTACTTGTTCAGCGAGTGTTAGCAGTAGCTGTTGGTGTTGGTGAAAGAAAGTCCGGGGTGGACTCCCTGATGTTTAGTAAGTCTTCCCTTGTGTAAGTGAGTCGTGTAATGTCTCCAAAGACTATGGAAAAACAAAAACATAGACAATACTATGCAGCACGTAACAGAGACGTCCACACAGATAAGCGCCGTCTTGGAAACCATATCACACGCCCACTAGTGATACCAGGGCCTCAATCTGGAGCCAGGCCCAAGCGCTGGACACCATTTATAAGGGGGCTGTCAAGGTGCAGAATGGGAATTCAGAAGCAGCTGACAGGTACTGAACGAGTCTGCCACCGGTTTCATATTAAACAGTGTTGGCTTGCCATACAATATATATCCCCCCTTCCTCAGATTACTCAAAATATTTTTTATTCTAGAAATAGATTACCAGGGTCAAGTATCAATCTGCCTGCCCACCACTACTTTCTGCATAGAATGATAGCCAGGAGAGTGAAAAGTAAAGCTTATCCAAGCCTTGGTGGTAATTGTCACGGTTTGGCAGGCCAATCAGTTTCAAGCCACTGAGTGAAATGTCTGAACGTGTGCTTTAGGTCCTTGTATGCACACACACGCACACTTAAAAATACAAAAATACTTCTAAAATATTGCATCATACACTAGTATAGACTAAAAACTGGAAGGAAAACATGCTTTTGATATGTAAATTTGATAGGAAAATTAATGAAAGAATAGATTTCTAAAGAAAGATGAGGTAAATCTGTTTTAGGCTAGATTCACGCTGTAGGTTCAAGTGCCCCATGCCGATCTAATGCCTATATATGATTTTTTTGGAGTCAGGCAGGCCCCGTAAAAATATTTAGCTCATTCAAAAATGTTCCTATATTTTTTTACTTTATCTAAAATTGCCTGTTCTACAGAATCGTGCAAACAATCTGTAAAAAAGAGCATACAATTGTGTTACTTCTAAGCTGACATTCCAAAATCCCTGATGAATGCCACCAACACGCGTATGTATGCATTCATTATTTAGCATTTTAAAGTTGTCAACAATCGCAACAAACCAACACGACATCCTGCACAAGATCCATCATTCCATTCGTTGCATGAGCTGCTGACAGCAAATCAGCAGCTATTTGTCGAATATATGTTGACCTTTTGTGTGAACAGTCATCATTAAATGAATGACTCCAAACACAACAGATTTGCCACCACAATGCTGCCACAACAGCAAACATCATCGGGATGTGCTCACGAGAGCTGCCATTACAGGAAGTGTGTGTGTTCAAGTCAGATGTTGACATGCAAACTTAATGGCCTTCAGAATCTGAATCATCTTTATTTGCCAAGTATGTCCAAAAAACACACAAGGAATTTGTCTCCGGTAATTGGAGCCGCTCTAGTACAACAACAGTCAATTAACAGAGAACACTTTTGAAACATAAAGACATTGACAAAAACAGTCACTGACCAATAAAGGGTTGCTAATTATCTGGTAATGCCGATACAATTTTTTATTTTTTATTTTTGGACAATTGTGCAAAAAGATGTAAAGTCCTCTAGCACTTAGAGCAGTTCGAATGACTAATATAGCAATAGTCCGGTCCAATGACCATTGTGCAAAGGGTGCCGAGACTTCAAGCGAGTAGTGCGATAATCTGGGACAATGCTGATTGTGCAAATGTTGCAGATACTCCTCAATCAGTGTGCAAATGGAGCAGATGCTACTCTGGCATGAGTGGCCAGTATTGGTCAACAACAGATATGCAAATAGTGCAGCGCGGCGAGACTACTACAGTGAGTGCACGAGTAATATATAATTGGCCCACCAGAAATGTGACAGCAAACTCAGACAAAAAAAACAATGTATTCAATATATACAATGTATTGGAAATACCATATACCAAATACTGTATACCATGCTGTTGTATAGAAAAAAATGCTAATATTCAAAAAGGGTTTCTATTCCGTAAAAAAAAAATTATTTTTAGAATTTGAGCCAGTTTTTCCTAAAGATATGACTATAACCCCAGTAAAACAGAATGCAGTTGCTGAGAAATTGGCTAAAATGATTGTGCAAGATTTGTATCCATTTTAAGTTGTGGGTGACAAAGGATTGAGAAGCTACACTAATGCCATCCATTCGTCCATTCATTTTCCATGCCGTTCATCATCACTAGGGTCGCCGGCGTACTGGAGCCTATCCCAGCTATCTTTGGGCGAGAGCCGGGATACACCCTGAACAGGTCGCCACCCAATCGCAGGGCACATATAAAGAAACAACCATTCACACTCGAGCCCTTCGTCCAATGGATGCACTTCCAAGCAGGAAAACACCCCCCCCCCCCCAAAATAAAAAACAAAAATCACATATTTTGGTAATAAATTAATATAAGCAACAAAGAAATGTGAGGAGCTACTTGGTAGCCATAAGATATGGCCCTTTTTAGCACACCGAACCAAAAAGAGCTGAAATTCCTATCAGTGCTGCACAGTAAGCCAGGCAAGTGAACCGTAATAACATCCGTGACAATTGCCAACACAGTTTCTGTACTTTTGCAGTTGTGTGACAGACTAAGGTCATGAACTTTTAAAGGTCTGACTTATCCTTGCAGTGCAGAAAGATCTCCAAAATTTCACCTTGCCAGGGGTAGAGCACCAATGCAATTGAGCTAATGGCTGTACCACAATTTGAACTTATTATTTTATATTTATTCTACTCATATATGAGATGCAGTACATGTTAAATTTTTTTGCTGTTTCTGTATCAAGCAAAATGTCATTTTCACCATTGCTGGAAGAATCCTTTGTTTTCTAAATTGGTGGTGCTTCTGACTTTTTGCGACCCGTGGAGTCCGTCTTTGTTCTCGAAGAAACCTAACTACAAATACATAACTGTCACCAGTAGTCTCCAAATACGTCACATATGTTTTTATTTAACACGTGGAGAGTTTGAACCTGGAACAAATACACTTTACATTATAAGTTACATTACCATAAAGTTCTTAGCAATGGCTTAACAATGCAACTTAATTGCAAATGTCATGTTCTCGTCAATCCTTCACTTATCTTTGACTCACCAAAATCATACTGTTACTGTTGATGCATTTTTCGATGAGTTCCACATTAAAGTCTTAACTGTTCATGTTTTCAAATCGAATCCACATTGAAGCACGGGGATCATCATGCTGAAAATGTGACATAAAGCCTACGATGCAGTCAAGCTGTGGCTCAAATCAAGTTGGGGTGTTCATTTCATTTCAACACCGCTTATCCTGGTTAGGGTCGCGGGACGCTGGAGCCTATCCCAGCTAACTTCGGGCGAAAGGCGGACTACACCCTGAACTGGTCGCCAGTCAGTCGCAGGGCACATATAGACACGGACAACCATCCGCACTCACATTCACACCGTCACTGAGTGGGAACTGAACCCACGCTGCCTGCACCAAAGTCAGGCGAGTGTACCACTACACCATCAGTGAAGTTGGGGTGTTGTTACTTGTATTTGTTTCCTACAGTAACAGATTTTTTCCCCCCTCTCATATTTGTATGTTTTCAATTATTTTGCGGGTGCAGCTTCTATACCGGTGCCCCTTTTTTACAATATATCTCACTATAGTTTTCCTAGGTTTTTCCCGAAGATGGCCATTTTGACATCTCTATTTCTGGCTTTGCTTTTCACTTTGCCTTAAGCCTCTTTTATCTGAAAGAGGACAACCTAAAAAGCAATAATTATGGTACAGAAACGGGCAACCGGCAGCTAAAAACACAAACAGTTAAACTAGGGAAATAGAGGGAGGCAAAATGCACCCCAAATCTAAAAACAAGTCGGGAACAAGAAGAAAGGTGGCAACTAAAACATAATCCCCTTGTGGCCAATAAAAAAAAGTAGTGACGTAACTCCTTTATCTGAGTGTGCCATACAAATCTCAGTCTATTTTCTGTTTTGGCTGCATGGATAGTTCGGACAGTAAGCTAGAGAATATTCTGGGTTGAAGAAAAGGTGGAGAGTCACGAGATGGTTCCAAATGAAAGGAGGCCAGTCTGTGGATGTCGGCGTTCCCATGCTGCTCAAAGGCAATGCCCAGCCCTGCATCTCCTCCTCCCCTTCCTCTGGGTGAGCTTCTGAGGCAGGGAGCACAGTGTATTGGTGAAGGGGGTCTCTGTGGCTGGGGGACAGAGGAGAGGAGAGATGGAAGGGTAGGAACAGAGGTCTAGTTGCACAAAACCTATAAGGGTTCTTCCCGGAGGGAGCTTCTCAAGCCAATTCAGAACACCATGCTGGCTCTATGGAGACAACCAGGCTGTCTCCCTCTTGCTCACACGCATTCGCACACAAGCACAGTTTGTCCAATTTATGCCTGGACCCAGCCTGTCAGGCATGGCTTGTTAGAATATATTTCAGCAGGAGAAACAGCTTGTCCTCGCTGTCACGTTTATCAGAGGGCGAAAGATCAGCATAGATAGACAGCACCATGTATTTGTGGAAATGCAACTTCTTGAATAGTTATGTCTAAGAATTGTTGAAGATTTTGAAATAATCTGAGGTTTACATACTGAATATAGAACAGGTAGATGAAACGTTTAATGTAAAAGGGCTTACTTGAAGTATCACATCAGGCTTCTATCCCCTCCCCCCCCCAAAAAAAATTATCATAGTCGGTGTAAATTTGACAGAGGCCAGCAAAGTAATTCCACTGTTGCACCTCATGGCTCAGATTGTCTTGTTTAGAAATAAATGCCTTAGTAAAAAATACATTCTTACTCTAGGGCACCATTTTGCTGGTGCTTGTACAACGTAAAGCCCAGTCCACACATAACGACTTTTTAACATCTTAAGGCTGTAGTCCAAGCAATATGACCAAACTCAACTGAACTCTCAAGCAGTGTGTGGGGTTCCACACCAATTTTCATGAGCGGCTACTGGTTTTGCAACAATTCAAAATTTTAACCGCCGGTGCACGGGGACAGAACAGCCGCCGTACCGCCCCCAAATCATTCAAATACAATATACAAAGTAACAATTACATTTTTATAACAATAATTTGTAATGTTCCTGTGGATAAAATAGCGAAGCTTGTGACCAAAATGTATGCAAGCGGTACATAGCGCACTGGGTACATTGAAGTGAATGGGAGCAAGCCTCTTAAAATATCCACACACTCACTTTTATTCTTGTCCATGTCCTCTCTCTTTAGCAACTCGCTTCTTCAACTATTAATCTATTTGTTGTTTTTTTTTTATGTGATAAAGTACAAAATCCAGTATGTGCAGCATTAAAGGCCCATACAAGCTTGCTGGGTGTCCATATGTATACCCAGATGCTCACTGTGCGGTTGCCAACTGTCATTTTCAGTGATGGTCGGGTCCAATCGGGTACGACCGCATCGCGCAGTGTGCGGCAAGCCTTACCCGATTTTTTAAATAAGTGGGACCCAAAACATAACGAGGGGGGGGAGAAAAATCAGTATGTGTGTTCTTACTGCTGTTACGGTGTGTGTGTGGTGTACTCAAGATAACCAAAACAGTACACCAAACACATGACAATATCTCCACCGACAATTCCCCAGTCTCCTCTCGCAAACCAGACTGACCTGTCATGGCACAGAATGGTGCAACAAGGCATCAATCTATGCTGGTAAAATGAAGGAAAGAAGAAAGAGTGGTAATAGAAAATGAACTAGACTAAGCTACGCTATGTGATAGCTTATCTGGTAATTTCATTGTGGTTGCAAACTGTGCTCCTTGTCATTTGTATTGTAGTGCCTGTCTTGGGAGAAAACAAACAAACCCTCAACACAACCTCCTCTATTTGAGTCCCAGAACAGAGCGGGCTTCAGGTCCCTTCCTAATTGGCTGACGGTGTCGGACCTCGCAAATGACTACAGATATATAATATGAGCTATGATATGACATGAGATATATGCTTTTTGATTGTAAATATAACAAATCGTTAAATATTTACAATTGTTGGCCCCGACCTTTTTCACAGCAGAACGTGTAGAAATAATCACTTTTAACACACCCCACACCAGAAGATAATTGGTCAGGATAATCTTTCTGAGCCACAGTAATCAGGTATTTGCTGACGTAGCACTTGCACAGACAAGGACACTCAAATTAGGCCTTATTATCGCTATGTGTGCACTCCCCAAGTACCATGCATGGAATAATTGTAGAGAAACATGAGAATAAAGTGTTGCATTTTACACCAGCATTCTATATTACAATGGTGCATCGATTTACTAGTTTAATTCATTCCATGACCACACTCTAAACTAGGGTTGGGCATCGAGAACCGCTTCTCCCGGAATCGTTCAAATAAAAAATATTTGGTTCCCAGTTTCGATGCCTACAGTCCGCCGACCCCCAAATAAGAAAGTGGCGAAAACCAACGAAGAAGAACGCGCACCAAGCCGTGGTTGTGCCCAACAGCAGTGGTGAACAAAAGCGTTAACTATGTTAAAATAAATGACCAGTCACCTCAGTGCAACACTTGTATTAAGATTATCCTGTGCAAAGGGGGCTTTCACGATGTGGAGAACGCTGACGTGCTCCCTGCCGCTCTGAGCCTCAAGGCTTCTTTATACTCGCGTGGACGACGACCACCCTGACATCACTGCGGCTGTCCCGCGCGTAGTTTGCGTTTATACTCGAGCGCAACCCACGCGCCCAGTTTTGAAAATATACTGCAGTTCACCTCCAAGTCGGGGGTGCCGCTACAGCTGGTATTGGCTAGGACACCACAGGGTGGAGTTTCCTCCTTTTGCCTTTTGCCCATTTCCGGGAGCCGTTTTTACTTTCCTTTCAGTAACAAGGAACAAAGCAACAACAATGGCGACCGTGGAACTGTCTCTGCTAGAACAAATGGACCTAGATGACCAGAAGATACGTTGAATTATGCTGCAAAATCGATCGAGAAGGCGGCGGCGTAGATGGTTTGTAGAACCAAGTGGCATGCTGAGTACGTCATCACAGCATGTGACTAAAACAGACCAATCACGAGAGATGATCTATGCGGCGTTCTACGCACAGCAACAATTTTTGCCGTGTGTACGTCAAGCTACGCAGAGGGGCCGCGCAGGCCAATTCGTCGGTCACGTGATGCAATGCGGGCGTTGTCGGCCGCGCGAGCGCAGGAGTATAAGGAGGCCGACACTGTGCGAAGCTTCAGTCAAGTCAATTGGGTGAGTGAAACAAAATACGTCTATGCCAACATTGAGGCAGCTAACAAGTTAAACGGTGGGTTGCAGTCTTGCACTGATGGCTTTTAGCATTTATTTTAGTATTCAAACCAACATAAGAGCTGTTGACAGCCACGAAAAGAAAACAGAAATTACTTTACCATACTGGAAGGAAGGAAAGAAAGAAGAAACAGTCTCATGACAAGCTTAACATTGAGCTAAAACGTCACCAAAGGTCAAACTAGCATCTTTTCATCACAACGAATTGGGACTAAATTCACAAAAATGTTGTCTCACAGTATCACAAACACTAACCTTGTGCCTTATAAGTGGGTAGGTAAAGGAATCAACGTTTTATAGCATTTGGTTCCATTACTTTCATTTTCAAAATTCACCGGTGTCGTGTGAAGTTACTTTTCGTGCCAAAATGCTGAGTTCCGGAATTGCTCAAATTCAAACGATGTCCAACCCTACTCTTAACTCAAAACAGTTGTATCAAATCATCTTTCATTATTGAAATGAACAGAAAAGCCATTTATCTCTTCCGGTATCCCAAAACACACCAATAAAAATGTAAGGTGTAAGAAAAATAGAACTTTACAGTCTTAAACTGTAAAATACAGTGATCTAAGACATAATGTAAAAACTGAAACAATTTGTGTATCATTACAGCATAATTCAATGGGCATTGAGATTATGCTATGTGTGCTCCTTGGCCACCAGGAGGCAGTATAACACATACAAACATACTACACGGGAGTGGGGGTTGGGGGGTGTGTGTATGGGGGGTGAGATCCCCTCTATGGACTCTGGAACCATAGTCCTGAAAGTGGTTGGACTCATCTTCGTGTTGGCGTTACTTCTGAGTTGTTCTTATATATATTTTTTTTAATGATTTTTGCCTTTATACACCACCACAATGGCTTGGACATGCTTTATTTAGCATTGGCAGAGTAGTGGCAAATGCTGCTGCCTTTCACGCAGACAGCGCAGATTCGATACCCAGTCGAGACCCAGCCACAGCAGGTTCCAACCACAGATTTAAAAAAAAAAAAAAAAAAAAAAAAAAAACAACGGTGGGTTGTTTCAAGATGGGCAGCTGACAAAAATTGTGCCAAACAAAATATGTGAGTGACTTGCTGTGGCGACCTCTGATGGGACAAGCTGAAAGTCGCAACAACTACGATGATCAGCCTTATTTGAGGTACCACAAAAATATGCCACTTACTATTTATGAATTACAGTCATTTCAAGCAGAGGAGAACCTCCATTTTCATTTGACAATTGTAAACATAATATATTTAACGCTCTCTGTAAATGTAATAAATAAATTGTAAAAAGTGTACTGTTTCTCCATCACCAAATACAGTTTTGTGTCCGTCTGTGTCAATGGGGATGTGTTTGTAAAACTTTTAAAAACTTTTTTTCCCCCCATATTTACCAGATTATTATTATTATTATTATTATTATACAATTTAAAATCTGTTCAACCAAAGCGTAGGCCTCTAGGTCTGAACTGTCTTTATATTTTAAAACCGTTTAACACATTACATCAGCAGCAAATTGGGGACAAACTGACTCATGTTTGTTGGAATTCCTACATTGCCAGACTAAGCAACATGCATATGCATGCCCAAATGCGAGCGCATGCGCACGCACACACACGCACAGTCGTAATAATATTTGGCTATTTTGGTTGATTGTCTTTGATGTGAGCTTCCAGTCCCTGCATGGTGCATCGTCTGCCTGCAGCTTGCCAGCTTCAAAAGCTGAGCTGACCTAATTTCCTCGTCCTCCTGCTGAGTCTTACATACTGCAGATGGTCGGACACAGGGAGCTGATCATCACGTTTGCAACAACACATTTTGTTCTAGTCACCTTCGCTCTCTGACCGCCTGAAAGGCAGCTGGTGTCAGTATGTGTGAGTTGTTCACACAGGTCATGGTTTCATCTCTGGCAAGAGTTGTCCACATTTTCCCGCTTTCTGGCCTTCACAGTATTCTAAAAGTCATCGTTAATTGACTGCTTGAAACTCTGCGGGATGTTGACGTTTCCTTCATATGGTTCATACAGGGTTTTCCCGACCAATGTTAGACTGACTGACTGTTTGTAGATGTTTTTGAATAATTAAAATATGAAATCAATTACATGGTTGTATTTTCCTCATGATTCATTGAACTCCAAAATATATTTCGAGTATTTAATAGTTTATAAAGGTTAAGGGATAAAAACAAAAAGGCAAGCTTGCAGGACTAAATGTTTTGGTACTTCCTTGATATTTCACCTTTCTACATTCAAGTTATTTGATCTTTGTAGACTGACACATTCACTCATGTTGCATGATTAATCTAAGATTTTGGCCTCACTGCCCTGTCTGTCAGAAAACAATATTACGTGGCTCACCATATAGTTTGCATGTCTACCCGGTTAAACCATAATCTGTAGTACAGTCACGCATAGCGGATGTCTACTTTGGACACACGAATTAAGTTCTGATTGCAGAGATGGAAATGAAGTTATGGAAACACAAATGCTGACACTTACAAGTGGTTCGTATATGCATTGAATTCATACTTTAATAGAAAGTGTTTCATATCGATATTCATCTGTTTCCTACCCCATTAAATCATTGTTGATATTTTTGTGTGAAATCAAGTTGATCAGTGTCTTCACATCGATGAATATCATTAAGTATTCATTATAACAAAGGTAATCTGCGTACATTTATTTCACAAGTGTGTATAAAACTGGTGGCCCTTCCCATTCATCAGTACCCAAAAAGTAGCTCTAAGTTTCAAAAAGGTTGGTGAACCTTGCTTTAAATGTAATTTACAGTTTACCTCCCACCATACCCATGACAGACAACTCATTACATTAGTGTTATTATTATCTTGGTGTGGTCAGTTGTTTTTAAACATTACTATTATTAGAATCAGAATCACCTTTATTGGCCAAGCATGTTAAAACACACTAGATATTTTTCTTTGGTAGGTACTGCCACTGTGGACAGCAAAAAAATTTAAAAAAAAGCCACTATAACAATAACATGGGTTTGGTTAAGACAGCACAGGTTTTCCATTCCAAAGTGGCAGTCAGACTTGATGCTAATATGGCAACTTTATCCATCCATCAATCCATTTTCCATAAAGCTCATCCTCACTAGGGTTGCGGACGTGCTGCAGCGTATCCCAGCTGACTCTGGGCAAGAGGTGGGGTACACTCTAAACTGGTCGCCATTATCTAATTATAATGTTTAAAAAAAAATACAATGTATTTATGAGTTTACAGTGTCTCATAGTAAAATACTTTATTCACTTGATTATACAAAATGGCCAGCTGCAGTATTCTATACACACACACACACATATGTATATATATATATATATATATATATATATATATATATATATATATATATATAAAATTATTCTGTTCAGGAGATAAATTTATAATTGGTGGGTCTTACAATCTCAACAAAACAAATAGGGCACTTCACTATTGCCTGTCAAAAGTTGACACTACTGTAAGGCCAGTGGTTTGGAGGTCACAGCACTTTACACACACAAGCCATTCAATTGTGTGCGCCCCAGCGGGTAAGCAGACAAGCATTGGCTGTGGGTGTGTGTATGCAAGTGAAACGGTTACATACAGACCATATCAACTCCATCCTTGGAGACATTATCGCCCTGCCTTTTCCACAAGCTGTGCAGCAAGCCTCGATGCACATGGTGAGAAAATGATTGAGAGGGATACTGAGAGACAGGCAACACATAGTTTTGCTAGTATTTCTTTGATCATCTCCAAAAATGTCAAGCAAGCCTGAACAGAATAAGCAGCATAGAAAATAGATGGATATATAATTTCTTGGAAATGACATCCAACCATTTTATAAACCCCTTATCCTCATTTGCAACCGTTACTGTCATATGTGTGTGTGTGTTCCGGGTTTTGTCTTCCCCCCTGTTTCACACACACCTGCTCCTGTGAGCATCTTCATCACCTGTGCCTCGTTCACCCTAATTACCCCTTGTATATAACCTCGTGTCTCATTTCCTCTCGTTGCCAGTTCGTTGTACCTTGTCGTCGCGTTCCAGCATTCCTTGTTTCCACGTCATAGATTCACAGTAAGACTTGACCCTGTTCCGATTATCGACCTTGTCTCTTTGCCTCATGTTTTTGGATACTGTTGCCTCTCTTGGATTGCCTGCCTGTGTACCGACCTATGCCCGTCTATTAAACCTCTCTTTTTGGAAACTGTCAATTTGTTTTGGAGTCGTGCATTTTTGGGTCCTATCCTCTGTTCCGTTCATGACAGAACGAACTGGCCAGAACATGGACCCAGCAGACTCAGACCCGGTGCGCAAAGCCCTTCAAGCGCAGGGTCAACGCCTCGCGAAGCAGGATGAGCAGATTGCCGCCCTCCACCTTCATCTAGAGGGACTGTCAAGGAATCAGGACAATATGATGAGGCAGGTGGCCTCGCAGTTTGAACTTCTTTTGAAATTTTTTCAAGAGAAGGAACCAGTGGGCACCACACCCAGTACTGCCACGGAATTTCCGTGTGAAGTAGTCACCATGCAGCCACCTGCCACCTCCGCTGCTGCTGTCTGCCCACAGCTCTCTCGACTGGAGAGGTTCTCTGGAGAATCTGGGAACATTAAGCCGTTCATCACGCAGTGTGAACTCCACTTTGAACTGCAGGCAGCCGCCTTCCCCACCGAGCGGGCAAAGATCGCATTCGTCATTTCCCACCTGACTGGTCGTGCGGAGGCGTGGGCTACTGCTGAATGGAGCCGCAATTCCGCCGCGTGTCATTCATGGGCTTTTTTCGTCAAGACTATGGAGCAAATTTTTCAATTTTCCACTCCTGATCGTGAGGCAGCTCGCTCCCTTGTCACCTTACAACAAGGCAAGCGCAGGGTGTCAGATTACGCGATTGAGTTTCGCATTCTAGCAGCTGAGACTCATTGGAATAATCGGGCGCTACTCGATGCCTTTTTTCAAGGACTATCCCCCGCCGTCAAGGATCATTTAGTCCCGCTAGACCTGCCAACTGACTTGGACACTCTCATCGCTCTCGCCCTCAAGATCGACAGAAGGCTTTTGGATCGCGAGCTGGATGGAGATCGGCGGAGGGATGCATCACCGCGCACTTGGAGGACGAGCCTCGGTGACAAGCCAAACCAAGGCAGATTCCCTGCTGCCAGTCTCAATCCACTGGCTAGCGTCACCACGGATGAGCCCATGCAACTGGGCAGGTTCCGTCTCTCCCCTGAGGAACGTCAACGCCGGCTGAGGGAAGGGCGGTGCTCACGGAATGACCCAACTGCGGTCAGTTGGGTCATTCCGTGAGCAACTGTCACGTCAAAGTTGCCGGTGCCGGTAGCCAGGGCACGGGAGAGGTGAGTCTGAATTTCATTAAGGAAGACCCTACACGGGTTCTTCCTAAAGTGACACTATGCTCTCCTGATCAAGAAATTCATACACCTGTTTTAATTGACTCTGGTTCTGATGCAAACTTACTCAACTCCATCCTTGTTAGACGTATGCACCTTAGAACCTTTGGAATAAAACGCCACCGCAACACCTATGCTGCAGACGGCAGTTTTATGGGCAAGATCACTCACCGCACCCAAACACTCACATTGACATTCCCTGATTCTCACTCGGAACGTATTAGTTTTCATGTTTTTGACGCCATAAATCATGACGTTATCTTAGGGAACCCATGGTTGAAATTACATAACCCCCACATTGACTGGTCCTCTGGGCAGGTTATGTCATGGGGCAGCAATTGCGCCCGGAACTGTTTCAAGCCGCCACGTGATGTTCAGGGTCATGTTTCTAAGGACACTCCACAGACCCCATCTGCGGATCCTGATTTATCTCAAGTGCCCACCTGTTATCAGGATATTAAAGATGTTTTTTCCAAGTCCAAGGCCAAATCCCTTCCACCCCACAGACCTTATGACTGTGCTATTGACTTGCTGCCTGGAACCTCACCCCCACGAGGGAGGTTGTTCTCTCTTTCAGGGCCGGAACACAAGGCCATGAAGGAATACGTAGAAGAATCACTGGCAGCCGGGATCATTCGCCAATCTTCATCCCCTGCGGGAGCAGGATTTTTCTTCGTGGACAAGAAAGACAAGACCCTGCGACCCTGTATCGATTACCGGGGTCTCAATGAGATCACGGTAAAAAACAGGTACCCTCTTCCTCTCATCTCCACCGCCTTTGAGTTCCTGGAGGGAGCCAAGATTTTCACAAAACTGGACTTAAGAAATGCATATCATCTAGTCAGGATAAGGGAGGGGGATGAATGGAAAACAGCATTCAACACACCAACAGGACATTATGAATATTTGGTAATGCCTTTTGGGCTTACTAACGCTCCAGCTGTTTTCCAGAACCTTGTCAACGATGTCCTGCGCGACATGTTGAATGTTTATGTTTTTGTTTATTTAGATGATATTCTGATATTCTCCCCGGATGAGGAGACTCACATTATTCATGTCCGCTCTGTTTTGCAGCAGTTACTGCAGAATCAACTCTATGTCAAGGCTGAGAAATGTGAGTTCCACCAGGCGTCCGTTTCTTTTCTGGGTTTCGTCCTGGCTCAAGGTGAAGTCAAGATGGACCCTTGCAAAGTCAATGCCGTTATTAATTGGCCTACTCCCACGTCACGCAAAGATGTACAAAGGTTCTTAGGGTTCGCAAACTTCTACAGGAAATTCATCAGGAATTTCAGTTCTATAGCCTCTCCTTTGCATGATCTTACCTCGCCACACAAACCTTTTGTATGGAACCCGCTTTGTCATGCAGCTTTTCAAAAACTTAAGTCGAGCTTTACCTCCGCTCCCATCCTTACTTTGCCAGATCTTAAACAGCAGTTTGTGGTAGAAGTTGATGCGTCTGATGCCGGAATAGGAGCAGTGCTCTCCCAGAAGTCTCTCAAGGATGAGAAGTTACATCCTTGTGCGTTTCTCTCCAAAAAATTGACCCCAGCTGAAAAAAATTATGACATTGGCGACCGTGAACTGTTGGCAGTCAAGGTGGCTTTGATGGAGTGGAGGCACTGGCTAGAGGGGGCACATACTCCGTTTTTAGTATGGACAGATCACAAGAACCTTGAATATATTAAAACTGCCAAAAGATTAAATGCGAGGCAGGCTAGATGGGCTCTTTTCTTCTCTAGATTTAATTTTACGTTATCATACCGACCGGGTTCTAAAAATGGTAAGCCAGATGCTTTGTCACGCATTTTCTCCGAGGAGAGTTCTTTGTCAGACCCTAAGACTATTTTGCCTAAGTCATGCTTCATTTCCGCTTTTGTTTGGGACATTGAGACTGCGGTTGAAGGGGCTCTGAAAGACACTCCTAGCCCTGAAGATTGCCCCGAGAACAGGCTTTATGTGGTTCCGACCTTAAGGGGAAAAGTCATCCACTGGGCTCACACGAACCGAACGGTATGTCACCCAGGCATTGCCAAGACGCTATCGGTGGTCGAACAGCGCTTTTGGTGGCCTAATGTTAGGAGGGATGTTAGCGATTACGTCAATGCTTGCCAGGTATGTGCTGCTAACAAGGCCTCTCATCAACGTCCTTCTGGGGAGTTGCGACCCCTGCCAATACCACAACGTCCTTGGTCAGACATTTCCGTAGACTTTGTTACAGGATTACCGGCCTCTAAAGGCAATACCACCATTCTTACAGTTGTTGACAGGTTCTCTAAGATGGCGCACTTCATTGCACTTCCAAAACTCCCCTCAGCTAAAGACACTGCCGAGCTAATGATTAATCAGGTTTTTAAGTTCCATGGTTTCCCCAAGAATGTGGTGTCTGATAGGGGTCCCCAATTCATTTCGCAATTTTGGAAGGAGTTTTGTAAACTCATAGGTGCTACCGTCAGTCTGTCATCCGGGTTTCATCCTGAAACCAACGGCCAAACCGAGAGGCTGAACCAGGACCTGGAGACGGGGCTCCGATGTCTCGCTTCACAGGAGCCGCGATCCTGGTCTCAGAAACTGGTTTGGGTCGAATTCTCCCACAATTCCCTCCCCTCTGCATCCACTGGTCTATCGCCTTTTCACGTTGTGCATGGTTACCAACCATCTCTGTTTCCTGCCATAGCCCCAGAATCCACAGTTCCAGCGGCATTAACCTTGGTGAGACGCTGCAGGAGGACCTGGGAGCGAGCCCGCCAGATGCTGCTGCGCCAGGGACGGTCCTACAAAGCCGCTGCTGACCGTCGGAGGACACCGGCCCCGAACTACAAAGTGGGTCAGCGAGTTTGGCTTTCGACCAAACATATTCCACTCCGGGTGGAGTCCAAGAAGCTCGCTCCCAGGTTCGTTGGGCCCTTCCCCATCACAAAAATAATCAACCCTGTCACCGTGAAGCTGAGGCTCCCAAGGTCTATGCGGGTCCACCCTACTTTTCACGTCAGCCTACTCAAGCCAGCCCGGGAGTCCCCTCTGGTCCCGCCTTCCAGGCCCCCTCCTCCCCCCCGGTTTGTGGATGGGGGCCCTGTCTTCTCTGTGAAGCGGCTGTTGTCATCTCGTCGGAGGGGCAGGGGGTTTCAATATCTGGTGGACTGGGAGGGCTATGGGCCTGAGGAGCGTTCCTGGGTACCGTCTGCGTTTATCGTGGATGATTCGCTCATTCGGGACTTCCACGTTGCGCATCCAGGGGCCCCAGGGCCGTCTGGGGCCGGCCGTTAAGGGGGGGGGTACTGTCATATGTGTGTGTGTGTTCCGGGTTTTGTCTTCCCCCCTGTTTCACACACACCTGCTCCTGTGAGCATCTTCATCACCTGTGCCTCGTTCACCCTAATTACCCCTTGTATATAACCTCGTGTCTCATTTCCTCTCGTTGCCAGTTCGTTGTACCTTGTCGTCGCGTTCCAGCATTCCTTGTTTCCACGTCATAGATTCACAGTAAGACTTGACCCTGTTCCGATTATCGACCTTGTCTCTTTGCCTCATGTTTTTGGATACTGTTGCCTCTCTTGGATTGCCTGCCTGTGTACCGACCTATGCCCGTCTATTAAACCTCTCTTTTTGGAAACTGTCAATTTGTTTTGGAGTCGTGCATTTTTGGGTCCTATCCTCTGTTCCGTTCATGACAGTTACCCATTACAACCATTCACATTTAGATTCAAACTTGTGGGCAATTTAGTCTTCATTAACATGAATGTTTTTGGGATGTGGGAGGAAGCCAGAGTATCCAGAGAAAACCAACACAAGCACAAACGGAATGAGCAAAGATTCAAACCCACAATCTCAACTGTGATTTGTGATGTTAACCACTACCCACAGTGCAGCCACTTTCAGATAAACAGTAAATTGTAACTCATATTACAGTGCATTTTACATTTTATATGTAACTTGCCCAAGAATGATGTACAATGATGATGACAATGTATCAATGTTAAGTTGTTCAACAGAACAAACAGTTTGTAACAAAATACTGCCACCCACTGCTCAACCATTATTTCAATATAAAACTGGGCCCAAGATTTGAGTACTGTTATAGACATACTGTAACGGTGAAGTAATAAAATGGACCGACTGTATGGTATTCAAAAGCAGACACTTTGTGTTGTTTTTGTTTTTGTTTTCCCTCATGGTGGACTACAAATACATTTAACCCTCAAACGAACAACATCAATGAGACCCAACTTAAGAGAACCGCCGAACTGTCTGTTTTTGAATGTGTGTATGGTGTGTGCGTGTGTGTTTATGGCTCAGATCTATCTGACTCTGGCATAGCGTTATGAATGTTAAGCGGAACAGTGAGGAATGGCGGAATCCAGGCCTGGTGATTAATGTTGACACGGTAAGAAGAGGCCACCCTGTTGACATCCATTATTGCTCGCCGCTTAACAAGGCCAGCACTGCAGATACACCCACATGACCGGGGCCAGGATTGTACACACACGCGCGGATTACAGCATTACTGTATGCTCCCAAGAGTAACTCAGAGTGAATGTCAGACTTGTGTGATTTACACTCTCACCTGAAATACTGAGGTACATGTGATGGCCCTAGGCTCTCGACTGTGCTGCTACTGCCTCCATAAAATAAATATGGGGTATGGTTTGGTTATCGCTTATATGATATCTTAACTACACCAACATCTATAGCAAAATCGTCCAGTTACATGCACGGAGATCCTCCGGCCAAAACAGTAAACTGAATATTTATTTTAGTCTTGCACTTTTATTGTTACCGCAACAATATTGCTTAAATATGAGTTTTTGTTTCACCATCTTCGAGGGGCAGTCAAAAAGTAATGAGCCCAATTTTCCTCTAGTTTGATTTGTTGCAATAAATAAAAATAGACAAATAAAGCCTAAAACGTGGAGATTTCATCACTAGTTTTCAATATAATCTCCCTTTTTCTCAACACCTACTGTTCACCTATGTCAGCCTTGTAAAATTTAGTAGGTTGCGCTTTTTTTTTTTTTAACAGCTTGCGTAACTTATTCGTCATCAGAAAGGTGCTGACCCCTAACTTCTTTTAAAAAGGTCCAAAAAAAGTTATAATTTGATAGTGCCAGATCAGGTGAGTATGGGGGATGGGTTCCGGTTGTCCAGCCAAAGGAACTGATGATTTCACGAGCTCCTTTGCAGATCATGGAGGTCACTCAAAGCAGGCTCTTGTTCTTAGCCTTTGAGCCTGGACACCCACTTTTTGACTGTGCTGTAGCCTTTTGCAGCTTCCCCATACACATCTTGCAACCTTTTGAAAAAGTTTAGTGGTGGTTGCCCTTTCAAAGCAAGAAATTCAATTACAGCTCTCTGCTTCTGACGAGCATCCAACAATTATGTCATTTCCAAAATTGCTGACTGAGATGACAGGCTTAAACTTTTTTTTGTTTTTAATAAACTTCCAAACAAGTGTCTAAAAACTGAACATTTATCCAAATGTTACAATTATTAGTAGGTTAAATTAAATTAGTCATTACTTTTTGACTGCCCATATAATATTTTTAGTACACAGTCCTCTCAGTGATCGGTAAAAGCAGTAAGAAAATTTATAAAAGTTGCTCACACAAAACAAATTTAATGAGACAACCTTTAATCTCAACTACCTCAAGCAATTTAAATGAGCAGGGATATTAATGTTTATTTGTACGTTTACCCCTCGAAATTTAGTTAAAGCCAAGTTAAAGACTGCCAAGTCATATACTTGTATATACTACTACAGCTATTCTGGGCTGAAATTTTAATTGCAAATAAAGGAATCAGGTAGAGCAATGACACAAAACACAAAGATGTAATAGTTTTAACCTAGGTAGGCCAAAGCCTGATCTATTTGTGGAATCTTATGCTGATGCTTACAGAGGTCATTGCTTTAGAACTGAATGATTGACGACGCAGGGATGCTTTGTTGCTTTTCCCTAATTGACAAGTAGTGTGATGTTTGTGTAGTGTGATGTATGCAATACGGTATTCATGCATACATTTACAATGTACCTTCACAATGCTGTCGTTTAAAGTCGAGTTGAGCCTTACAAGGTATACCAAATCTGAAATGCTGTACAGACACTTATGCAATTTTATATGACTGTGCGGTAAAATCTAACACGTTTTGGCCAGTCCGCTGGGTCTTTTATTGCCAAGTATTGTATGTCTGGTCTCTCTCCTTGTCTCTCCTTTTTGCCCCTCACTCTGTCTTCAGCCCCTTTGTATCACCTTAGACAGAGAGAATTGTTCGATTAATTACTGTCTGCTGGATGGTGTCACTGCAGAGTCCCGGAACCCCGGGAGGGAAGGCAGCTGCTCCTGTCACAATTACAATGCTCTGCAACAGCCCAAGCTCTCCTCTTTCCCCCACTCCTTCAAGCTACCCTCTCATTATCACAAAACCCTATCTTCTCTTTGAAGAGGGCCCAGTGATAAAGGCAGATCCTGATGCAACTCCAGCCTCCACCTGCCAGTTTGACTCTGACACCACCTGATTCTCAATCAGCGCAGGGATGCCAAGGGCTTTTATAACCAAACCGGTAGCCACTTCAAAGGACCATTCTCTCCATCCTCAGAATGGAGCTATGGAAGTGTTAAAAGTGAAGCAAATCTGACTGGAAGTCAATTACCTGCAGGAGAGATGATTGTGGAAACGTGAGCAGGTGGAGTCGTTTGGTGGGTTACTGTCATGAACGATCGCTCCTTGTTTGTGGACCTATATGAATTAGGAGAAGTAAATACAAATTAAAAAGCAAGCTTTCATTTAAAAACACAGTAAATGGGATACTAAACTTAAGTGATATGAGTGTGGCTTTTATTATCCTGACATCTGTCTTACGACTAGGGTGATGTAGTACAACTAAACCTAAATGACGACAAGTCCAGTCAATCCATAGCTAAGCGTCTTAGCCTTCGTTGTAGGATCTTGCAGTGTGGTTTTTGCAAATTTTACAATTAATGAGAATATTTGTCCCAAAAACTCATCTTCAATCAATCAGTCTCTGTGTTCTCAATGTAAAAAAACAACAACCTTTCAAATTCATCTAGAGCTTTTTTGTCCGTGTTTTCAGTACATCTGAATAGAAGATAATCAAAAGGGTTTTTTTTCACTTAACTCAGAGACTAACCCAGTCACAACTAGCCAATATTTTCCGAAAAACCAGTCAGGTTTTCAAATGCTATAAATTTATAATTCAATCAATCAATAATTCAATCCTTTATTTATATAGCACCTTTTATACTTAAAAAGCAAGGGAAGGCAAATGTATTTACATATTGCATTTCATACACAAGGTAAATCAATGTGCTTTACATGATTAAAAGTATTTTAAAACAAAGAGCAAAATAAATTTAAGAAACAAAGTCCAGAAAAGTAAGACATTTTAAAAGCATTTAAAAAGAGACTAAAAATGAATTTAAAAAAAATAAATCAATAAAAAACATACAGTGCAAGAAAGATCAATTAAAAACACACATGTTCTAAAATGCTCACTCATAAGCATGAGAAAAAGAATAGTTTTTAATCTGGATTTAAAAACATTGAGACTTGGGGCTGACTTCATTTCTGTTGGCAATTTATTCCATTTGCAGCATAACAACTCAATGCTGCTTCATCATGTTTGCTTTGGATTCTGTGCACCACTATCTGACCCAGGTCTGTAGATCTCAGTGACCGACTGGGTTTATATTGCATGAGCATTTCTTAGTGTATTTGGGACCTAAACCATTTAGTGACTTATAGACTAGTAGCAGAACTTCAAAATGTATTCTATAGTTGACTGGGAGCCACTATTGAGACTTGAGAACTGGAGTAATATGTTGTGATCTCTTTGTTCTGGTCAAAACCCACCTGTCCTGTCCTTGCCTGAACAATACTATGATTTCAAAACGTTAACGCATAGTTCCGAACACAATGTATCTACAGAAGTCAGTGTTAGTAAACGATAATACCACCATTTAGACCTGTGCGTAATTTTGATACCAGCGGTCTTTGCCAGTGCCCATGTCATGTTACAAGCACCAGTAATAATCCACAGTGCACCACACACATTGACATTTTTATGAACAAAGTGAATCAAAAGTTTTGATCAAAGATAGTTAAAAACGTTTGACAGGAGGCCTTTATAATCGGAACCGAATCCAAGTTTAATAATAAGGATTAAAGTATGTGCGTAATCATGACCACATCCTCAACACCGCTGTGACTCGTCAAAATTACCAGCGAGTCAGCAGTGCAGTCAGGAGACACAGAAAACAGCCTGCGCATTAGCGATAGGAAACGGTCGAAATTCACCAATCATTTCTCCTTCAACGAATCAAACAAGAAACCATCTAATTCTACACAAACTCGCTTTTCATCATTGCTAGTAACTTGACCGTTTGAGATCGAAGCTTGTAACATTTTCTTGAAAACACTTACCAGGTTCTACCGGCCCTTCCATGTTCCCATCAAGCTCAAATGCTGCCGTATGCTGGTCATATGTAAGCCGAAAATGGTTTTGGGTGATAGATGTCGCAAAATAGTCGACCGTTTGTTATTTTGTCCAAGTTGCTCGAACGAAAATATGACCGACACTTAAAAACGTAAGTCAATATTGTCTCCTACTCCTTCTGAAGCAATTGATTGATCCTTCTATGATTATTTTTGGAGATTATTGCATCAATTGCAAATAGCCGCTTGCTCGTAACGCGGTTTGACCGACAAAGTTACGAGCACGATGGCTATTTCTAATAAGTGCCTCTAACAAATCCTGCCGTGGAATGTCATTAACTTCTGTTGAGTGGTACGTGCACCCTTTTAGCAGATATTGGTTGCATGATTTTTTGCCAATATTTTTTCACACTGTGCATATTTCCGTTGGTGACTGCTAAAATGTCCCACTTCGGCGCTGGTCAATAACCACAAAAATGCGTTTGACATGGTTTATTGCAAAATAATTGGAGGTGGAAAATTCTTGATATTATTTCATATCTACATGTTGATACTCGATTACTGACAATACTGTTGTGTGTTAATATTTGATGCCTTTTAATGTGTTTTGCCGTTAATAATTGCTCGTAACATTTCACCACATAGGCGGCACGGTGGACGACTGGTTAGAGCGTCAGCCTCACAGTTCTGAGGTGCGGGGTTCAATCCCCGTCCCCGCCTGTGTGGAGTTTGCATGTTCTCCCCGTGCCTGCGTGGGTTTTCTCCGGGCACTCCGGTTTCCTCCCACATCCCAAAAACATCCATTAATTGGAAACTCTAAATTGCCCGTAGGCATGACTGTGAGTGCGAATGGTTGTTTGTTTCTATGTGCCCTGCGATTGGCTGGCAACCAGTTCAGGGTGTACCCCGCCTCCTGCCCGATGACAGCTGGGATAGGCTCCAGCACGCCCGCGACCCTAGTGAGGAGAAGCGGCTCAGAAAATGGATGGATGGATGGATTTCACCACATCTGTGGAATGACCCATAGGCAAGTTTTAACTTGACTTCCTGTTTTAAGCATGTAGGTACGCATAGGAACTCAACATTTTGGCACAAAAAATAACTTCACATGACACCGGTAACAAAACTAAAGTAAAACGAGAAGGCATGAAAGAGCGTAATGAATGAAACCAAATCCTCTGTAAAATGTTGATTCCTTTACCTACACACCAATGAGACACAAGGGTAGTGTTTGTGATACTTTGAGACGTTTTTGTGAATTTTGTCCCAATTCACTGAGATGTAAAGTTGATAGTTTGACCTTTAGTGAAGTTTTAGCTCAATGTTATGCTTGTAATGCGACTATTTCTTCTTTCTTTCAAGTATGGTCATTTATATTAAATTTTTGTCTGTCATCAGCTCTTACATTGGTTTGAAGACTAAATAAACTGGGAACCGAATTTTTTTAATTTCAATGATTCCGGGAGAACCGGAATGTTAGTCCTGGTACCAATCGCTCGTGAAGCATTGCATTTAAAAACTGAATCTCAATAGTACCAATCGGTTCTCGATGCCCGACCCTAGTCAATGAAGACCGCAGCATGTTCCGAAAACTAATGTGGACGAGCACGAGCACAAGCCCTGTGACCCACTTCCATAATTGGGAAACCAGTATCAGGTTAGCTTCCTTCTCCGTTCACTGAGAGGGAGAATAGACAAACTAAAAAAAAACGCCTTTAACTGCCAGAAAATGGAGTACATTTATTGTAATACTTTTAAGTTCCAGAAAATGGCAGGTGGCTCAAATGAGTATTACATATCACTAGGAGGCCACATTGCAATTGATCCTCCTCCTCCCTTTTTCCACACACTACTTTGTCACTGTCATTGAGATAAATTGTGACTCAGTCATCACTAAACCTCTGTATGCACACATTCACTATTCACCATTGACCACCCAAGGCAAGTCAGACAGAAGAATGTGACCGCCCCTGCTTGTGCAACGTTATATTGACCTCTACACTGTAATCATTTCCCACTGACTCTACATACTAGTGAAGCCTGATTGAGTCACACGAGTAGCAAACTGGTGGGGAAACACAGTATTCCAAACAAAAATAAGGGGACGAAGGAAAGGAAAGGCCCAGGACTAGAAATGATGACTTGACAGACTTGATTCTTCTTAATTTTATATGTCGGGTATAACGATAAACTATAAAGTTTATTAGTCTATCACGTCTGCCCTGTGACGCTACCTTGTCACGGTTGGCTTGCATGCTCCATGACCCTGAAAGCCAGTCAGTCGCTCTCTTCTGCCACATCCCAACCATTCCGCTGACTCCTCCTCTACTGATGCCCACACCGCTTGCTGAATAAGTGACCTCTTGACCTTCCTCTGCACCATGTTGTAGCAAGATGTTGCACCACTACACAGGCCAGCTCTTCCTCCCACCAGTGCACTGTGCTGTAACTGTGACTCAGCCACATTCGCAGCCTCTGCTGTCCCCTAGCTTTCCCAATATTCCATCTACAACTCTGATAGACTCTATTCCTAAACTCAACCCATATTCCAACGTCAATGTCTCGAACTATATTTGGCAAATCTTTCATGCTGCATATGTGACTTGCCTACAACATACTCTTCCGCACTCCACATAGACACAGATGCAGACACCTGGTAGTCAGTTTTGAAATGGTTTCATTCACTTTCGGCCATTACGTCAGTTATAATAAGTCCCTTAACCAAACCTTTCACCGCTGTCTACTGTATATCAACTACCTTGTGGATTTTCTCACATGGGCTCAGATATGGGCTGAAATATGTGCCAGCATGAACTGAATTTGAATCATTTATATTTGAATTTGAATTTCTACACTTGAATAATTGCATTTACAAACTGAATTTTAAAAACAGAATTTGAATGTGTATTGTTTAATTTGAAACATTGCATTTAAAAAGTGAATCTGAATAGTATAATTTGAAATTGAATTTATTAGTTTGAAACTGAAGTCCAATAAACTTGAAAGTGAATGTCAGAATTTTTTATCCCCAATGAAAATTCAAATTATATATTTTCACGTTCAGTTTGATAATTTCAGATTCAGTTCGACACATTTAATTTCAAATTAACTGTTATTTTGTGTAATTATCAGCTTTCCCTAACCTTTGTGGAATGCATCATACGGTCAGAAAGAGATAAAATGGTGCTTCCTTTCGAACATAGGAAGGGACATATCACACCGACGTGACTAATTTGTCTTTCCGTTTTTTTCCCAACATAATGTCATAATGTGATCTCCATGCTTTATGCTTTACTGACACCTAGGGGGAAAGCTATGATAAAGGTTAAAATACTGTAGCTGGTTAGAAGATCTGAGTTTCCGGAGAGTCCCTATGTCACGTGATTAAAAAATGAACGCGCTGATTGGCCGAAGAGATCTGTGTATCGCCGACTGATTGCTTTTCCTGACAGTTCCCGGATTGCTGTCACAGCTCATTTGGAATTGAATTTGTCGATCTGAATCTGAAATGATCAAACTGAATGTGAAAATATATCATTTGAATTTTCATTGCTGATACAAATTCTTACATTCACTTTCAAGTTTATTGGACTTCAATTTCAAACTAATAAATTCAAATTATACTATTCAGATTCAGTTTTTAAATGCAATGCTTCAAATCAAGGCGGCACGGTGGTCGACTGGTTAGAGTTTCTGCCTCACAGTTCTGATGACCGGGGTTCAATCCCCGGCCCCGCCTGTGTGGAGTTTGCATGTTCTCCCCGTGCCTGCGTGGGTTTTCTCCGGGCACTCCGGTTTCCTCCCACATCCCAAAAACATGCATGGTAGGTTAATTGAAGACTCTAAATTGCCCGTAGGTGTGAATGTGAGTGCGAATGGTTGTTTGTTTGTATGTGCCCTGCAATTGGCTGGCAACCAGTTCAGGGTGTACCCCACCTCCTGCCCGATGATAGCTGGGATAGGCTCCAGCACGCCCGCGACCCTAGTGAGGAGAAGCGGCTAAGAAAATGGATGGATGGATGGGTGCTTCAAATTAAACAATACAAATTCAAATTCTGTTTTTAAAATTCAGTTTGTAAATGCAATTATTCAAATATTAATGATTCAAATTCAGTTCCTGCTGGCACATATTTCAGCCCATAGGAAGATTCCTTACGTGCCACCAGTCTGTGTCAGGATTTTAAATCCGCCACTACATTCTAGGTCTGAAAGACATTTTTTGGTTTGTATATCGAGCCTGTATGCACTGTCCAAAACTACCAAGAAAAAAAACAATTTAACTTACTCTCACAATTGACCTAAAGCCACATAAGCAATACAGGATCATCTGCCGAACCAAAGTAAGCTTTCATATTGTATTTAAAGAGTGCTTCCTATCGCTGGTCAGAAGCCAATGACTTCTAAAGACTCAAAGTCCGGTCTGGGTCCCACATCTCTACCTTGTCTGTCATCTGATTGTATCGATTGACCATTTGGAGCCAGAAACTCCAAAGAGACAGGCATTATTACAAGAAGATAAGGCAACCTACTGCAATTAACCACCGCTCCCTTGGCAGCTTTGGCTAGGGACCAGCTCTCATCCTAAGCAAGAAATAAATTACCTCATTTTGCCTGCAGTCATTAAAATATAGGAACAATTAAATAAAGGAATTAATTCTAATTGCTGCAGCCACTCAAGGGACATATTTTAACAGTGGTACAAAGTACTATATGACTATTACACAACATTCATTTAAAAAAAATGCAGTTTCTGTGCTCCTCTTTTATAGACAGGCCGGAAAAAGATGTTTAACACTGTTGTCAGGACATTTTGTAAGGTTAGATAGAGGGTCATTCTCAAAGGTCCCCTGAGGAGACATTTTTCATTAGGATAAATAAATCTTGTCATGAGGTTTAGTGTGTGGCCTTCACGGAGAAGGACAGGAATTTCCTTTAAATGTCATTTGCCATTTTATGCAGGAATAATTTTATCAAGCAAACAGAGTATGTAACTTACACAGCTGTCTCTGAAAAAGTGTTTGTGAGAAAAGCCAAAATGTGTCTCGATAAAGGTCTGGAGACGACAGTACGTTAGAATTACAATGCCCAGCGATGAAGGCAGGGTCTCATCTCTTGCCAAGCCGTAGGAATGAATGAGAAAGTTTATGGAATTACTGTATTCATTAGAGTTAAATACCTCATCATCACTAGACTTTACACCGATTTGATCGAGCTGATCGGTATCGGCCGATATTTACCATTTTATGCTGATCGGCTGATCGGCTTTAATGTCATAATTCGCCGAGCCGATCAATGACGTCATTGAACGGCTCCACAAAAGACATTAACTCCGCGTCGCCGCGTGCACAGTATATTTGAATCCAAAAGCTGGTTTATTTTTGTTGCGTCTTTTGACGTAGTACTGTAAATATCTGACGGCCAAAGAAGTTATTAAAAAAATATAAATTAATAAATACAAATTTTAAAAAATAACGTTGGCGGTGTGGAACAGACAACACGTCTGAGACAGACAACATGTAATGCCCGGATCAGACTACAAGACAAATTTGCTCTTTCACGATTGCACTGTCAGACTACTGCAATAAATCTTGTATTCCGATACCACCACATCCCGTTTTTTACAATCATTGGGCTTTATCTTGTCAACTCAAATGCGACCGGATACACTCGTTACCGTGGCAACGACAACTATATTGAGGTGCTTGCTTGAGGTATGTTCACATACTTTTAATACGATACGGCTCACAACCAGACAATAAAATGTTATGTAGCCTTGCAAGCTAGCGGTAGCACGAACGCTTGGACGTAAACATGCCGCAGTTCTGTCGAATCATGCGCTAAAGTTTCGGTGTGGGTGAAGTAATTTAATTAAAAATAAAGTAATTTAATTACAGTAAGTTAGCATCCATTATTTCTGTCATGTAATGTTGGTTTGACCTGACTGATTAGAATACACGATCTGACTAGAGCAGTGATTTCCAACCTTTATGGAGCCAAAGAACATATTTTACAATTGAAAAATCTCACGGCACACCAACAAACAAAAAAGTCACAAAAAGTGGATACATTAATTACTGTATTTACTTCTTGCCATCTAATAGAAGACCATTCATTTGTTCTGTCTGTCACTATGCCTCACTGGCATAAATAGAGGAACAAAGATACATTATTGTTAATATTTTTTTGCAATTAAGTACACAAGTATATACAGCAAATGAAAAGGTCATTTAAATAGACATATTCCTCCATCTTTTGATTGGAGATCGGTTATCGTTTTTTTTTTAAACTCGCTGATCGGTGATCGGCCCCAAAAATCCTGATCGTGTAAAGCCTAATCATCACATCTAAGCCTTGCCTTGTTTATATGTGAATTTATAATTCCAGCTAATTCTACATCAGATTATCACATTGCCATGCTTTTGCATTAAACCCTGTGGAATATTACCATGGTTTTTACATCCAAAAGGCAAAAGATGGGTGTTATTTTTAGCTGCTTTGAGCTCACTTGCTTTCTGATTGACTTCTAAAGGTTGGAATAAACTTTTTAAAGGGGAATGTTAATAAGCATACGGCCACTCTGCAGGTAATTAGCTTGGGGATGAAAAGAATGCCGCCGACTTGAATTTGGCTTCCATTTCAACTACTGTTGTGTTGTGCAGCTTGAGAGGGCCGTATTGAAAGTGAGAGCCCCTCACCAGCCAGCAGGGAAACAAGCCCAGCACATTGAAATTCTCTCACTTTTCAAAAAGAGAGCCACTATAGCCCTTTTTTGTGGTTCCATGAAAATTAAGGCTATGCCCAAATTGTCTTGTATTTATATCTTCAACTGGTGCTTGACAGTATGCTTGTTGACTCATGATTGGGACACAAACATATGTATAACAAAAAAAGCTAAATCCTAAGAGCTTGTTTTGAGAAGATTAAAATGTGCAACAGATATTCTGAGTATTTTCTCAAATGGTACAAGTTTATTTGAGACGAGCAGGAAGGAATTTTCTCGGTGTGATTTTTTTTTTACTCAGAACTGCGACTCTTCAGGGACCAAATGTGCTGATAACAACACAAACCTGTTTTCATTATATAGTCAAACCAATTTTCAAAGACATTTTAGCTTTTACAATTTGGAGTCAGACCAAAATTTTCAGGAAATGTCACAACCTTTATATATTAACCCTGGTGATTATCTTTGAGTGTATTTTGACTTTTCTTTGACAAGAAGGAGTGAGTGAGTGATTAGGTAGACTACTAAATCAGCTAATGGCGCTGTTATATACTTAACCACCGAATAGTTAGCCTTTCTGTAATTTGTCAATTGGTATCAAAAGGTAGAGTTTTTTTTATGTGCATATATGTTGCACATACAGCTACAGAATATGTAACAATCTGCATTCAATTAGCGGCCGTTCTCCTCTTACCCTTGTGCTACTGTTAAGAATGTTAAAATGTAACCACTGCTTGTACAGATAAAAGATTTTATGATGGCAACTGTTTTAACTTTGGAACAGGTCATTCTGAATATAATTAATCCAAACTGAAAATATGTGAACAAATTGTCCACACCTATTCGGTATCACAGAATTTATTGGCAGCCGTTGAGATTCCACTCCACGCACAGTATGAAAAAAAAGCGATTTACTTGCACAGATGTTTATGAAACTACGATAAAGAAATGTCAGAATAATTTATAAGCCGCTCAAGGCTTTAAAGCACTTTTAAATCTCAAGGTGAATAATTGTAGTGCTAATAACCTTAATATTGCACAAACCTAGAGCATGGGGTGCATGGACAGAGCAAGACACGCTTTTCTAAAATAAAAGATGGCATTTACTGGTGACAAAAGCCATATGATTAATAAAGGACTGTTAAAACTGTCGAATCCACTAAAATAAAAATAAGGAAGTAAAAGAACTCACTCGCTCAGCACCAAGACAACAAATATACCTTTTTTTTCTTTTTTTTTTTAAATGTAAGATTACGCCAACTCAGGTTGTCTCTGAATTAGATGCTATCCAACTATTGTTCCTGGATCATTTACTGCTGACAGAATCAACCAGACACTGGCATCGGTAGCACATCTGGCGCCAGCCACCTCCTGTATCTGCTGACCTACCTTGAACATAGCAGCAATTTACTAAATAATGTTTTCCATGTGGGCACATGGACATACAGGATGATCTCCTGAGTTTGAAATTGGCAATTGGCTAATAATACTGCCAAAAAAAGAAGATGCCGTCTTGATTTCAGGTGAATTATACTCCTTGCCGAATAGATGCCTTAATTCTGTATTATACACTACAGTGAACACCCCTTGAAGGGAAGGGGCTTGGCAGATTTCGTTGCCTACCATATCTTGAGTGGTTCAGTTTAGTGTCTATATTATAGTCTAAATTGTGGGCCGGTCTCTTGGAGAGAGAGAAAAAAAAAAGAAGACGGGTGGGGCGGGGGAATCAACAGCATCATCGCATTGGTCACGGAGGACTGCCAGCCCACTGGGCATTTGCCCGATGGCTATTTCACCCCTGGCCAACGAAGATCACTGTCAGGGACCAATTTTTGACATCTGACATTCACAATGACAGTCTTTCTGGAAATGTCAATTGCTCTTTGTTCTAAGACGAACAACACCTGGCAAGACCCTAACTTGGACTATCCTGAAGAACTGTGTTATATCATTGAACAATATTTCAGTAAACCCTCACCAGTAAGGTGACTAAATGGTAATTGTTATTTTGCACTACTTATCAATGCTAGACAGATGTTTGGCTTCACCACAAGGCCACTCTTAATTCATCCCTTCTGAGCAGCACTTCTGGGTAGCTTTTGCTCACACTGCAGGAAAATCTGATTTGTTACTCTAAAGATCTTCAGGTCCTGGAGCTCTACTGTCCATTACAGCCAGTACAGAAATGTTTTTTACGAGTGATCAGATTTTAATTTTTTTTTTTTTAACATTTCCGGGCAGTGTAATGCATTTTTAATATTTACAGGGAGCGGAACCCGAGGGTACTTTAGTTTCTTAGTTTCAGAGCTATAGTTTCCTTTTTCTAAAATCAGTTCATACAATCGGCGGCACGGTGGACGACTGGTTAGAGCATCAGCCTCACAGTTCTGAGGTGCGGGGTTCAATCCCCGTCCCCGCCTGTGTGGAGTTTGCATGTTCTCCCCGTGCCTGCGTGGGTTTTCTCCGGGCACTCCGGTTTCCTCCCACATCCCAAAAACATGCATTAATTGGAGACTCAAAATTGCCCGTAGGCATGACTGTGAGTGCGAATGGTTGTTAGTTTCTATGTGCCCTGCGATTGGCTGGCAACCAGTTTAGGGTGTACCCCGCCTCCTGCCCGATGACAGCTGGGATAGGCTCCAGCACGCCCGCGACCCTAGTGAGGAGAAGCGGCTCAGAAAATGGATGGATGGACAGTTCATACAATCTTGATACTATTTCTTTCCACTTGACAATTGGGATTTTTTTCTTTTTAAAAAGTGAGCACAACTGCAACACCTTTTGTCATGATCCGTGTTTTTGTTGACCTGGTTTTGATTAGATTTAGTTTGTTTCATGTTCATGTCTTGTCTGCTCGTTTGGTTTCCATCTCCAACTGTTCTTGTCCATGCTCTACCTTGTGTCAACCAATCAGCTCCCTCCAGTCACTTGTGTCTTGTCCAGGTTTGCCTCGTCGATTCGTTTGTATTTAATTCCCTGGGTTTGTTCGGTCTTTGTCGGACCATTGTTGCGCTCTTATCATATATCCCTAATTTTGTCATGTATTCTGTAGTGGCAAGTGTTTTGTTTCTTAGTATTTCTTTGTCACTTGGATTCTTGATTTTCTGTGACTTTGTGAATTTAATATTTACATTTTTACATGGTTCTTGTTAGCGTTTTTTTTTTGTCTTTGAAAAAAAAAAATAATAATTTTTGAGACTCCTGCACTCCTGCGTTGCCCCCTTGCTTACCTGCGCTGTGGTCCCCCACTTTTTTTTTTCCAACATCGCCACAAAGCCATAACACTTTATGAATGTTAAAAATGGTATTTAAAATGCCTGAATAGCAAATAAGTTTCATGTTGACAACAAATTGACCTTGGATCAAATTATTTTTCATTTATCATATTTCCTTTGTTGAAAAATTGTTTGGAAAACCAAACATCGGTCCACCAGTGTCCTCAAACTTTTGACTGTGGAAGAGCTGAGAATTACCCTTCTAGGATTAACAAATAGCTGTAGGAGAAATTGCTGGAAAACACTATTGCTTCCATTTACTAAGACATTTTCAACAAATGCATCTCTGATTGAAAATTGAAAAGAATGAAGCTCCCTAACTCTAAAATTCAGAGTTGGGAAGTAGGCAGTAATATACTTATGTCCAAATTTAACATTAACTAACAAAGAAAATGATCGCACACAAATACAGGTGCATTTGTTACAGCCCGAAAAATAACAATAATAATAAATAATGGTAGTAGATGTCCTCGTCGGTGGGTTTGCAACTGGGATGTGACAGAGGGGTAGATGGCAAGTGAGAGTAGAGGAGTGCAGGATGAACTAGAGGAGGAGGAGTAGCTGTCAGATGGTTATGCATGGCTGCACTTAAGTCGCATTGACGCAAGGCCAAGCTGAGCTGTTCCCAGACACTAACCTCGAGACACACACACACACACACACACACACACACACACACACACACACACACACACATCCCAGTCAGACTCTGACTGCAGATGATTTTTTTCCCCCCTCAGTCACAATGGCCACTTATTCATCTCCAGTGGTGAGTGACAGAAGAAGTGGTCAACTGCAACTCGTGAAATGATACACAGACTGACCTCTGACCTAACCAACGCCCTCGGGATGCCGGAACATATGTAAACACACACACACACACATTCGCACACTTCTGACCCACTTGACACGTGAAGCTGAACTTTAACATTAACGCTCACTGTGCAACTGCTGTCAGTTTGTGCGCATGTGTGAAGATGGGTATCAGAAGTGGAGAGCTGGATTTGAAGCAGAAAGAAGCTTAGAGTGGAGTGTATATAATGCGAGGAGCAGAGAGGGGAAATGTGGAGAGAGGGGATGAAGAAGGGATTGCAGTGCATGTAAGAGGCAAGCAAAGAGTCGAGGGCGGATTGAGGAAGAGGATGCTAAAGGAGTAGTGCTGGGTGCCATCTCTCCGTTCACCAGCACAGAGTAACGGAAGCAGGGTCCCTATGGAGACATTGATAACCCAGAGGTCACAACAAATCTAGACTCATTTTGTTGACCTGTTGAGAGGTGTCCTACATGGGGGTTGACCAATTCTTCTACCTGTAGGAGCAAAGCACAAGTAGACACTCTCACACAATCAAAAATAGAGAGAGTAGAATTAAGTTTTTGGCTCAGTGGGCTACTGGATTTTACAGTACAGGCAGCTTTCTCAATTTTCTCTTGCCAACAGAATTTCAGGAACACAGACGAGGGGGGTTCGGAAGGTTTTGCTAATTCATTTATAGAATTGTTCAATTAAGTGTGGGTGTATTTTTGTTGCAGTGAGTGTATCAAAATGATCTGTATAGTTTGGTAAAGTTACTAAACATATTAACAACTAAGAATGAAATCACGAGTGAGAAAAATTTGTTCCCAGTTTTCTCTTGAATTGATGCTCGGAGGAAATTTGAGGATGTAGACATCGTAATTACAAATCAACCAGAAAGATTAGTAGTTACAATTATTCCTCGATAAAACAATTTATGGTACAGAACTACTCTTAAAAATTTGAAAATGTAATTTGAGGGTTTTTTTTTTTAATATATTTTCATAACATTTCAACCATCTTTACTATCATACAAGTTAAAAAAAAAAAAAAAAAAACTTAAGCACTGTTGTCGTAAAATGTAAGACCAGTAAAATGTGTTCAAGCTCAACCTTCATGATAAGGAGAGTATTATTGCTTGAAAAAAGTCACCTTGCACAAAGAGTTCCAGCTTTCCAATTTTAAGCATTTTTAAATGCTATATTGTGTAAAAAGTCTCACAAGACATATTGTATTGAATATTATAAACAGCATAGATAATGGATGGAATATATGAATATATGATGTTTTGAGGGCTAACATACAGAATTTTGCACGACTTGTTTGGAGAAAAAAAATCATTTAATTTGTAATTGGATCATAACTGAAATCAAAGTTTTTGCACTCGTTTTTAAGAGTGTTTAATCCAAAACTTGAATAGTGCAAGTTTTTGTGTTCTAAGTGTATCTAAGTGTTTTGTTTTTTTATTCTCCCTCACAGTCTGACTCCAGGCTGTGGTAAAACATTCCCATGCTGAAAACAAATTTTTCCTTTCAAACTAAATGTAGAAAAAAAAAACTATATAATTGATATTACATTGCTCGGTGTAAAAAAAATAAAAAATAAAAACTTTATCATCAGCAATGTTACAACAACTCACGTTTTATTGTAACATTTACAAACAAACCTGTTCCTATTTCTGTAAATGAAGAACCTTTCTGAAAATGTGTGGAGTTAATCGCACAGTGAGTGTGTCAAGGACAATGTGAGCACTTTCCTTACACTGGAATGTCCTATCATCAAACAATGCATGCATAACTAATCAATATACAACTACAGAAACTAAAAGCAGAACTATTTCTTTTCAAAATGCAAACGCTATCAATCACTTTTCACCTTCCAACCATCCAAAATGGATAGTTTTAATTTTTGGATGGACGAGCCTGAACGTCACAAGCGGCTACCATGCCGTTTTGTTGCTGCACAGGATGCTTTTTAAGGAGGGGTTTAATTTCACACTACATTAAGTCTTTTGCAAAACAGACATGTTGGCAAATAGTTTTCGGAATGCCTCCCCCCTTCCCCTCTCTTATTTACCATGAGACAAAGATAACAAAGCCAACATGAAATGAAACAATTTCCCCATGTGTATGCAAATTTCTCTTTGTTGTATTTTTTTTTTATTATTCTCATTTGAGACTAAATTTGAGGTTAAATTTCTGAACCAGCAGCAAGTTTGCCTGTTGAATAAACGTTTTCAGTTTACTGTTGGCATCTTGACTCATCCTCCTCTTAATTTCAGCCCCCATGGCCCATTTATTCAAAATGTGTGATGGCTACAGTATCCATGTCCTACAACACATTTAATCAACCACTTATCAGTTGGACTACTTATTACTACCTTGTATAAACCTGCTCTGCTGCCAAGGTGTTTCATTTGTAAAAAATAGTTAATGCCATTCAGGTCTGTTCTACGTTTTATTACACACTAACTTTTCAAGAGTTGTATTTTTTGCCGATGGCCATTCATCAGCACCATGGCTGATGGGTATTTCCTATCTGCATGGATGGCATCGGTTTGATTATTAAGTGAAACGTCTGGGAGGAGCATGAACACCTCAAAATCTGAGGTCATGGTATTCAAGCCCAACTAGGTTGAGGTCACCCTACCTACCTGGGTCACCCTACCTACCTGGGACACCCTGGAGGGAAGATGTCTCAGATTAAGGTTAGAAACACCTTTCGTCCCCCAATGGAATTGGAAGTGGTGGATTTACATCATTCAAGATTCTGAGCTTATTGTTTCGGCCGGAGGTACAGTATATGCTATTGAATGTCAGTGCATTTGGCAGTAAGGCGTTCCCAGGCCAGCCGAAAGACACAGTCTCTCCAGTGTGTCCTGGGTCGTCCCCGAGGTCTCCTCCCGGTGGGACGTGCCCGGAACACATCACCGGGGAGGCGTCCAGGAGGCATCCGAATCAGATGCCCCAGCCACCTCATCTGGCTCCTCTCGATGTGGAGGAGCAGCGGCTCTACTCTGAGATCCTCCCGGATGACCGAGCTTCTCACCCTATCTCTAAGGGAGAGCCCAGACACCCTGCGGAGAAAACTCATTTTGGACGCTTGGATCCGGGATCCTGTTCTTTCGGTCACGACCCACAGCTCGTGACCATAGGTGAGTATAGGAACGTAGATTGACCGGTAAATCGAGAGCTTCGCCTTTCGGCTTAGCTCCTTCTACACCACAACGGCCGATACAAAGTCCGCATCACTGCAGACGCTACACCAATCCGCCTGTCGATCTCCCGTTCCATTCTTCCCTCACTCGCGAACAAGACCCCAAGATACTTGAACTCCTCCACTTGGGGCAGGATCTCATCCCCGACCTGGAGAGGGCACGCCACCCTTTTCCAACTGAGGACCATGGTCTCAGATTTGGAGGTGCTGATTCTCATCCCAGCCACTTCACACTCTACTGCGAACCACTTCAGTGAGAGTTAGAGATCACGGCCTGATCAAGCCAACAGAACCACATCATCTGCAAAAAGCAGAGATGCAATACTGAGGCCACCAAACCAGACCCCCTGTGCGCCTCGGCTGGGCCTTGAAATTCTGTCCATAAAGGTTATGAACAGAATCGGTGACAAAGGGCAGCCTCGGAGGAGTCCAACCCTCACCGGAAACGAGTCCGACTTATGATATGCGGACCAAACTCTGACTCCGGTCGTACAAGGACCCAACGTACCGATCCCCCTGATACGGGCTCCCATACTCCCGAAGCACCCCCCACAGGACCCCCCAAGGGACATGGTCAAACACCTTCTCCAAGTCTACAAAACACATGTAGACTGGTTGGGTGAACTCCCATGCACCCTCGAGGATCCTGCCAAGGGTGAAGAGCTGGTCCACTGTTCCACAGCCAGGACGAAAAAAACCACACTGCTCATCCTGAATCTGAGATTCGACTTCAAAATATTTTTGATAAATTCGTTTTGTAAAGTGTATATTTTTATCCTATAGTGTGCACATGCCAATTGGTCCTTTTTTTTCGTCCTCTTTTAGAAAACCACGAATACACCCAGGCACCCACACAACTGTACAAAAATGCACAAAGAGAGAAGTTTATTGAAGGGAAAAATTGAAGGAGGAAAAGCCACACATTTGTCAAAGTGCATCGATTGAGTTGGCCTTAAGTGGTGTTTGGCCACACACTCAGTCGATGTGAAGACAGCCCACTTATCTGACTGGAAACAATGAGAAAGGAGAATAACTTTACTAGTTTAGTTTACTAGTGATTCGAGCAGTTTAAGAGAATATGGAAGCTGGTTGCGCATAACCCCTTGAGTGGCTCGTAACTCTGGGAAACTGCAAGCCATAGTGGCTGGTGAGCAAAAAACGTTTATGTCAAGACATAAGACATGTATGAGTACAAAAATATAATTTCTAAAAGACCATTTCAATTACATTGATTTGAGTTCAATCAATAATGGATCAGATAAACAGGCAAGTGCTACGCAGCTCATAAAGTCTCACAAGGCAGCAGCTATATTTATGCCCAAAACAAGTGTCAGATCTGCTGCCTCTCCTCCTTGAGCCCCACCTCTTCCCTTCTGTATGCGTGTCTGTGTGCCGGTTTGGAGATAGGCGTGTTGGAGCAGAGACCCAGCTGAAACAGTCATTGTCATGTTTGACTGCAGTTTTTAAGTAAGTCCAAAACTCCACCACGCTGCAGACTTAAATTGTCATATTCGGTCGCATCCAGCTCATACTAGAGCACTCTTGCCTTGATCTGAACTTGTATTCCTCGCAGAGTTCCTGCACCCTCGCCTGTACTCATGCCTTGTTCACCTCACCTCTCGCCTGCCAGAACCTCACACCTGTGTACCTGATCTCGTAACCCTGTACGGATACAACTCTACCATTCCTCATGGGATAAATAAATATTCCTTAACAACCTCTGCATCAGTCCTTGCCGCAACGAACCGTAACTAGGACTTTGTATTTCACTTCCCTCAGCTCAGCACAATACACACAGAAACAGTGCCACTAACAATTAGGCTGACATATACGGGGCTGATCTAGTCCATCGCATCAACTTTGTGTTAATTAGATTTAATGCTGACTTAGTCTGAAACTTGTCACTTAATGACATTAATTCATGCTTTAGGAAAAGCTCTGACCTGACCCAGGAAATACCATCTGAACCCAGAGGCCAATGACAAAAGTGTTATCCTTCATGATGCACTGGAAATATCTTGCCATTCATGGCCACCTCTTATTCAGACTATTTTTCAAGAGATACCCCTCTCAGATTTCTTTCAGCTGTTAGCACCATCTGGTGCATAATACTTTTCACTGACATACAGAAGGGGTTATGTTTTAGTTTGTTTGTCTCTACATTACAAAGAAATAACTGAACAAAAGCTATCAATTCGTAGGAACAAGTCAAAGAGCCCAAATAAAAATGTATTGCAAAAGTGCAAATGAAAGGAGAAAAATATTTCTCATACAATAGTAGCTATGTAAATGAACAGCAATGAAATTCCATGCTAGTGAATATTTAAATACTGTACAATATATTTAAAATGATCAAATAAAAAAAGCGTACATGGGTCATTTTCATATAATTTTATCATTGCCCACTGAATTTCTGATTGAATATCAATTAATTTTACAGATATAACTATTTTATTTATTGGCAGTTGATATCCTTCAAAAGGTCATAATTTTTCAGAAAAAAAAAAAAATTGTTTACTGTTAGGTGTCCGAAATGAAGATGATGATGATTTTCAACGTTCTCTGCATATGGTAATTAAATTTTTGGATACAATATATAGAAATTTTCTCCTATTGCTTAATATGCCTTTTCCATGAAAACTATCAAATGCATCTTAGTGTTTTCAGAGTTCCTTCTTCTATGCAGTTCTTTTACAAACAGTCCTTTGTCACTCAAGCTGTCTTTACGGTTAATGCCACCGGAGAGAACCTCAGTATGTTGTTGCAGTATGCCAGAGGGATCTGTGAGCTGAAGTGCTAGGATGAAGCAGCTATTTTGCATTCAAATAATAGCAGACAGCAAAATGGTTATTTCTGCGATATGATGTATGAATTTGTGAAAGTGTCTGCATCTCTTTACCGTTATTACAATTGTATAAAGACAAGAGTGTAAGGATGTTTTAATGAGTAGTTAGGATCATTTGTGCACTTGCAAGCAGCCCACAGAGCTTGAAGGGTGATGCGCAAATTTTGCAACTTACACGATATACGTGACCCTTCAGCATGAAGCAGACCAGGAGTCACATGGCAGTGTTTTGACCTATATACATTTTCCGAAAAGAGGCATTAAAAATGCTTTCCAATGATGCATAGAGAGAGAACCCCAAGCTTTCTGTTGATACCAGACATGATGTAGTTTTCCTTGTTTTGCACACGGCAGCGGCCGATTAGCGTCGTTAATTTCTCATCGCTGTCGGACTTTTCTTATGGAGATTTCACTCTACCCTTTCAATAAACATTTTTTAGGTATTAAGGTAAGAAATTCACATCAATGACAACTGGGAAGTAATCTTATTTTTCTGGTGTTTGAATCACCTCTGAAAATCGATCTTTTTCTACATAGTCAATGCTTTACGGGCTCTAGCTAAAAACACGGCCGTGCAACTTCCAATCGGTTTCGTCCTTAGGGGTCACAATTATGAAGCTGTTTATGTCTTTACTGTTACGCAAGAAATGGATTTCAGTGGGCCACCACCATTTACTTTGGCAGTAAGTATTGCCTTTACTATGAATGCCTAAAATTTTAAATTGTCAATAACTTTTTTTTTTTTTTTTTTAATAAGTTGATTGTCTTTACTATTATTATCAAATGATATGAATATGACTCATATTCCTGATCTGTTAGTGAAGTAGTACACAATGCTGCCTTTCATGCAGCCAGTGTGGGTTCGATTCTTGGCCAGTGCCAGTCCCAAGCAAACCGTGCGAGTGAAACAGGCATCTTCCAAATATGTATTGGATATGTACCAATGCAAGTGCCTCGGAAACGAACAGATCAGATAGACAGTACCCAATCAATGCAAACTTGACATAGAAATATACTGAACAGTGTTTAAAACACCTGCGTCTGCTCATAAAAAAAACAAAAACATTAAAAATACCAGCAGTAAAATAGGTACTGTAAATCAGGTCAGCCTTGGTCCACTAAGCAGGATATTGTATTTAATATTGGTATTTTTTTAAATGTCTGATTGTTTACTACCATGTTGTCAGTGCCCAGTGTTAACATTTGTGGTGTTATTTTGGGCATCATTCCATGAATGTGAACACGTCTACATCAACAGTATAAAATAGATAAATGTGTGTTTTTTTTTAAATCAACTACAGGCATGAAATCAGAATTGTACACTTGGATCTGCCATTTAAATTTAGTTTAAGTACGTTAACCTTTTTTTATTATTATTATCAAGAGTGGTTTAGTGGTTAGTATGTCTACCTCAAAATCAATAGGTAGCTTTACTAAGACTAGGAGCCGAAAGTAGCCAAATATTGTACTCATGTAAGAGTACTGTTACTTTCGAATAATATAACCCAAGTAAAAGTAAAAAGTAGTCATCCAAATATTTACTTAAGAGTAACAAAGTACACAATGAAAAAACTACAACTATTTGTAATTTTTTTTGTTTAAATCATAGCATGCATATCAAATAAAAAAATAATAATATGTGGGAGTCGACGCAAACCTGCCACCATTTCAATTTTTAACTCCCCAAAAACAAGCAACACGTGCAATGGGCCCTAGAGAAACATTATTTGCTTTATTCACTAAAATTAAGAAGCTGTTTACTGAACAGTGTGCGCGTGTGCGGGTGCGCGCATGTGCGTGCGTGTGAGTGCGTGCGTGCGTGCATTCTAATTTTGCCACATCCACTGCCAAAACAACAATAGAAACATCTACAACTTACCGCAATGTGTTTTTTCAAGTTAGAAGGCTGAAATATCCAAGTTTGGGCCGTCACAATTTAAGAGCTGCATGACAAAGCTGTTGTGTTTTGTGCGCAAACACACTCGCGCGGTTGTTTTCGTTTCCCAAAATTAGTCATTTTGATTGGCTCGCGAAGGTTAAGTGCGCGGTCATGTGACTGCCTTGTGTCGTCTGATTGGTGAATTGGAGTCAAATGACATTAGTGTTCACGTTTGATTGGTGCAACGGCACCTTATGCGGAAGTCTAAGATGGAGTCTAAAAATAGACGCGCGCACGCATGAATGGGGAAATAAAAGTAGCGAACGCCATGTCGATCATTGTAACGGAGTAAAAACATCGATACTTCGTCACATAAATACTCAAAAGTAAAAACTACATTGCATTTAAAGTACTCTGACAAGGACAGTTTATCAAAAATATTACTTGAGTAAATGTAATGGAGTAAATGTAGCGCGTTACTACCCACCTCTGCCTAAGTGTGACTCTGAGTGGGAATGATTATTGGTTCAAATGTGCCCTGCGATTGACAGGCCAGTCCAGGGTGCAGTAAGGACATGCATTGAAAATGGAGGGCTGTTATAACGTTTTCAAAATAAACAAACAAACAAAACCTCTGTTTTAGTGACCTTGGCTTATTTGCAGAAAATGCCACACAATAGCGTCATCGTATGTAGGTGTCCTCAGTCCGAGAGCAAGGAAGGGACAATAGCTACTTTCTGACTGAAACAAGCCACATGCACACATGCCTAATAGGACTTGGCCTAATCCTGCTCTTGTAAAAGGATATTTAATCAGGCTCTGATTAACAGGAGCGCGACAGGGCAGTGTCAGGACTATTGCTTGCGGGTACACACACACACACATACACACACACACAGCTTTCTGTCAGTATTACTCCAAAGAGGCACCCAGCAGACACCTCCATAATCACCACATGTTCCACTCGTTTTTCTACCATGACGTATGGTGTTTCTCTATGTATTTGTATCCTCTTTGTTTTCCCTTTCCTCCTACACTAGCATTTTATCTACTCTTGGCTCAAAACAAAGCCACAAAAAAAAAAAAAAAAAAAAAAATCAAAAAATAAAAATGGTAATCTCTCCTCCCCCTTCTTCTCCTTTTCTTTGTTTCCTGTTGTCCTCGCCACACCAATGAATTAAACATTAGAATGGCGGTCGCCTCTATTACCGCTCCTGCTGATGGTACAGCGGTCTGACTTTGGATATGCAGACAGATTTCATGCAAGGAGAAGTGGCAATGATGGGAGGAGGAGGTGAGGAGATTAGAAGCAAAAGAGGGGGAAATGAAAGTGAAAGCAAGAGTCTTCGACCTCTATTTGCTGTCCTCTGCGTGCCCCTCTGAGTCCTCTTCCTCTCCCATCCCATCTTTCTTTCCATCTGATATGTCCCGTCTGCCACTCTTCCACCTCCACATCCAACTTTGTTCTCCTTCACCTTTTCCCCTCCACGTCTTCAAAACCCTGCGGATTGGTTTTCTAGGGTGCCTCGGCGGCTGCCTCATGTTGTTACACTTTTCTGATGCATACACTTTGCTTCGCTGGTTTTCATTCTCTATCTTGCTCTTCAAATCGTTCTCTGCTTTTTAAGTACAAAGCCTTAATTTTGGCACACACTGGTCGCTGTGTCGCCAAGAGAGAATAGCAAAACATCTAACATTTTTCTTTCCCAAAATGTCCCCCCGACTACATGTTTTGCTTGTATTTTATCCCCCAAAACAATCTTTTTCACATTCGCACACAGTGTTTGCCCCTTTTGCTTCATTACCACTAATGCAAATTTCTAACCTAAGGCATTGTTTTACACTTTATCCCTCTTCAAATTTATTGAAGGCTGAATATTAAATATGTTCCAAAGTGCCTCTAAAAATGGAGTGACACACTTGCATACCTAAGCATATTATGAAGATACAGATATTGGACTGAAGCTTACATTGCTGCTCTCTGAAGAGCTACAGTCTCATGGAATATCAAATTCTTTTTCAGTGAAAGTGTCAAAAATGTCCTATTATTATAACATGGTTCTTCTTCCACTAAGTATGTCCAAATGTTCCTCGAGACATTGTTGTACAGGTTACGATGGCTGAAGTTGGAGCCTGGAACTAATGAATCCACTTTTTGTCCACTATTATTCTGAAAGGAACTTGATATGCTGAGGTATTTATGACTTTATGCGCCACACTGGTTTGAAGTCTGATTTCAGTGTGTATTTTATTATTTTTTTTCTAGTGATGCAAATTGAGAAACAAATTCCATCTTTGCTGTTTGAAAGGCTCGGTCTTAAGAAATACACAGCAATGTCAATAAAAGTTTTCCTTTTTTTCATGCGGTTTCACATTTCATTATAGCAGTCATTTGTGGATTCCACCTCGACTGTAATCTGCTGTATTAGAAACAACTAATTCAGTAATGACTAACAAAACCAATTTGAGTGAGGAATATCAAGAGCCATGAACAAATGCCAAAATGCCGAAATATCGAAGCTTTATTCTGTAAGGAAATCAATATGACTATCCAAGTGTATGCTTGTGGCTGTAAAAAGTAAAAGCGATCATAGATGTGTATCCTCTGATGCCAGATGTTTGGCTTTAGCTCCTTGCCTCAAGTCTCTACAACACGCAGATAAAGCAACACCATCCACCTATCAGCAGTGGCCTGCAGGCGAGTCCTGAGATAATTGAAGTTATTAGCTTGCTGCATCTTAGCTGGCACTGAGCTCAAGGGTGCTCAGTCAGGTTTAACCTTGCTACAAACAACACACATACGCACAAGGTAAGCTTTTCATCATGAAGGCGTGTAGGCAACATGGGCGTGAAGAAACAACGGCATGTGTGCGAAATATTTTAGGGGCTGTGTTCTGCTGCTACTCAATGTCTACAAATTTGTGAAAACTATATTAGTAAACACTTTGGGATTATAACAGTAAGATAGTTAGTTACCAGTCAAGTGTGATATCAAGATGCTGAATAAAGACAGGCATGTCATAACTTTATATTTTCTTTCAACTTTAACAGAACTAAGGGTTCTCATGATGCCCTGCCAGGACAGAAACCTAACAACCTAAATGAACGGGTTTGCCGCAGTGTGTTGCTTTCATACCACATACTTTGAAGTATTCCTCCATTTATGTAATATGATTTTCCAGCAACATCACTCATTTACCGCAATAAGCACCAGATTACTTAGCACTGACACCCAGTTAAGTGGTGCACTACACCGAGAGAATTCAGATGGCTTTGTTTTCATATTTCCATTATTGAGTGCGAAACGCACTCATGAAAGTCCCCTGTTCAGTCGCCGAGCTGCATAGGGAGATGCTAAACTAGTTCAAAGTGACAATGCAAGAATCCAGACAGCGACTCAGCTCTGTCTCAAACAGTATTATTTTCTCTTTCTCGCTTGCAATGCTTTTTGGGGGAAGAGAGGCCAACTACAGCCTTCAAAACACTGCTGCAAACACATACACTACTTTATGTTATATATAATATTGTTCACATAAGCAGTCACTTTAAGTACAGTACTTATATAATGGCAAAACTGAACACGTTTTACCAAACAGTTGTGTCTTCTGCATACAAGTCTGGACGTTCTGGACAGAATTCCATGGAATTGAAATCTCTAGATTGACCTCCATTCATCCATCCATCCATTTTCTGAGCCGCTTCTCCTCACTAGGGTCGCGGGCGTGCTGGAGCCTATCCCAGCTGTCATCGGGCAGGAGGCGGGGTACACCCTGAACTGGTTGCCAGCCAATCACAGGGCACAGATAACAAACAACCATTCACACTCACAGTCATGCCTACGGGCAATTTAGAGTCTCCAATTCATGCATGATTTTGGGATGTGGGAGGAAACCGGAGTGCCCGGAGAAAACCCACGCAGGCACGGGGAGAACATGCAAACTCCACACAGGCGGGGCCGGGGATTGAACCCGGGTCCTCAGAACTGTGAGGCTGACGCTCTAACCAGTCGGCCAATACTGTATTTACTTCAACATTTTCTGGATATACTTTGTACATTAATCCATTGTTGTAGCCTTTCCATTCCAACTAATAATACCAACGATATCCACATTTGGCATTCAATCAGAATCAATGTCAATGCGCTCGCATAGACATAAAAAGTTAGTTTGACGTACTTTTAAACGACTTCAGTTTTTTGTCTTCCACGGGTCTACTCTGCAGCGTTTAGGTGCGTGCATATGCATGTGATTGGTTGTTCGATTGTGTTATGTCGTGTGCGTGCATGCATAAGTTTCTCAAACTCAAAATACTTCTTAATAATCAAAAACACAGGCGACAAAGCTTCCCGTTCAAACATTGGCTTCCAACAAGCGCACCTGTTATCATCAACTATCGTGTGCCGGCATGTTATAGCGTGAAAAAAAGTCCAGCATCCTAAAAATATGCATTCTTAACCGTTAAACAAACGGAATCTGTGTGTCTGAGAGGCAAAGGCTACTGGTTTTGCTTTTCAGGCTGTGTTTCTGCTACCTGTAGATGGGTGGAGAGGAATGTTTGATTTTTTAAGAGCTGGTAGGTTTACTCAGAGTCCAGGATGTACTCTCGCGCAAACTCAGCTGAGATAGGCTCCAGCTTGCCTGCGACCCTAATGAGGACAAACGGTACAGAAAATGGATGGATGGATAAGCTTTCTGCTTTTTTACAGAGCTCTGTTGCAAAGTGGTTCTTCCCTGTTGTTTCATAGGTTTCAACATCAGTAATTCATGTAGCTATTTGAAATTTCTTCTTTACTTGAATCAGCCATTTAAAAAAATGTCACAAATAACCCATTACAAACTGGTATCAAATCAAATGTATGTACAGTATGTATTGTACTGTATCACAGGCTGCTCTAATGGCCTGCAGCGGTCATTAGCATGTGGCCAGATGGTAACTGGGTTTGTTATTGCATTAGAACAAGCTGAGCTACTCGCAAGTGGGGCATGAAAAAAAAAAGTTGTGATAATGTGCTTACCGCATTTCATGTAAGAGACACAGCTGGTAATCATACTTATAGTCAAATCAGAATGTGCAGGAGAGGGAGACCATTTTATGTTCAAACCTGTATGAGGTGAGTACTTTGCTAAGGCTGGAACACTTAATAGCAGGACAGCTGCACAAAAAAAGATTTTTCTTTGACAGTCATAAAAATACATCAATATCTATTCATGTTCTATAGCGCTTGTCTTCACTGGGTGAGCTGGCGCAATCCCAGCTGATGTTGGGCGAAAGGCGCAATACATCCTGGACTGGTTGCTCCTCAATCGCAGGGCACATAAACAGGAGATACACAACCATTCACATACATTCACACATGGGCAATTTAGAGTAGAGAGGCACAAACTTCAAAAGGTATACAGTATGTACTATTTCTCAGTTATCTGGAGTCCAGCATAGTTTAGAGCTGGTTTTTCAAGTTGGACCTCAATAATTGAGGAATTACAGTGCTTTTCAGTCGTATGAACACAATAGCAGAGTAGCTCAATAAAAGATGGAAAGTGAGGAATACTTAGCACTAAACAAGCAAACTATTAATTTGGTGGCCTTCCCCTGCAGACTTACTCCATATTTCTGCTTCTTCTTCCCCAATGACACCAAAGGAAGATGAGAACGTTGGGAAGACATAACTTTAGCATAGCTTTCTGTATAAAACCACTCCTCCTGGTAAAGTCTTTACTTGCTAAGCTGATAAAAGTGTCAAAAGAATAAGTATCATAATCTCAGTGTTGACTGGGGATCCCTCATTTCATTTATCTGGAGATAAGCTTGATTTGCTTGATTTGCAGCATCTCTGTGACAGAGATTAAAATCCCAAACAAAGCTTTGTCGGCCCTCCTCCCATGAGCACACTACCAGGCATTACCTTGGAAAAGATTATGCTGTCTTCTGGCAGCTTGGACACAAACAATGCTGTCGTGTATCGCTAAAAACATTAACAAAGACAGCTCATATGATGGTTTCCACCTGTTAGACCTGTTGCTCTCTGGCCAGCACTACAGATCCTTCAGAACCAGAACAAACCAGTATTGGAAACCAATACATTTTCTTTTGAATAACCATAACACATTTTAATATGCACTAACTCTCAAACACCTTTTTGTTGCTGTTGCGATAATCGGCGATGTGTAATAACAGAGTTTTAAGCACTACTTGGATATTAATAGGAAATGTGACTCTTTGTTTTGCCACGCAAACTCAATGTCCTGATCTTAAGAGAGCCTTTCGTCAATGTTGGTGCACACTGTGTAATGACAGTCAAGGTTTTTCTATTGTATTCTGTCAGCTCAAGACCTCTTCTGTCAGTCTATCTGAAGGCAAAACTCACAAGCCTTAGGAGAGTGAAGACCTGAAAGTGTCAGGTCTTAAACATTTGCTGCCAAGACCCCAAGGCCATACAAGCAGGGCTTGACATTAACACCCACCAACTCACCAAATTTCATCAGTGGTGGGTGGCACCGCCACTCCAACTATCCACATTTGCGGGTTACCTTTTGATCGGGAAAAAGTTTTATGAGCACCCTTCTCCCCATTGAAGAACATATTTCAGTTGGGAAAAATATTAAAATGATAACAAATTCTGGCTGGTTAAAATGCTGAGTGGCTAGTATATCTTGGAAACAAGTAGCCACAGTGGTTGGTGACCAAAAGAGTTACTCTCAAGCCCTGCATACAAAGTTGCATTATTAATAGCTAAAAATGTAAAATTTCAGATACAGATTTTGTTCTGGATTAAAGTAAATAAATACAGATCCTACCTAAAGAGGGGCGGGGAGCTGCTGTGGCTGTTTTCCCCAGAGTGGTCTTCACTCAACCTGAATGGCCCCTGGGGTTCAATCCCCACCTACCCCATCGAAGGATTCTTAAGCAAGCTTCGTTATCCGTGTTGAGATAAATTGTTAAACTTTCCATAGTAATTTAAGACAATGTATTGTGACAATATGTTTTCATAAACATACAATGTAAAGTGAGTTAACACCAGCAAGCCTATCTAAAAGAAAGGCAAGATGATTAACATGAGAGTGGAATTAGCCTGAAGTTACCAAACAATGTCAGGGTAAAAGGTGTTTTAAATAACAAACTAATATAACGGGCCTGGACAAAAAAATAAACTAAATGTAATATATTGTTGCACAAGCTTTTGGAGGAAATCACTGGAACAAAATAATTTCTATAACCCTCAGTGAGTCACCTGCCGACAGGTATTTTGGCCCACTGCTCGCAGACTGCAAACTTCTCTACGTTCATCAGATGTTCATAAGATTTACAGCATTCCGACAGGATAATGTTTCCAAAACACCCGTGAGGCTGACATGCTAACCATTCCTACGCCATGCCACTGGCTGCATTTGTCATGTGAACTACGTAATTCTTTGTGTCATATATGCAAGCCCAAAAAATAGCAAAGTGCAATGTGATGTCCAAAGTCCAAAATGTCCAGCAAGTACAATTAAGTAATCAATAATAATAATAATTCATTTACATGGTTTAATAGAGACAGGGTTTGTAAATATTTTATCATGTGAATATGTGGATTCCTACAAAAATATAAGGGTAACATCCTTGCAAACTACTCATGGGAAAATTCTCTCAAAAAGCAGTGAAAAGTTGCAATACTCCAGAGAGGCTCTAACCCAAAGGGGTAGTGAGACTGAAGATAAAGCATCAGGAGAGACGGTAAAATTGTTAACGTAGTTGAACAAGGTGTGGAAGCAAACCAGTAGGGGGTTGTTTCTCCCCCCCCCCCCAAAAAAATAAATTAATAAGAAACGCATTTGCCCAACAACAAAACACAATGTTGAAACAAGGCTTTTTTTTTCATCCCGAATGTTGTTGGCAGGGATTTTACTTCAACTTTGTTCTTCATTTCATGGTGGAACTAACAGGTACCAAAGGCACTTTGTCATGTAGAATACCCAAATGCCAAATCTCCACTGTGTGGCTATTAATACGGTTGTGTGAGCCCTGAGGCTTCAGGCAGCGTGTCGGGGACCTGTAGCTGCTCTAAACGCTGTAAATAGATTTCACAGCTCCACATGGAGATATGAAGGATTCCTGGGTAGGCGTCATGGGGGGGCACAGCCAGAAAATCACAACTTTGATTGCTAAAAATCCAAGCAGCAAACATATGTAGGCTCTGAGCACAGGGGATGAGACTTGAATACGTCACAAGGCTCAGCTTCTTTACTAACTTGAAAGTTTTTCTTTTTTCTAAATAGTTTAACTCTGTAGATAGTACCAGTTACCAAATACCCTCGCAGTTTCCCTGAATTCTATTGATTTCAAAGTTTACAATCTGAAGATAAAAATATTATTATTATGTTTTATGAATTACTTCTGGTATTGTATTGAAAATCTACACAACCTGTTTCCAGAAAGCTTAAACTCCATTCATTACTAATATAGTACTAATTCATTATTTCGCAAAATGTAGCCTACTAATAAACATAGTGTGCAAAACAAACCACCGGTAAGCAAATGTATTTTCCTTTTTTGTTGTTTGACTCACAATGGAAGCATCCACCTGCCCTAATAAATGCTACAGTCCTCGTCATTTGACATCACCCTCCACATACCACCGGATTTATGTTACCAATGCTCGTTGTTCATGTTGATTTTTTTGAACTGAAAATGAACATGTTTTAGATTTTACCTCACGCTGTTGATTGCATAAATGGCTGCTCACACTTTTGTTTTCTTTGCGTAACAGCACAGTACAACCATGGCAGAGGTCTGCACTCTACTGAATACAGTAATATTTGAATTGTTATTAACATACGACTGCATGGAGAACTTTTTTGTTCATCCCACCTTTTGGCTGTTAAAGAGCTATTTGATTTCCTTAAGGATCTGATTTCCTCAATTCAGTGTTAATTCAACCAGATCCTGTCAACTGCCTGGAATTGATTGGGTCCTTATATCTCATCTCACACAGCTGACCCTAGTTCAGCTTTAATTTCATGTCATGCTCTCTTGCCAGCCAGGATATTAAAAGCTAGTGCTCGTCCTGTGGCAGCATGTAATGGAGGACATTAAAACACCTGCAATTACCGTCACCTGTCACTGAGATTACTTTCTCACTTCGCAAGTGCCATCCAAATACCAAAAGGGATACAAAGTAGGGTGAACCGGAAGTCTTGGGGGTTAATGAGAGATGAACACTTGGCCCCTTTATTGTTATTATGAGCTAATACATTGGACCATTGGAAGGTACAAAGGAAAACTTGACACTCGAGAGTGCAAAACGGCCAAAGTCGAACAACCCTATACAGTAGATGTCTGTCTGGCTAATTCTACTACAATCCTAAAGTATGAATATGTATGAAAAGTGCTATATATTGAAAATAAAATTTGATTGATATTGTAATGTGATTCTGAAGTGCCACTGACCATTGATAGTTCTACTATTTCTAGAGGTTGAATGCAATTATAATCCCCAAAGGAAGCATATCGCTGGCGTCAGGCAGAAACCGTCATGTCCAAATTTGGTCAATTTCATATTTTTTCACAAATTCATACTGTTGGTCAGTCACCACGTGGCTCTGTTATTTTGACAAATTATAGACCAATCTGAAGTATTGAAAATGGCTTGCTCTCTATGACGATGCAACGTTAATGGCTCAACAAACATTTTTTTGGTTTGTTTTCTGAAAAGTGATGCTTTTGGAGATGTGAGAATTCTGCCTGACGCCAGCAAAATGCGACCAACCATCAGACAGCAATCAAAACCTCACCTCTGACCGGTTTCCTGTCACAATAATCCAGGTGAAGTCAGGTGAGCATGCGAAGAGGACCCTAAAATTGGGTGCTGGGTGTCGAGTTGGGTCGGACGAGTTGTCTGAGCCCGTTGAGGTCCAACTGCCATTCAAGGCCACATGGAGGAAAGGCGGGGAGCCAATGAAGGTCAAGGGCTCCCAGATGGGTACTTCTGCATAATGCACACAGCTGCATATTTTATGCATATTTGCTAGACTACAGAATAATATATTTTTTTAGTATTCTCCCCATATCATTTTATTGCATGCACTTTGTTAGTGCTTTCTTGTAGTGATGGGAATTTGGGCTCTTTTTCGAGAGTCAGTTCTTCAGACTCTGCTTCGTAAAAAGAGGTGGCAGTTTTAGCTCCCGAGTGGTTCCTCAATTTTTTTTTGTTGCCAAACTGTTTGAAATGAAAACCTCATTTAAAAATGACATTACATTGAATATGCATTATTTATATTGCTTTATTAATTCACATGCTGGAAAAAAAACATCAAACTACCATCAAAAATGTTTACTAGTTTTTTGTGTACCATATCTGAACTAAAATCAGCTTACCCCAATATTAATGCAACATGTACATTGTCATATCAATAGATGACGCCCTCTTCTTTTCAGTCTGCCATGTCGTGGGTCCAAAATATGATCCTACACAATAATCTAAAACAGACTGTACGGCACTAAATTTGATCATGAAGCCAACACTCCATGAAACATAAGTACTACGCCATGACATTTTCCTCCCACCTCAGTAGCTGAAGGATAATGTGCTCAACGATGGGAATAAAGCCTGTTTATAATACCACTGGCTCCTCACGTGTCCAGTGGAAATCAAGCCCAACACAAGTTACCATTTATCGATTGGCTAATTGCAAGGCAATGCAAATTACTTTCCATTCTCTCTCTCTCTCTCTCTTCTCTCTCTCTCTCTCGCTACAGACACAGCAAATGATGTGTGATTGGTGGAAAACAAGGAAGTGAAGGAATGTATTTCTCTCCATATCCTGCCTTGCCAGAAAGAAGTAAGTAAGTAGCACAATGTAGGCAAATGACAGAGACTATGTTAATTTCAATTTTAGTACATACCCTGCTAAAAACAGATGACGGGCAACAACTGGCACTCAAGCAGTAATATGGACATCCCTGCTTGAAATTCAATTTCGTAGGTCGACCTAAAAATTGCCAATGTTAAAATATGAGAAAGGGGAATAGTGCCACCTATTGTAGTAGAGGTCCACAAACTTATACTCGCCTCCCTGTGCATGCAAACGTTCTCCACCAACGTATCGTAAACATAGCTTTTAGTGATGGGCTGATGCATTTACTGAGTTTCTGAGGTAAAAGCCAAAACCTCATCTGGGTAAAAAAAGTGATTTTCCTTTCAGTGAAGTAGTCAATATTTCGTGTGAAAGGTGCTCATTACAAAATAACCGTTTAAAAAAATGTTTGCCTCTGTGAAAGAGTTTGACCCTATCAGGTCAAGGTTGCTTTTAACAACTCTTTTCACTAAAAGATGGACCAGAGGCAATCCAGGCTTTGTTACCCAGTAGACTTAATTTAAAGATTTAAAAATAAAATAAAATAAAATAAATAAAAAATATATATATATACATATATATATATATATATATATATATATACACACACATATGATTTAGTTCTTTAACCACACACAAATCCTGCCAGCAAAAAGATTATTTCAGCAATCTCTAGGTTCACTTGAAGGTCAGAGGCATGTTGCTTGGCTACGCGAGAAATGGAAAATGCTAAACTTAGACGGGGATTTAAGAATTAGCTCTGACATCCACCAGTAATGTTTAATACCTGCTGTCTAAATTTTTGTGGGGACTATTACATTTAATCTTGCTTTGGAATCTGCTGAAGAAGGCATGAATGAATCACTCAACTGCTTTCATTTGGAGTGAACAGACAGCACACCTTAATTACTGCTTTGTGCAACCGTTTTCATTTTTTTCAATATTTTTTATAAACTGAGATAGATTAAGTTCTAGAATGTTTAAATGTCCTACGCTAGCAAAATCTATTTTTCCCCCCCCCCACTGTTTTATATATGGCGGCACGGTGGACGACTGGTTAGAGTGTCAGCCTCACAGTTCTGAGGACCCGGGTTCAATCCCCGGCCCCGCCTGTATGGAGTTTGCATGTTCTCCCGGTGCCTGCGTGGGTTTTCTCCGGGCACTCCGGTTTCCTCCCACATCCCAAAAACATGCATGAATTGGACACTCTAAATTGCCCGTAGGTGTGACTGTGAGTGCGAATGGTTGTTTGTTTGTATGTGCCCTGCGATTGGCTGGCAAACAGTTCAGGGTGTACCCCGCCTCCTGCCCGATGACAGCTGGGATAGGCTCCAGCACGCCCGCGACCCTAATGAGGAGAAGCGGCTCAGGAAATGGATGGATGGATGGATGTTTTATGTATAACAAAGGTCATGAGTCTGAGACCTGGTATTAAGTTTGACATATATGCGGTTTGTAGATTGTATGCAATAACCAATGAAACGCAAAAGGCAGAAAATGAGCCAATCTGTTTCAGTTCTACATTGTCACGGTACTTATTACTCAAGTACCTGCCCACTTGTTTGTGTTTAGTACCCACCGACCCATTCAACTCAAGTTTTGAAAATGGCTGAATGAAAGCGCACCTGCGTCTTATCCAATACTAAACCTTGTAGCTAGTGTGCATCACCTGCAAAACTCAGGTGAATAAATGACTTCTATTTATTTTGGGAGAAATTCCTCAACATTTTGGGACTAGAATTGTGCTGTGTCTGACACATTTCATGGAGGATGACTTTGTATATTTTGGGGAGGACAGCAGGGGGTTGATATTGAAGTTGTCTTTAAAACTTGGAGAGTTGTGTCATCATATATACATAATATATATATATATATATCCATTCATCCATTTTCCTCACCGCTGATCCTCACTAGGGTCGCGGGCTGCTGGCGCCTATCCCAGCTATCTACGGGCGAGAGGCGAGGTACACCCTGAACCAGTTGCCAGCCAATCGCTGGGCACATAGAAACAAACTATCATTCACGCTCACATTAATACCTACGGGCAATTTAGAGTTTCCAATTAACCTACCGTGCATGTTCTTGGGACGTGGGAGGAAACCGGCGTGCCCGGAGAAAAACCACCCAGGCATGGGGAGAACATGCAAACTCCACACAAGCCGGGCCGGGATTTGAACCCCGGTCCCCAGAACTGTGAGACAGATGTGCTAACCAGTCGTCCACAGTTTAGCTTAATTGTTTGTCTTCTATAAGGGTTACCAATTACAGCAAAGCTGTTTTACATATTCAAATAAGAGATCCAATAACGAATATGAATGAATAATTCTGTCATCTCAAAAGGGCATCCTGGGCATTTCCAACCCAATTGATCATGCAAACCTGATAAAGGGAAATAAAAGATTTTTCGGTCTGACATAAGTATTTATTATCCACAACTTAATTTCTGATCTTATTTGTTCTACTTTCTTTGTATGTATGTAACCATTTTTCTCATTAAATATAATTTCAAAGGTGCTATTGATATGTTGGGAAAAACCCATGTAATCCATACATACAAAGAAAGTAGAACAAATAAGATCAGAAATTAAGTTGTGTGTAATAATGTGAAATGACACAGGGAAAAAGTATTGAACAAGGCAACTGGTATTTATTTAATACTTTATAGAAAAGCCTTTGTTTGCAATAACAGCTTCAGGATGCTTCCTGTATGGAAAAACTAGTCACATGCATTGCTCTGGTGTGATTTTGGCCCATTCCTCCACACAAGCAGTTTTCAAATCTTGAAGGTTCCATGGGCTTCTTTAATGGACCTTGAGTTTCAATTCTTTTCATAGATTTTCGATTGGATTCAAGTCAGGTGATTGGCTGGGCCATTCTAACAGCTGTATTTTTTTTCTTTGAAACCAATTGAGAATTTCCTTGGCAGTAAGTTTTGGATCATTATCCTGCTGAAATGTCCACCCTCGTTTCATTTTCATCATCCTCGTAGATGGCAGTAGACTTTTGTCAAGAATGTCTCGGTACATTCATCCTTCCTTCAATAATGTGAAGTTTACCAGTATGATTTGCTGAAAAGCAGCCCCACACCATCATGTTCCCACCTCCGAACTTCACTGTTGGTATTGTGTTTTTAGGGGGATGTGCAGTGCCATTTCTCCTCCAAACGTGGTGTGCATTATGGCATCGAAAGTGTTCAATTTTGCTCTCATCCGACCAGGCTATGTTCTTCCAGTATTTAACTGTTCAGCAAATTTTAAACGAGCTTTGACATGCTTTTTTTTCCAGTAATGGGGTATTGCATGTTTAGCGTGCATGCAGGCCATGGCGGCGGAGTACATTACTCACTGTTTTTTTCCTGCTAATTCCAGGTCTTCTTGAAGGCCTCCATAGGTGGTCCTTGGCTCTTGGACAACTCTTCTGATTATTCTTTGTACTCCTCTGTCATATTTCTTGCGTGGAGCACCTGATCGAGGCAAATTTATGGTGGTATGATTGCCTTTCCACTTACATATAATGGCCCCAACCGTGCTCCCTGGAACGTTCAGAAGCTTAGATATGCGCCTGTAACCATTTGCCATTGTTATGTTTTGCAACAATTATTTTGAGATTGTCTTGTGACAGCTCTCTGCTCTTACCCATCATGAGATGTGGCTTGACTCACACCTTGCCAATGAAACCTTTTTGTAGGCCTTCAATTAGGACTGAACCAGCTGATATTCATTTGCACTGACAAGGGGCTGGATTGCTGTTTGATTATTGATAGATTTTAGGTGTCGTGTTGGCTTTCCATGCCTTTTTGCACCTCCCTTTCTTCATGTGTTCAATACTTTTTCCCTGTGTCATTTCACATTATTATACAACTTAATTTCTGATCTTATTTGTTCTACTTTCTTTATATGTATGGATTACTTGGGTTGTTCTCAACATCTGATGACAATTTCATGTCAATAGCACCTTTGGAAATATATTTAGTGAGAAATATGGTGACGTGTTAAATACTTATTTCAGCCGCTGTGTGTGTGTATATACAATATATGTAATTTAATTTAAGATAATAATCTTAGATACTGTATACATATACACAATCAATCATTCCTTTCTGAAAAGTGAAATTCTAAGGAAGTTAGAGAGTTTTTGCTTGGTGTTTTTTCTTCATTTTTCCTACTTATATTATATTATATTATATTATCCATCCATCCATTTTCTGAGCCGCTTCTCCTCACTAGGGTCGCGGGCGTGCTGGAGCCTATCCCAGCTGTCATCGGGCAGGAGGCGGGGTACACCCTGAATTGGTTGCCAGCCAATCGCAGGGCACATAGAAACAAACAACCATTCGCACTCACAGTCATGCCTACGGGCAATTTAGAGTCTCCAATTAATGCATGTTTTTGGGATGTGGGAGGAAACCGGAGTGCCCGGAGAAAACCCACGCAGGCACGGGGAGAACATGCAAACTCCACACAGGCGGGGCCGGGGATTGAACCCGGGTCCTCAGAACTGTGAGGCTGACGCTCTAACCAGTCGGCCACCGTGCCGCTATATTATATTATATTATATTATATTATATTATATTATATTATATATATATATATATATATATATATATATATATATTATATTATATTATATTATATTATATTATATTATATTATATTATATTATATTATATTACAATAGATCTCAGTGGGTTAGGGGGCAAAGTGGAGCAAAAGTAGAAGACAATTCTCAGGGGAAAATGTCTCCACATTAGTTTAAATTTAACTATGAATTAGGGGGAAAATTTGGAATACATGCGCCATCACTATGGCAAAATTTCGATTGTGATCCAGAGTCACAAAGTCCCTCTTAAAACGTTCCAACATGAAATCTTGTAATGGGTTATTCATACTGGGTCAATTCGTACAGTGTATTATGTCTCCTGCTGTCCCACACCCACATTGTGTTGCATTCATTCCTGGTTCTATTTCTGCAACTTTCATGAATTTGTGTCTTATTTTCAGTTGTTCTGTGTATTAGTGTTATTCAAGGAAGCAGTTATCATCAATAACTGTGGGATCTGCGATGACTTATTACACGTCTATAATATTCACGTACATGCTCTAGTTTGACAAAGCCTATAATGGGCATGTGGATTATTTTGACACTTTATTTATTTCTATTCTTGAAATTGACGGTCATTACATTGAGGTAGGAACAACTGCATTGACTCACTTTGATTTTGGGCCCCTGTGAATCTGCTTGTGCAATCGTGCCTGGCCTATGTTAGTGTGATATCGACTAAGGGTTATTTTACCAAGAAGTCGGTAAATCACCACAATTTGGATGGCCATCATTTTTGCATTCAAGAGAATCTCCTGACAAATCTCTGTGTTTTGATGAGGTTTTGAATGATCATCCTCGCCATAATGATCAATGTTTTTTTTCTGTCTTCATTTCATATTCTTGTCTCCTGCACCATTAGCTCCCGAAGCACAGAAGATCAATCATAGCAGCACTGTTAATTCTATTAATCTACCACTTATTATGTAAATTAAATTCAAGCACCTGCTCAGCCAATGTTAGTACAGTATAATGTTTCTTGTCCATTTTTGTCTCCTTGGAGAAAAGTCGATCAGCAATAATTAACAATCATAAAAACAATAATATTTTCAACTTTAATTTCAAATCTTCCTCATTTTGTTGTTACATAAAATAATTTCTGGTCACTTACATCCCATATTCAGCTAAAAGGGACTGCGATGATCTTATATTTTGTACAAGCTATGCACACATTTGTTTTTCATGACTTAAATCCTGTTAGATTAGTTTTGGGGATTAAGAGACCAAAGATTCCTTAAAGCAAATGGTAAGGTAATATGGCTTGCCTTCTTCTAATCCACACTCATACACACGTCCTGCGTATGCGTTTATCAGTGTGTGACTTTTGACACAATATATTCTTCTTCTTCTTTTTCTTCTTCCTATTATTATTATTATTACAGCCCGAGCAGGTAGACCTGCAAGGTCTCTATTGTTTCTTTGCGAACTTGTCCTACAGATTTCATCCGATTAACTTCAAACTGGGTCAGTACCATCTCAACACCTGGGACATTAAAAGTTATCATGAGCTTTTTTCCCCCCGACTTACTATATGCCGGTGGCAGCTCTTCAACCGTAGATTTTCTGAGGTCGCCGAAAACAGACCTCTTGCGCTACGTTGGACCTACTACGCCTGCGAAGATTCCTACACGCGTGTAGCACCCCCACACGAACAAAATTGTAATTACAACCTATGTCCTAAACTCAACAGAAAATGATCTACGGCCTTTTAAATGTAACATTCTCAGTAGTTAAAAGTCTGACCATCATTACTGACAATACATACAATAGTGTAGTAGGCCTAAGAGTTCATTACCTTCTTTCAACACCCGCATTTACTCAATATAACCTTTGAAAAGGCTTTGCACTTGTCCAACAGCAGTGGTGTCCTACCTATGGCCTGGGGGCCATTTGGGGTCCATCCCCCATTTTTGTATGGCCTCCATTTTCTCAATATAACTTGTTACACGGCTTTGCGCTTCTGACAGCAGTGGTGTTCAACCTATGGCCCAGGGGTCATTTGCAGCCTGTCCTCCCATTTTGTACGGCCGGACCTTTTTGCAACATTTGCATTGGTCATACTTTTGCACTTGTCCTGCAGCAGTGGTGTCAACCTATGGCCTGGGGGCCATTTGGGGGTCATACTCCATTTTTGTGTGGCCCACATTTACTCAATATGGGCCATAACTTTCTATATGTCCTACAGCGTGGTGTCCAACCTACCGCCCGGGGGCAATTTGCGGCCCTTCATCGTGCCAATATCCCAACCTGCCAGGACCTCAAACTGCCAGTACATGGCCGCGGTGCAAGGGCCCGATTATAGCTGGTCGCAGCTCTAGTTATTATTAGTATTATAAAACCTCTTGTATGCCAAATTCCAATGTGAAGGGAGCTCTTCTTGTAGATTTAATTAGAAAAGAATATGTTATTTAAGTATTTATGCATTTATAAATAAACTATATCTTGAGGGATTTATAGTGGACTATAGGTCTGCCCCTGTACTCAAGAGAAGCGGGTAGGACATCAGGACCTCAGAAGAAATTGCGAAACCTCAATTCAGAGAGGATCAAAGGAGGAAGTCACCCTATGCTTTGTGGGCTTTCTGTGGTCTTTTTGCAGCTCTATACTGGACCACACTGGAAGTTATGTACTCTGATTCAAAGCAAGAAGACTCTTGCATGTATGGTTACACTAGAGCAGTGGTCCCTAACTGGCGGACCACGGTCTGTGTCCAGACCCAGAAGCAACCCCGCTCGGACCTGCACCGTAGCCATAAAAAGAAATGTTATAATTCAAGACATATAGGGCGCTTCTATTTTAAGTGGCACAGCATTCCAGGCTTTGCGGTAGTGGCAAACCGTACTGTCCAATCACATGCGAGTTTAGCCACTGCCTTCAGCCAATCAAATCCGATCTCAGGTGGTAATCACTGACTGTGTCCAGCCCAGACAGAGATGAGGAGAAATGTAACAGGGGTGCGGGAAAGAGACTCACCGTGGAAGTTGGGTTAAAGATGGAGAAACACCATTATTTACACAAAGGTTTTGAACAAACATAACCTTCCAAAATCTGTAAATGTTGTGTGACTTTGATGAGCGCTCCGCTTGACTGACTGGGAGCATTTCCTGCCGACACGCTGCTTATATAGAGGAAAGGCAGACGTGACTGAGGACAGCATGCGGACGTTAAAGGGGGAAGGGTGCGAGTTAAAGAGGACGCTAAAGGCACGCCCCCAGTAGGTATATAGCGCCGGTATGTTCATTGTGCAAAACAACATCGGTTTGGCTAAGGACCCCCGAAAATGTCACCTACGAAGAGACATGCTTACGAAGCACAGTTTAAACTGTAAGCTATCAGTTACGAGGAGGAACATGGGAATTGAGCAGCCGCGAGAGAATTCAAAATCAACGAATCCATGGCTCGCAAGTGGAGGAAGCAGGAAAATGCCGGCATCATTGCTGAACAGATTTCTCGATTTGGACCTTTTTAAAAGTTTTGTTGATTACCCCTGCGCTTAGAGTCTAGCCACTTGACTCTAGCGGGAGTTACTCCCTTATACATTGTAGCACTTTGTTAGCACTATGATAGCCTTACTGTTCAGATGTTAGTGAGGTACAAACTTTGCTGCACAAGAAAATGACACATTTGAATTTTTATACATCCTTGTCCTAGGGTTAGGGGTCATCCAATACAGCCGATTTCCCGTTACATTGAAGCACTTTTTTTTAGCCCCTATGCACCCATACACCTATACATTGTACACTACAAAATTATTGTTTTAAAGTTATTGTAAATAAATATTTTAAAAAACTTGAAAATGTTTTCAATTTCCGTTTGACATTTTATCCAAACTTGGTGTGCCGTTGTACTTGGTCATGGTGACATTGTTGACGTATAGTACTCATCATAGACGAGTCGCTTTCATGAACCACGAGGAATTAGTGTGTGCTTCCTAGTTCCAAATACATTGCTATAGGTGAGCAGCTTGACAAAAAAACTTGCACCAAAATTAACATGTTCCAGACTCCAAAGACGTTTTGTTTTCTTTATAGTTAAAACTGCAGCCATGCCGCTCTCGCTCTCTGCGCCGCGCTCTTTGCACAATAGAGAATAGATATAACTATCACCACCATAGTGCAAATGATGCAGAGTAGCAATTTAGAGCAGTTTGAAATTACTAACAGAGCAATAGTCTCGTACAGTGACCATTGTGCAAATGATCCAGAGACTTCAAGAAATGTAAGCAGTTTAAAGTCACTCGCAGTCCAATAATCTGGAACAATGTCAATTGTGCAAATGGTGCAGATACTTCTCAAGCACATGAGTGGCCAGTATTAGTCAACAACAGATATGCAAATAGTGCAGAGTGGCAAGACTACTACAGTGAGTGCACAAATTATATATAATTGGTCAGACAGAGATGTCAGAGCAATCTCAAGACAAAATTGCCAGCATGTTACAATGGAATTGTAAGTTAACTGTCTAAGAAGTTAACTAAGTTAAGTTAATGTTAGTTTGTGCCTACAAGAGGGAAGGAGCTCGAAGAGGTGTTGACCAGGATGTGGAGGGTCCAAGATTTTGCATGTTCTTGAAGATTTTAAACCGGAATGTTTCATTCATTGATTAATAGGAGGATATGTTATTTAGGTGTTCTGTTTATTTATTTATTTATTTATTTTTTCGAGCAGTAGGTAGTCGGTCAGCACAACCCATAAACAAACCCATGTATACTCTGGCAAAGTGACTGCAAAATCACAAACCACCCCAGACGGGATTTGAACCCACAATCTCTGGCTTAGGAGGCCAATGCCTTATCCATTAGGCCACTGGGGTTGAGTAGTTGCTTTTTTTTTACCTTAATAAATAAAATTATCATTTTAAAGCTGGAACGTAAGTAAACTAAAAATCTAAGAATTTGAGAGGGAGGCAAACACTTTCACGGCATTTTATTTATAACTGAAAGTAAAGGGAAACTTTAAAAGGAAAGAAAAGAACATCACTACATGTCGTTGTGCAACACAGTTTACATGTTTAAAAGGAGTAGGAAGAATTAAAAAAAAAATCTGGTCTTACCCCTTTTTCTCTATATATTTTAACTTGTGTCATGTTAATACAATAGCAGGTTATTCATATAATGTATCCCAAAAGAAAAAAGGGGGAAAAAAGGGCTTATTCTTTTTTTTATTGATAGTATGACCACATTAGCATTTAGATAAAGTATGGGACATTTCCCCTGGGTTTCTTTCCGCAGACCTTTGGCGGATTGAGGGGAAGATATTAATTAGTCTTATTTGAAAAACAGGGTTCTGGAGCTCAAAAACAACATACTACAAATCCTTTGCCTTGAGTGCTTGTGACAGGAGTTCAGTAATGGAACGGCAAATGCTGTCTGTTTGAATGTACTGCAAAGAGAAACATTCCAAATTAATTCCTTTAAAAATCCTTTGGAGCCTTGCTGCTATCATGTAACCCTGTTAAGATGATTTTTTGGGGGGGGAATTGTCGTTGTTACCGTAAGCTGCGCATCACTTTTCTCACAAAGAATGAATTTGAAATAAACTTGTGATGGCAAAGAAATGTCCAAGTCAGCCACTTGACCTCAATCCAATAAATCAGTAACCTGATTTGGATCTGCGATGGACAAAAACGAACAAGCAGCAAATGATGACTGCAGTGAAGGCCTGGCTAAGCACATCCAGTGTGGAAACTCTGAAATTTGTGAAATATCAACAATTACGTTTATATTTACAGTCATGTCATTTTGTCCAAATACTTGGGACCTCCCGAAAATTTCCCATCTGTAATTCTGAAATGGTAGATAATTTTTTTAATGTATCTCAAGATTCAAATTAACTTTGCTGGTTGCATTCCTTAACCAAAGAGCACTGACGTCCGTATTATTGGGAAGCTTTTATTTTGAAGGTGGCTTTTGCCGCGAGTTGGCGACCTATTACCGTAATGCCCAGTATGAACAAAATTAGGGGCAGCTGGCTTGACTGCTATTTTACGAGTGGAGGCTAGCTTGACCGCAATTGAAAACTGCACCTACGAAGAGACACGCTTACAAAGCACAGTTTAAACTGCAAGCTATCAGTTACGTGGAGGAACATGGGAATCGAGCAGCCGCGATATAATTCAAGATCAACGAATCCATGGTTCGCAAGTGGAGGAAGCAGGAAAACGAGTTTCTCCAAGTCAAGAAGACGAAGCTGAGTTTCCGCGGAAACAAGACGAGGTGGCCCGAGTTGGAAGACCAACTTGAGCAATGGATTAATGAACTCCAACCGCTGGACATCAGTGTAAACAGGGTGTTCTAAGTGAAGTTGCGAGCGGCGTGGGAGCGATGGATGACAGATGGCAATCACAGCTTTACTAAGACTAGGAGGCAGCGCCGGGCGAGTTACGCCACAATTTGTGAAAGGATTGTGGATGCTTGGGCTAACGTGTCTGCTTGCACTGTTGTTCGAGCTTTCGTAATAGCCGGCATCATTTCTGAGGAGCCGCACGGCAACGAGACTGACTCTGACAATGACGAGAGGGAAACTGGCGTGTTTGAAGGAGAACTGTTCATTTTGGATACAGAACATGAGGACTTTGATGGATTTGTGGATGAGGATTGATCAAAAAATAACGTGAGTACGTTGTTAAATACTTCAATAAAGTACAACCAAACTCAGTTTTGCTCCCGCTGCCTTTTTAAAAACATTGTTTTAGCGTGCATGCATGCTACCGTATGTTTTAAGCTAGCGTATGTTTTACCATGCCTGCGCCCAATAATACGGTGTGCCTTATGTGTTAAATATAGAAATAGACCCCGTAACTGAGACTGCGCCTTTTAATACGGTGCGCCTTATGGTCGTGAAAATACGGTACACATCTGTGAAGGGACCATTAATGCTGAAAGGTACATACAAGCAACATCTTTTACATGGATGTCCCTGCTTATTTCAGCAAGACAATGCCAAACCACATTCTGGACGTCTTACAACAGCGTGGCTTCGTAGTAAAAGAGTGCGGGTACTAGATTGGCCTGCCTGCAGTCCAGACCTGTCTCCCATTGAAAATGTGTGGCGTAAAATACGACAATGGAGAGCCTGACTGTTGAACAGCTGAAGCTGTAGATCAAGCAAGAATGGGAAAGAATTCCACCTACAAAGCTTCAACAATTAGTGTCCTCAGTTCCCAAACGTTTATTGAATGTTGTAAAAAGAAAAGGTGATGTAACAAAGTGGTAAACATGACCCTGTCCCAGCTTTTTTCGAACGTGTTGCAGCCATAAAATTCCAAGTTATTGATTATTTGTAAAAACAATAAAGTTTATCAGTTTGGACATTAAATATTTTGTCTTTGTAGTGTATTCAATTAAATATAGGTTGAACATGATTTGCAAATCATTGTATTCTGTTTTTATTTATGTTTAACACAACGTCCCAACTTCATTGGAATTGGGATTGTACAATGTAGAATTTGGAGCTTATCCAAAACAATATTGATTAGCCCTGATCTTCTGGTTCTGAACATCGGATTTTAAAGACTCAACAAAGCAAATTGTTACATATCTTCTTCTTCTTATACTTCTTTTCCTTCCGGCTTGTCCCATTAGGGGTCGCCACAGCGTGTCATCCTTTTCCATGTAAGCGTATCTCCTGCATCCTCCTCTCTAACACCAACTGCCCTCATGTCTTCCCTCACGACATCCATCAACCTTCTCTTCGGTCTTCCACTAGCTCGCTTGTCTGGCAGCTTCATCCTCATCACCCTTCTACCAATATGCTCCCTATTTCTCCTCTGGACGTGTCCAAACCATCCAAGTCTGCTCTTTCTAACTTTGTCTCCAAAATATCGAACCTTGGCTGTCCCGCTGACGAGCTCATTTCTAATTTTATCCAACCTAGTCACTCCTAGGGCGAACCTCAACATCTTCATTTCCGCCACCCTCCAACTCTGCTTCCTGTTGTCTCTTCAGTTCCACTCTCTCTAATCCGTACATCATGGCTGGCCTCACCACTGTCTTATAAACTTTGCCCTTCATCCTAGCAGAGACTCTTCTGTCACATAACACACCTGACACCTTCCTCCACCCGTTCCAACCTGCTTGGACACGTTTCTTCACTTCTTTACCACACTCACCATTGCTCTGGACTGTTGACCCCAAGTATTTAAAGTCCTCCACCCTCGCTATCTCTTTTCCCTGTAGCCTCAGTCATCCTCCTCCACCGGTCTCATTCATGCACATATATTCTGTTTTACTTCGACTAATCTTCATTCTCTCCTTTCCAGTGCATGCCTCCATCTTTCTAACTGTTCCGCTAATTGCTCCCTGCTTTCACTGCAGATCACAATGTCATCTGCAAACATCATGGTCCACGGGGATTCCAGTCTAACCTCATCTGTCAGCCTATCCATCATCACTGCAAACAGGAAGGGGCTCAGGGCTGATCCCTGATGCAGTCCCACCTCCACCTTAAATTCGTCTGTCACACCTACAGCACACTTCACAACTGTTCTGCTGCCCTCGTACATGTCCTGTATTATTCTAACATACTTGTCTGCCACTCCAGACTTCCGCATGCAGTACCACAGTTCCTCTCTGGGTACTTTGTCATAGGCTTTCTCTAGAACCACAGAGACACAATGTAGCTCCTTCTGACCTTCTCTGTACTTTTCCATCAACATCCACAAGGCAAATAATGCATCTGTGGTACTCTTCCTAGGGATGAAACCATACTGTTGCTCGCAAATACTCACTTCTGTCCTGAGTCTAGCCTCCACTACTCTTTCCCATAACTTCATTGTGTGGCTCATCAACTTTATTCCTCTATAGTTCCCACAGCTCTGCACATCAACCTTGTTCTTAAAAATGGGCACCAGAACACTTTTCCTCCATTCCTCAGGCATTGTCTCACACGCTAGAATTCTGTTGAACAAGCTGGTCAAAATCTCCACAGCCACCTCTCCAAGATGCTTCCATACCTCCACAGGAATGTCATCAGGACCAACTGCCTTTCCATTTTTCATCCTCTTTAATGCCTTTCTAACTTCCCCCTAACTAAGCATTGCCACTTCCTGGTCCACCACACTTACCTCTTCTACTCTTCCTTCGCTCTCATTTTCCTCATTCATCAACTCTTCAACGTATTCTTTCCATCTGTCCAGCACACGACTGGCACCAGTTAACACAGTTCCATCTCTATCCTTAATCACCCTAACCTGCTTCACATCCTTCCCATCTGTATCCCTCTGGCCAACATGTATAGATCCCTTTCTCCTTAGTGTCCAACCTGGCATACATGTCAACATATGCCTCTTGTTTGGCCTTTGCTACTTCTACCTTTGCCCTATGTCGTATATCAATGTATTCCTTTTGCCTCTCCTCGGTCCTCTCAGTGTCCCACTTTTTCTGAGCTAACCTTTTTCCTTGTATGATTTCCTGTACTGTGAGCTAACCTTTTTCCTTGTATGATTTCCTGTACTGTGAGGTTCCACCTCTCCAAGATGCTTCCATAACTCCACAGGAATGTCATCAGGACCAACTGCCTTTCCATTTTTCATCCTCTTTAATGCCTTTCTATCTTCCCCCTAACTAAGCATTGCCACTTCCTGGTCCACCACACTTACCTCTTCTACTCTTCCTTCGCTCTCATTTTCCTCATTCATCAACTCTTCAACGTATTCTTTCCATCTGTCCAGCACACGACTGGCACCAGTTAACACAGTTCCATCTCTATCCTTAATCACCCTAACCTGCTTCACATCCTTCCCATCTGTATCCCTCTGGCCAACATGTATAGATCATTTTCTCCTTATTTAGTGTCCAACCTGGCATACATGTCAACGTATGCCTCTTGTTTGGCCTTCGCCACTTCTACCTTTGCCCTACGTCGTATATCAATGTATTCCATTTCCATTTTTCATCCTCTTTAATGCCTTTCTAACTTCCCCCTAACTAAGCATTGCCACTTCCTGGTCCACCACACTTACCTCTTCTACTCTTCCTTTGCTCTCATTTTCCTCATTCATCAACTCTTCAACGTATTCTTTCCATCTGTCCAGGACACGACTGGCACCAGTTAACACAGTTCCATCTCTATCCTTAATCACCCTAACCTGCTTCACATCCTTCCCATCTGTATCCCTCTGGCCAACATGTATAGATCATTTTCTCCTTATTTAGTGTCCAACCTGGCATACATGTCAACGTATGCCTCTTGTTTGGCCTTCGCCACTTCTACCTTTGCCCTACGTCGTATATCAATGTATTCCTTTCGCCTTTCCTCGGTCCTCTCAGTGTCCCACTTCTTCTTAGCTAACCTTTTTCCTTGTATGATTTCCTGTACTGTGAGGTTCCACCACCAAGTCTCCTTCTCTCCTTTCCTGCCAGAAGATACTACAAGTACTCTCCTGCCTGTCACTCTGATCACCTTGGCTGCAGTGGTCCAGTCTTCTGGAAGCTCCTCCTGGCCACCGAGAGCCTGTCTCACCTCTTCCCGTAAATCTGCACAACACTCTTCCTTTCTCAGCTTCTACCACATGGTTCACTGCTCTGCCTTTGTCTTCTTAATATTCCTCCCCACCACCAGAGTCATCTTACACACCACCATACTATGCTGGCTAGCCACACTCTCAACTACCTTACAGTCGGTAACCTCCTTCAGATTACATCATCTGCAGAAAATGTAATCTACCTGCATGGTTCTCCTGCCGCTCTTGTAAGTCAGGATAGGTTCCTATGTCCGTGCCTCTTCTGGGAAAAAAAGTGTTCACTACAGCCATTTGCAACCTTTTTGAAAAGTCTACCACAATCTGTTCCTCCAAGTTCCTTTCCTGGATGCCTGATCACTACTTCACCAACCCTGTTTCCTTCACCAACAATGGACACATTACAATCTGGGCCAATCATGACTCTCTCTCTCTGTCTGGAATGCTCAGAACTACTTCGTCTAGCTCCTTCCAGAATTTTTCTTTCACCTCTTGGTCACATCCTGCCTGTGAGGCATAGCCGCTAATCACATTATACATAACACCCTCAATTTCAAGTTTCAGCCTCATCACTCGATCTGATACTCTTTTCACCTCCAAGACATTTTTAGCTAACTCTTCCTTTAAAATAACCCCTACTCCATTTCTCTTTCGATCTACACCATGGTAAAATAATTTAAAGCCTGCCCCTTAACTTCTAGCCTTACTTCCTTTCCACCTGGTCTCCTGGACACACAATATATCAACCTTTCTCCTTATCATCATGTCAACCAACTCCAGAGATTTTCCTGTCATAGTCCCAATATTCATAGTCCTCACATTCAATTCTAGGCTCTGTGCTTTTCTCTTCTCTTTCTGCCTAAGAACCCGCTTTCCACCTCTCCTTCGTCTTCGACCCACAGTAGCTGAATTTCCACCTGTGCCCTCCAGGTTAACGGTGCCGGGGGCGGATGTTGTTAACCCGGGCCACGACCGATCTGGTATGGAATTATTTTGATGAACTAAATTGTCACATATCTACAAAGTAAAATTTCTCTAGGGTACGAGAGGAATTATATCATATAATAGCACATGCACAGCTGGTGTTACTGTTTTTTTGCTGTTTTGTTGTTGTTGTTTTTCTGTTTTCTAAAATGCTACAACGTAGACTATGGTAATTTTTTCCTAGAAAGCTTTGGTGACTTTGGGAAAGTGACTATTCATACAGTTGTTGCAAAATATCAGAGGTCTGCTCATCTTCATCTCTATTCAATTTCTTAAATACTGTATTTGAATAAAATACTGCATTAAAAATGGTACCGATTTTTTTTTAAAAACAATGGCATCTCATCTGCCGGCAACCCTAGTGAGGATAAACTGTTCAGAGAATGGATGGATGGATGGAATCTCATCTGTAACAATTTGGGCGTCTTTACCTTGGTGTCAGCTCAAATATCTGAAACATGGAAAATTTAGCTGGACACGTGGATTGAAATTGTAAAATTGAATTGACTTTTTAATAGCACTCAGTTGTATCTCATACACTCCCTATTCCTTCTCTTGTCTTTCTTCCATCTAGCCCTGTCAACTCTTCCCCTCCCTCTGTCTCACAATGAGAAGGATCAGCTGTCCTTTCCCATAGCTGTCAACGTCCAGGCCCTTTACAAGAATATGAAGACCCTTCCCCTTCACACACACATGCATGCAGACACATATCCGTCCGCATGACTTTCTCTTTCCCCTGCTTGGCTGTCAGGTGCACCAGGGATGATTGGAAATAAGCTGATGGATGGGAGGAGGAAAAATAAAAGGAGAATAAGGTAAGGAGGCATAAAGGATGACAGTGACAGTCAAGAAATAAATAAAACCATACAATGTAAAACATTTACACGTGTGGAAGAACTACACAGAAGGACAATGAGGAGAAAGAAGAAATGGCAATGTGATGGGTTAAAGTCTTTCTTGTAGTTTATTTCCGGCTGGCGTGTGCAATGGTTCGGTGAGTTTCTTCATCTCTACGGATTTAAGAAGTGAAATGTCCTTGTTCCAACCTGTCACCAAAGCATACTACCAGCAGGACCAATGTGCCGTGATTGACAGGCATGGAGTCCACTCATTTCAAACTACAAGAGAAGTGACACATCCCACTGGCAAAGAGAGAAGAGTTAAAAGTAAAATGTATCCAAAAAAAAGTTGAATGTTAATTCTTCAGACGAGCCCTCCTGTTGTTTTCAGGTCAACATTTGTTTTTATAAGCAGACAAAATGATTGAACAAGAATGACACCTTAATTATTTTATTTCGAACCATTGTGGTATAGTAAAAAGGGAAAAGCATTAAAACTCTGTAATTGTCCAAATACCTTTGGACTGTACACTATATTAAATACTAAAAAAAAAAAAAAAAAAGGGGGCACAGAAAAATTTATCTCTGGATGTTTCTTGCAATCTTATGCAACACTTCATCACAAATAATGACTTCAGTGATAATCATTACAAAAAACAATGCTTTATGATTGTCCTTGATCTTTTGGAACTGACAAGCTGTATTAACCTTTTCAACTCACACTTTCTTCCTCTCACTGTCTGCCTGGCTCACCCTAAGCTCCATGCCTGGATCTCCCTTTCCTAAAAATCCCACCCACACCATCTTCTCTCTGGTTCTTGGTGCCAACCCCCTTTTCACCAGCTAATACCACTTCACCCTTTTTTTTTTTTTTTTTTTACACTCGTCCTCCCACCCTGGGGACTTGCATTCAATCGTGCTATCTTCCTGCAGCAGGCCTGTCAAATGCCTCGTCATCGAGCGAGGCAAATCAGTCTGGAACTGTGGGCGAGGGGTAGCGGGGGGCCGTTGGGAAGGGAGAGGGTTGGGGGGTTGGTGGTGGTATTAAGTTTTGCGGATGTGGATGATGGAGTGAGAGGACATAAAAGAAGAGTTATGCAAAAATAGTGATGGAAGGAGAAGGACAAAGATGAAGACATGCTGGAGTATTCAACAGAAAATGAAATAAGCCAAGATGTTGAAAGAATGACGGATTAATAGACTAAGTATATAAATGAAATACAGACAAATAAATGTATTTTGTCACTGTTGGGCAAATGTCCACATTTTTTCATAAATCAATACTAATTGGTCAGTCCCCACATGGGTCTGTTATCTTTACAAATTATTGACCAGTCTAAAGTTTTCAAAATGCCTGGGAATGCCTTGCTCTCTCTGATGATACAATGTTAATGGCTCACCATATTTTTGGTTTGCTGAAAAGTCTCGTTTTTGGAGAGGCAAAATTTCCACCCCATGCCAATGATATCAAAAATGCAAAATCTCTTTTTTCCCTCCACTGTCTTGCAATCCTGACAATTTGAAGCAAGACATATTGCCTGCTACGACAAAAGTAGTGCCTCCTTCAAAAAGACTCAGGCAAAAATATCGGAAAACATTATGTATTTGTACAGCACAAAACAATTATACTCTTCTTCATGTACAACCTGCTTTGGGTGTCGACATTTGTCTCTAAATGAGTGGCTAAAACCGTACACAAACTGTATATAAATTGAAAGCTTTACTAAAAAATGTTTTATCCTGATGATAAATGTAGGTGAGCTTTAAGTTTCAAGAATTATATAAGTTGTTAGTGTATGTTTGTATATACAGTATATGCCGTGTGATTGGCTGGCAACCAGTCCAGGGTGGACCCCGCCTCTCGTCCGAAATCATCTGGAATAGGTTCCAGCACACCCAGTGTTACAGAACATGGATGGATGGATTGATAGTAGTGTCAAAAATAAGAATCTAAACTAATAAAGAAAAAAATACAATGTCAAATTTAGACTTGCAAATACTTCCTCATTCCCCCAGCTTCTCTCCTGCTCGCTTCACACACTGCTCCCCTACTGTATAAATGATGTAGTGAAATGACGTCATTGTTGTTTTTAAAACGCATTTTGAGTAATGAAGCCAGATAGGGTCCAGCACAGTGCACATATTCATCCAAGGCCTTGAATATTTCCTCTCACAAGACACAGAAAAAGATCTTTTGTAAGCTGGGCCAATGGAAAGCACCGATTTCATTACCATGATGACTGGGGACAGTGCTAGGGAATTGAATGAGGTAAGCAAGTGGCTTCTGTTTGTGGCAGTGGAGCCCAGAGTATGCGGGGAAAAAAAAATGTAAGCACGTGTAAAGAGAAGAAAACAATGGAGTGGCAGTAGTTCATCTGTAAGGACTTGAGCTTTGGAGCCAAAGGATCACAGGTTCGAGTACAGTGTTGACATAAAATGTAAAAATGGTGACCAGATGCCCTTGAGCAAGGCAACGTCCCTATCACAGCTGTGGATCTGTGCATGTGGACACATGGCCAAACGCAAACACACACACACACACACACACACGCAAACTCACGCGCACGCGTGCTACGACACATTTTCAAAAATAGGCAGATAACAACATACTTAGTTAACACACTTGATGGGTGAGCGGACACTCCAGAGACCCAGTTAATAGTATTTAATGTCCATTTTCTATAATATGTTGTCTTTAAGAATTATCATTCTAAATTGACAAATGGTCAAAACTTTAAATGTTACCTGGTTGGACACAGTTTAAAATTATGATTCCCACTGTACTGTATGGAGGGCTAGAAATGTTTCCTGCTCTTCTCCTACTTTACGTCATGATTCAGACTGCTTGATTTCCCAAAGCCACACTGTTCCACATCCCCCTTTCTTGGTGAGGAGTGGTGGAGAAGAGCCTTTCACACATCCAAGGCAAAATATTTTACAGTTGAGTACTACATTTCTGTCAAGCAGCTGCATCTACAGAGGAAAACATTTCAGCTAAGTGTATGTGTACAATACATGAGTGAGAGTAAAAAAAGGGGGGTGGGGGTGGGATTTGTTGCTTAGATGGGCCAAAAGTAGTTAGTGTGTACATCGCTCTGTAGTGCGCCTGAGAACAGTCTGCAAAGTCAATAAATACACAGGGCTAACTTAAAATGGATGGTGATAGGAAAGGCTTAAATGTGGGTGTGAGAGGTGTGGGGTCTGCAGTAGAAACAGATTTATAGGAGTGTGTCCTGGCTGCAGTCTGGTGACATAAATAAGGCTGAGAGGAAAAAGCCAGCCATTGAAAATGAACATAATTTAGGTCTCTTTGTCAATCCAAGCTGGGAGTTTGGTGGTGAAAAGCAGACTGCGGAGGGAGGAGAGTTCATGAATTTCTTTGACTTTGGTCAATTCTTATTTTTTTGTAATTACTATATGTGGGGTTGTCGTTAGTCAATTTGCCTCCTACGGGCTGCTATATAATATGAAATGAAAAATTCATTCATTCAGCTACAATAAAATACAGGCTGGTGAAAAGTTAATGGGGTGAGGTTTTCCATGTTAGTGAAGTTAATAACTTGTACGATAAATGTAAACCGTGAAATTGAAGAGTAGCTGATGAAGCATGGTGTTTTTCATAATGATCTGTGTCATTTTGTCACTCAGCATGCCTCTTAAAAGCCAACCTGTATGGTTGTAGATGAGTTATTTTTTTTTGTATGTGTGGAAATATGACATGTTGATGGTGATGTTGGCAACAGGAGTATCAAAAAGGGGTGGGTGTATACCCCCCCCCCCCCCCCTCCCAGATTGACAAATAATTAATAATTTCTGGAATTAAACAACAACCCGTTCACAAAGTATTTTTGACGGGGGCCCTCATTAAAGGTGATGTATGGGGGCTCATAATATGGTGCCACGCCACTTGTTGGTAACATACCATTATTATTTTGAATAGTGCAAATACATTGATCACCTTCTGTTCCTTCAGGCAACTTATGTTGGGATTTGGCGCAATGTAAATAAAAATGCATTGCATAGATATGAAACCATGGACCATTTAATTTCGCAGATGTATCACTAAATTCAGCGGTGCACCACCAGGAAAGTGCTTGACCTCTGTCCTGTACTGAGTTGTGATTGGCCAGTCTGCATTTCAATGGTGTTCTGTGAAAAGTCAATTTAAGACGAGGCTAATCAGAGATTCGTTTATTTTAGCACCTATTAACATTGTTAAAACGGAGTATTGGTAGTATTTGGAAGGGGCAAACTGACGCTAGATCTCCATACGTACCATGTACAGTATGTGTATAGCTTGATGGACTTCACCAACAGTAAATCAGAGCAGTATCTGCTTTGGGGCCACTGCATTATGCCACCATGCTTCCCAAAAAATCTAAGTTGTATAAATCTATAAATCATGTCCACTGAGTAAATGGACTTAATAATGGACTGAAATGTTATCTGACATTTCACCACCATGTTCTTGCTGTTCTCTTTATCAGGGGAACAGCTCGTACACTTGGCCACTCTGTACTTGAGTAAAACCACTTTGGCAAAAAACCCTAAACACACAAGGACATTGAACTATCTGCAGTTTCTTCTTGCCATCTCCCAGTCCTGAACGACTGCTCAATGAAAGCTACACCAAAGATAAAAAGAGTGCAAGAGCTGTTAAGAAAAATGTGTTTGCTATGATTTGGAGAACACCTGTTTCTGAAAGCTTCAAACGTTTGCCACTAAATCTTTCTGAAGGCGTATTAGCAGCTTGCATATCCCATAAAGCCCTTGTTCACATGCAAATCCTGTTCTTGGTTCTTCCTGAGAGAGTACATTAGTGCATCTTTGTCCATAAAACGCACAATGGCATATGGTGTCACAGGGAATTGTCACTTTTCCATACATGTTGATATCTCTTCGCTCTCAAATAGTTCTCCATCCATCTTGCATTGTTGCGTAGAGAAGGGATTAAGCTTCAGGTGTGAACAAAAGCATATCTATTCTGTCACTGCAGCATGTAAGACAATCCCCACGAGCTTACACACAACCCTCACTATGACACTGTACATTTACTTTCATACAGAGGTTTACTACAACCATCTATTTAAAGAGGAGTATAAAATGCTATGTTACTTTATTCTTCACTAAGGGAAATTACTGTTAGTTAAAGGTCCCTTTCCACCATTTTCAAAACAATAATTTTTGATGTCCTTTTTATCAGGTTTGCAAAACAATTGGAGTGAAAATGCCCAAATGATCCTTTTTCAAGCTTTTTTAGTTGGTCTTTTGCCTGGCATTTGAGGCGGCCAGATTTCTCATTAATATAAAGTACAACATGTAAATAAGCTTTGCTCTCATTGGATTGCTCATCTTCTCAATGTAAATATGGACAGCAGCTTCGCTCTAATTGGACGATTGGCCGTTGGCAATATCTCAGCGGTTCACTCATTCGATGACGTCTTACTATCGTAGTGAAGCAGAATTCAATAAATACTGTATATATACAGTGAGGCGAAAAAGTATTTAGTCAGCCACCAATTGTGCAAGTTCTCTCACTGACCAAATGAGAAAAAAAAAATCCAGAAAATCACATTGTCTGATTTTAAAAGAATTTATTAGCAAATTATGGTGGAAAACAAGTATTTGGTCACCTACAAACAAGCAACATTTCTGGCTCTCACAGACCTGTAACTTCTTCTTTAAGAGACTACTCTGTCCTCCACTTATTACCTGTATTAATGGCACCTGTTTGAACTTGTTATCAGTATACAAGACACCTGTCCACAACCTCAGTCACACTCCAAAGTCCACTATGGCCAAGACCAAAGAGCTGTCAAAGGACACCAGAAACAAAGTTGTCGACCTGCACCAGGCTGGGTAGACTGAATCTGCAATAGGTAAGTAGCTTGGTGTGAAGAAATCAACTGTGGGAGCAATTATTAGAATTAGAATCAGAATCAGAATCAGAATCATCTTTATTTCGCCATATTAGAAAATGGAAGACATACAAGACCACTGATAATCTACCTCGATCTGGGGCTCCACACAAGATCTCACACTGTGGGGTCATAATGATCACAAAAACGGTCAGCAAAAATCCCAGAACCACATGGGGACCTAGTGAATGACCTGCAGAGAGCTGGAACCAAAGTAACAAAGGCTACCATCAGTAACACATTACACCGCCAGGGACTCAAATCCTGCAGTGGCAGACGTGTCCCACTGCTTAAGCCAGTACATGTCCAGGTCCATCTGAAGTTTGCTAAAGAGCATTAGGATGATCTCGAAGAGGATTGGGAGAATGTCATATGGTCAGATGAAACCAAAATACAACTTTTTGGTAAAAACTCAACTTGTCGTATTTGGAGGAGAAAGAAGGCTGAATTGCATCCAAAGAACACCATACCTACTGTGAAGCATAGGGGTGGAAACATCATGCTTTGGGGCTGTTTTTCTGTAAAGGGACCAGGATACCTAATAAGTGGAAAGGAAAGAATGACTGGGGCCATGTATTGTGAGATTTTGAGTGAAAAACTCCTTCCATCAGCAAGGTCAATGAAGATGAAACGTGGCTGGGTCTTTCAGCATAACAATGATCCCAAACACATCACCCGGGCAACGGAGGAGTGGCTTCGTAAGAAGCATTTCAATGTCCTGGAGTGGCCTAGCCAGTCTCCAGATCTCAACCCCATAGAACATCTTTGGATGGAATTGAAAGTCTGTGTTGCACAGCAACAGCCCCAAAAGATCACTGCTCTAGAGGAGATCTGCATGGACGAATGGACCAAAATAGCAGCAACAGTGTGTGATAACCTAGTGCAGACTTACAGAAAACGTTTGACCTCTGTCATTGCCAACAAAGGGTATATAACAAAGTATTGAGATTAACTTTTGTTGTTATTGACCAAATAACATTCTTTAAAAATCAGACAATGTGATTTTCTGGATTTTGTTTTTCTCATTTTGTCTCTCATAGGTGAGGTATACATACCTATTATGAAAATTACAGGCCTCTCATCTTTTTAAGTGGAAGAACTTGCACAATTGGTGGCTGACTAAATAAGTTTTTGCCCCACTGTGTGTGTGTATGTGTGTGTATATATATATATATATATATATATATATATATATATATATATATATATATATACACACAGACACACACACATATATATAGACACAACCTGATTCAACATCACATATATATATATAGACACACGCACACACACACACACACACACACACACACACAAGTACTCCAAACCCGGAAATGCACTTCCAGCGGCGTATGAAAACTTATTTTACAAAGTAAGCCTCCACAAAATGGGCCCGAACACAGCACCATTCTGGTTCCACAATGATGAGGAATTTCTTCCAAAATAAATTGAAGCCATTTATTCCTCAAATCCTTTGAGTTTGGCAGGTGATGCAAGACTTTGCACATGACACAGCTGCATTGTCAAACAGTTTTTCCAGTATGAGTGGGACTGTAGCAACCAGAAAGTGGGCAGGTACTTGGATAATGACTCAGTAAAATGTTTCTGTCACACGCGGAAATCTTTTGCAAGCTTGGTGCCCGTTTTCATCTTTTGCATTCAATCGGCAAACTGAATAGATATCAAACGTAAACCATGTCACTGGCTCTTTTTGACCTGTTATACATAAAACAGTATAGAAAAAATAGGATTTTGATAAAAGGGGAGTCGGCACGGTGGGCCGACTGGTTAGAGCGTCAGCCTCACAGTTCTGAGGTGCGGGGTTCAATCCCCGTCCCCGCCTGTGTGGAGTTTGCATGTTCTCCCCGTGCCTGGGTGGGTTTTCTCCGGGCACCCCGATTTCCTCCCACATCCCAAAAACATGCATTAATTGGAGACTCTAAATTGCCCCTAGGCATGACTGTGAGTGCGAATGGTTGTTTGTTTCTATGTGCCCTGCGATTGGCTGGCAACCAGTTCAGGGTGTACCCCGCCTCCTGCCCGATGACAGCTGGGATAGGCTCCAGCACGCCCGCGACCCTAGTGAGGAGAAGCGGCTCAGAAAATGGATGGATGGATGGATAAAAGGGGACATTTAAAGAGTTGGTGTTTGATTTATAGGGACACTCTTGTGATGCTTTGTGACATCAACTTTTAAAGTGAAATCTACATTTGAAACCAAGAATGAGAGGTTCGTCTTAAAAAAATCCTCCGTTTTCTGTAAATAGTGACAATTAAGTTATGGGTTTATAATTGTTCAGACAAGGGTGAAGAATACTGTGGTTGGGGGCTCAAGCTATAGCTGACAGACAGGGGCTCTTAGACAGTTAGGACTGGGATAGGGACCCAAGCCGCAGAGTCTTGGTGCCATTTAAAACACTGGAATTCAGTCTGTTAAAGTGGTAATTTTTCAGCTTTTTTGTGGGTTGCTGTTTCATATAGACAGCACTAAAACAAATGGGGTAGAGGGGACAAAACCCTCTGGCAATATTCTGCCCTTGGAGAAGTTTTCTTAACTGTGACAGAGGTGGTAAGGCAGCTGTGTAAAAGTAATTCAGGAATGCAAGGGTGTGTATTTTCACACGTCACACTCACTTCCCCTGGTTGTAATGAGGAAAGCAATGACGCCGTCCAACACGTATTTTATGTCACACCAGATGGTGGCACTGACGTTGTCATGCATCGAGGCCCTGCCGCACATTGCGAGATGCTGTCAAACGGACCATTGTGAAAAAATGACAGTTGGCGATTCACACCCGCACATTGAGTGATTGGATATATGGACGCACTGAACAGCGAGCCTGTTATACAAGCTTTTAATGATGCACTTTTATTAAACCATAAAAAGATAGAACAACAGTTAAGGAAGAAGCCAGTTGCTAAAGAGAGCAGATGTGGGTGAGAATAAAAGCAAGAGTGTGGATATTTTAAAAGAGGTTTGCCCGTGCCCATTAACTTGAACCCGGCGCGTTACATACTGCTCACGTACATTCTGGCCACAAGCTTCACTATTTCATCCACAGGTACATTATAAATCATAAATATCGTTAAGCGTTGTTACAAAGCACAGCATATGTATACTTTACATACTGCATTTGTATGGCGGCCGTTCTGTGTCTCGCTGTCCTAAAACCCGGACATGTACAGTGTTTTTAGCGGGAGTGAAAGCTTATGTGCATTTTGATTGGATGTAATCTGCAACGTTGCGACCCCAACACCAGCGATTCATATTTTGGAAAAAAAAAAAAATAGCAAATAGTTGCGGAACCCCGCACGCTGCGCAAGAGTTCATTCGGGTTCAGCCGCATCGCTCAGCCTTAAGTGTCTCACTCTGGCGTGTGCAGCAATGTGAAAGTACACACCATTGCATCAATATTCCACATTCGATGGGTTCTGTGTAAAAGGCAAAAGGCGCATTAATGGAGGATCTTTTGTTAGCTCTAATGTCGCTATTTTGCATTATCTCTGGGTAATAGAATACATCGTTAGACAAGAATGAGAACGATGGGGCAGGCCTCTTCCAAGGCAGGGCTCCAGCGCGAGTAAATTATTCATCTTCTCGCGCATGTGCGACCAATAAAGTTGCAGATTTTTTTGTTTTATTATTAGAAAATGTTGCTGACAAATATCTACTCCACACTTCATATCAGTTGTTGGAAAGAATGCACAAATAAGGATGAACGCTTTTAGAGGATAATCAGTTCTTATTTTCTCCCCAATGAACTTAGTGTGCCAGGGGAGACAAATCCTGATAATGAGTTGGACTCGTTTGGTGAGGAAACGGTCGTGGCAAAAAAAGGCAAGAAATTCTGTTTTTGTGACAAGTGGGGAATTCACTTTGTGTTGTCGATACCCACAATATGCGGGGAACATGAAATTAGCTAATAATACTGCCAATAGTTTCACATTTCACACAGTATCTACATTTGTTGTTATGGTATTTATCATTTATATAGTCAAAATGAGAGGGAATGTGACTATTTACTTAGAAAGTCGATTTATTGTGTGCAAACCTAAATTTTCTATTTGTCCCCCTAAAAATTTAAGTTAGGGGCCACTATGCTCCTTGTAAAAAAAAAAAAAAAAAAAAAGTTAGTCTGGCGCTAACAAGACCATCCATCGAGTCACCTTGAATGCCCCTCTCACAATGCCAAACCATATTAATTAGCTTCAACACCAAATTCTGTACCTTCACCCAGCGCCACCATACACCTGAATTCAGTCATTCAAATTATGAAAATAAAGTCTCACATGGTTAACAACACGAAAAGTTCTGTGTCAGCACTACTATCCAGGCATCATCAAAATTAAAAATAGGTCTAAGGAATGCACACAAATGCTAATCCACTTAACATGAAGTGGCAAAATATTTTCTCGTATTTTCTATTTATTTGCCAGTACCCAGCAGTAATCCAACACACCGGACCTGATTTTGCCTCCACCCTGAAAAAGTTACATTGCCTCTTAAATCAAAAGGGTAAGTATCTCCCAGCATGTGGCCCCACGAAACACTTCTGCCACTTGCTCCAGCCTCCATGCCGACAAGCCTGTTTTGAAGTCGGCACAGCAAGTGTCTTCCACTACATCTTTGGTGTGAGAGGAAATCCCAACAAAGGAGCCCAGTGCCGCCAAAATAAAATGTCTGTGATCCCTCAGGGAAGCCCTTTCCTTGACACATTCACACATACATTTGTGGAACTAACACACTTTTAGTTGTGCAGGTGTCGGTGTATTGTCTCTGTTTAATGTTTTGAAAACATCTGCATTTAGATAACATTTCAAGCAGGAGCTTTTCTACTTGATTTCCGAAGCGGCATAATATGCTTAAGCGCTGCAATTTGTTATCTCTAGAGAATGGAATAATTCAGTGTAAAAGGAAATGGAAAAAAGGAAAAAGAAAGAAAAAGCAAAATTCAGTTCAGTTCTCACCGTTCACATGAATTACACTCCGTGGAAAAGTGGAAACACTAGAATACACGTATCTTGTACGTAAAAGATGAGTTCAGCATTGATTCCGTTTTTGTTTCATATGAACCAAGCTAAAGTACTTTACTAAAGTACTAAAGAAAATTATAAAAGTAAAATGAACACTAACCCCTGGACACGAGTGCAAAAAACTAAAGTACAGTGACGAGATGCAAGACAAGTAACCTTGAATAAATTACACATAACCCACTTAAAAGCAAACCCCACGCAAGAAACCCAAGGAACAACCAATGATTTCCAATGGAGCAACCCGAAGTAACTCCAGCCAACAAGTTGAAAGTGATGCTGCGTGCTTCCTATGCACTTCTACTGTTCTCAAGTATGGAGCTCATTTAGTTGGTAAACAGCTCCCTCAATAGTGAGTAAATGGAGAATAATGCATGGACGCACAGTAGAGTACTTACACTGGTCAGGAGTGTTGCTTTCTCTCAGTCCGCTCAGTCCTGCCTCTACAAATATCTCTCTCGCTTCTGTTCACGCTGCCTTTCTATCGGACTATCTGTCTCTTTCTGTGAGTTAACTACAATCGCCGCTGTGGACACATACACGCCACGGCAAATGCACACTGTGCAATGTAATGCCGCTCTGCCGAGCAACTGCTCTGAGCAACACTGAGATGGAGACAGAGAGAGAGAGTGAGAGAGCGGGACATACAGTAGAGGAGGAGGAGGAGGAGGAGAAGGAGGAGGGGATATTAGAGGGAGGAGAAGGATGCTGAGCAATGTGTGGAGGCAGGAGTGTGAGGATGCGTTCAGTGTGGGCTGAGTGAGCAAACTACAGTAGGGATGCTCTCATTCACGGTGGGAGGAGGAGGTTTACCCAATACAGTTCATACAGTGTCAGAAATAGGGAACGGTGCGTGTCAATTTCTAGACCTCAAGATAAGCTTACAAGGCCAAATAATAGATTCCACTGGGCCAATTAGAGGAATAAATAAAAGGAACTGACGCGGTACTGTGTATTACCGTGCTGTAAAGTGTCTTTTGGATTTTCTTAAGCTTTATGAAAGCCGTGCAATACTTTTCAGCCATGCCTGTAAAATACCACGAGCTGACAGCAACGTTTGATTGTGTCAGACTTGGTTTGTAAACAGTCACACTGTCACGATTGAGCTTTTCGTGGCATTGGAGGCAAGAGGTGGTGGACCCAAATGTAGGGAAGTAGTGAGGCATGTGGGTAGTGCAAAAAAGAATACATTTTCAAAAACACTAAGGCACATGGAATAATAAAAAAAATATTAATAACAAGATTCAAGTAACAAACAAACAAACAAAAACTCACCACAAAAGGAAACAAGACATGACCAGGTAACCGTGACTGACAATGACAATGATCCAACACAGACTGACAGAAAACATGGAACTAAACACAAGCAAACTGACAAGACAACGAGGCACACCTGGACAAGACACGAGTAGCTGGAGGGAGCGGATTGGTAGACACAAGGAATAAGGTTAATGAAAACATGAGCATGGGTCACTTGGAAAACAAGACATAACATAAAACCAGTGGCGGTAATTGGCATGTGCGAAGTATGGCTGTGTGGGCGGGGGGTTCTGCCCCGTCGACGATTGTATTGGCAGTGTAATGATGTACAATGACCGTGAGCGTTGACGATCGACCATCTATTGCCATCGCACAGGTTGCCATTCAATCCAGAACTGCTACTGCATATAAGTAAAATAATGTTCATATGCTGTCCTAATTTACTGTACATATGTATATGAATATTTATGACTATTCTGTGTGGGACTATTCCAAAGTCAGACTGCAAAGGTGATTATAGGGCAGGGGCCAGTGCTATAAAGAGGCATATGTATCTAATCAATATGACTATAATAATTATAGAGTGAAATGACAATGTGCGGCAAAGGGCTACTCCCTGACCTAATCGGTGTACGTCGGTAATGCGTGACCAATGTGTCCTTTACTACTATGTTAACACACTGATTAAAAAGTGCCTTCTGAACCAGGGTTTGATTTAAAAATGTTATAATGTATTTGTAAAATTGTATAATGAAGGCTAGTGGGATTGCACCAGTGCCAGGTAATTATGAAATGTTCATGGACTTTAAAGGATGCAAAAAGATTGTGATTTATTTATTTATTTTTAACGGTGAACAAAAGACAAATAGATCATACTAATGAAATATTACTGACATATGTTAGTCTGTGTTTCTTGCTCACTCATCCAGCTCATTCAGCCCCCACAGTAAAGGGTCTTGGGATTTTGTGGGTGGCTGTAAATAGATAAACATCTCCCTTGGCAAAGTAGGCATACAAACACACACATTCAATACATTTGAACACACACACACACATACACACACTGGCAAGATATGTACATACCCCCACACAAACAAGTACACATTCTTCAAACAGGTTCTCTCTCTTTCCTGGATGAGCAAATAGGAGAATAGCATCTTGATAAGTAGGTACGGGGGTTGCGGTGGAACTTGCAGCATACACAACTCAATAATGAAGCCCCATTTATTATTAGTGAAAATGGGAAAAAGCTGAGAGCTGTTTAAAGTGCTTTGGTGATACCTTCATCCCTCTTTCTGTCACAGTCTCGCTTTAATTCGGTCTGCCTTATTTATTACTTCTTCTTAGTCCTTTCTTTCTCTTATTCCTCCATCTTTTTGCCTGATGGAGGCTAACCATATTCTTTAAGAAAAAAATAACTATTGATTTAAAATGGCAAGTCCATGCTGTGTCATGTTAGAAAATTAGGACAGTGCAAAACTGAAATAGTAATAATTATAATCTGAAACATCAAACATCAGAACCAGAAGCACAGAGAATTGAAATGTGCAGTTCTGTCTGTAAATGCAATACCAGTCCTGTGTTAGTAATAAAAGAAAAACATGTTGCACGCAGAGACCGTGTCAAAATAAAACTGATCATTACAATCACTTTCAAACTTGGCCAATGAAAATCAACACACAGAAATTTACATTAAGACACTATGGGCCTGATTTAGTAAGAGCCCAAAGAGCAGGCACTAAATTGTGTGTTGTGCACTCACTCCAACAGATTGTGCACGCTGTTGGCAACACGTGTTAAAGCGGTCGACACAGCCGTATTCAAAAGAGGGTTTTGGGCTTTCAGTAGCTCTGATAGTTTTCACTAAAGAAATTATGGAGAGCACCGCAAGTGCAGAATGTAGTTTGTAGGGATGGAATCGGAAGTGTTAGTGGAAAAGGCAAACTAACATTACTGAGCAGCGCAGTCACTAGGTTTTTATGGATGGGGGTGCTAGCCCCCATGAGATGCACAGGATGTGAAAGAACGTAGCAGAAATCTAAAAAACAACTAAGAAAGACTGGGAAATTACTTTTCAATGTTTTGGATAGTTATAGGCCAATGTTAGATTTGTAGTGTTATTTCAGGATGTTTTTAATACTACCCAAAAAAATGTTGTCAATGTCTTTATGTCTCAAAAGTGTTCTCTGTCAATTGACTGTCTGTTGTCGTACAAGAGCAGCTCCAACTACCGGAGACAAATTCTGATTCTGATTCTGATTCTGACAATCTTTTAGCTGTATGTACCGATAGTTTAAATGTGTTTCTTCCCTTCTTACAACTTATAATTGTGTGACATTTGACCAAGACTTGAAAGAGCCATGCCCCAATTTGAGTGCTGGGAAAACTGAGCGGTCGAATCCATCGTGAATAGACTTTGGAAACAACTGATTGGTGCGTGTTAAGACACGGTACCTAATATCCATTTCACATGAAATAAAATATTTTTTTCACGATTGTAATGATGTGGCGGCACAGTAGATGACTGGTTAGCACATCAGCCTCACAGTTCTGAGGACCGGGGTTCAAATCCCGACCCCGCCTGTGTGGAGTTTGCACGTTCTCCCCGTGCCTGCTTGGGTTTTCTGCGGACTCTCATCTCTACATATAGAAATAACTTTACTATGGTCTAAATATTAATGTTGTGTATGTTGATAGCAGGCCGTTTTTGGCAACAAGTTTGTTTTGAGTATAACATGTTTATTGAATTGTTAAAATATATAAGTTGTAACACATGAAGGCCCAATGAGGTGAATTCAGAGATTTGTTTCTAAATATATAATAAATGTTTGAAGGTATTTGCTGAAAACGTGCAGACTGAGAACTTTTAATTTCTCACTGAATTTGTCATATTAAACTATTTTTCACCATTTCAGTTTTCCTGAGTTTCTGGACATAGCTAAAACGGTGCGCAGTGACACACTTTGGAGTCTGGCAAGAGTACCTCCTCCCCATCTATTTGAGAACTAGACCGCCTTCTTTCGTATCTGTGGGTATCGGGCGCAATTGCGACTTGCAGTCGGATAGCTACTGTAGTTGTGCCGACACTCTGACAATGCATCTTCCCTTCGGATAATCCGCTGACATGCCCGTTTTAGAGTACCTCGCTGTCGGCCGTGTGTGCAGACGTCACGCAGAGAAATAGTGGTGGAATAGTGATGAGGGGAAAAGAATGGGGGGTGTAGTCAGGCTTGACAGTCAGCGGGTGGACCATGGCTCCGCGGTGGCGTGGCCGCTTTAAAGCGCCTTGTTGTCGGCTCTGAGTGTGCCCACATCACGGTGAGAAGGGTGAAGATGCTAGAAGGGGAAAAGAAGGAGAAAAAATTATTGATTGACTGATTAGGAGAAAAGAATGGGGAGATGGAGCCTGACTGGCCACTTTAGAGTGCCTCACACCGCATCGACACTTTGGGATATATTGCAGCCACCTGAGGCTTTATGTAGTTATCGTATGTGTAGGCATTTGAAAGATGTTGGATGAAGTAGCATCCATTTTCAGAACATATTAGTGCTATTTGATTGACATTTGTGCGAGCGCATTCAGTGAATACGCCCACAGCATCTGAGAGCAGAGATTTTGAAGCCTTATTTTGTATACTTGGTGATTTTTTTAATCACTCAAATTTAGCAGGATTGTCAACAACACTATTCTTTGTGATGTATCAAGTTTAAATGACACTTATTTTTTTATCGTTCAAGAGCAAAGACAAAGTCAAATGACATATTAATAGTCCCTGTTTCCTTCACAGTTTCACGCAGACTGGCCCTCAAAGTTAGGCCAGCTGCCACTGTCTGTCTGGTTCCTCTGCCACTTCGTCCCCCTGGTATAAAACAATGAGCTCTCTTGTTGTTTTCAGAACAGTTAACAGCACACAGAGCGGCCAAGATGAGGAAATCCGCTCCCAAGAGCGTCATATTGTAATATTTTTTTAGGAACTGTGAAGCTGAATTATATTCATTAGGATCAATTATGACTTGGAAATTGTATTTTAGGCTCGAATAGCACTGTAGGAGTGACGCAATTCCAATTTTTGTCTCTCAAGTGGCACAGCTTGGATATGTGTCATGGCAGTGTAACGATTAAAAAAACACATCAAAGTTCCATCCATCCATCCATCCATCCATTTTCTGAGCCGCTACTCCTCACTAGGGTCGCGGGCGTGCTGGAGCCTATCCCAGCTATCATCGGGCAGGAGGCGGGGTACACCCTGAACTGGTTGCCAGCCAATCGCAGGGCACATACAATCAAACAACCATTCACACACACGTTCACACCTACGGGCAATTTAGAGTTGTCAATTAACCTACCATGCATGTTTTTGGAATGTGGGAGGAGAAAACCCACGCAGGCACGGGGAGAACATGCAAACTCCACACAGGCGGAGCCGGGGATTGAACGCAGGTCCTCAGAACTGTGAAGCAGACGCTCTAACCAGTCGACCACCATGCCGCCACATCAAAGTTCCCCAGATCGGAATCTGGCCCCTTTCAATAAGTGGATAAAAATCCCCTAAGGCTTTTTTTTTTTTTTCGATTTCGACTACGGCGGTCAATGCAAGCTTGATATCTACACGCCTGCATGTTCTCAAACAACACAAATTAAGACATCAAAACACACCTGCTGTGAAGGAAGTGTGTTGATATGTATGTAGTTACAGTATTTATTTGCAATGTGGGCATCTGTGCATGTGATTTGTTCCATGAATTAAACACCAATATGTGTAACTTGAAATGTACATGTAAATCAATAGTAAAAAAAAATGGATATAGACATTATCTCGGAATTCACCTTAAAAAAATAGCGTGGCAGCTGTGAGAGTACAAGTCTGTAGTTAGGAAATTCATCTTGCCAAATTTCAAAAAGAGACCTGGCTGATCCAAAAAAAAAAAAAATGACAGGACCAATCAGCTTTGTGGAGACAGCAGCGAGAGCGTTGGTTTTGACAGAAAATTGCATCCATTTTTTAATACTTGTCTGAGACTATTTGGGATCAAAGGGCACCTGGAACCATATTTATATTTACACCCATCGCCAATTTAGAGGCCCCAGTTAATGTAACTTTTCTTTTTTTTGTGGTGTTGAAGGAAACCTTGAATAAAAACAGCAAAAGGTTTATTGTTTTGATTAAAATCAATGTCAATGTACAAGAACAATTTTATACATCACAACAGGCGCTGATTTTTTTTTTACTCATCTGATTGTCGGACTCTGCAAGACTGTTGCTTGGTAAAGGTACACACGTAGTAGTACACAAGTACACACATATTCTGACTTTGCTACGTTCTTCTACAATTGTTATTTTGCATGATCTATCTTTAAAGACTATTGGTTAGTCTGCAAATAATTTGTTACACACATCGCCAATTCTGTACAAATTACAGCATCGGCATATTTGTTTACCGTAGTTTCATAGCGCAGAAGGGTTGGAAAGTATGTGAACCATCATGTTATTACTGTTCCTCTTCTTTCTGTCATCTTCTTCTTCCCTCATCCCTCTTCCCTCTTGGTAGTAGAGATGTGACTACAATCTCAAGACAAAATTGGCAGCATGTTACAATGAAATTGTAAGTTAACTGGTCAAGAAGTTAATGGCAAGAGGGTAGAAGCTGTTGGAATGTCTACTCGTTTTAGTTTGCATTGTTCAATAGCATCTACATGCGGGAAGGAGCTAGAAGTGGTGGTGACCAGGATGTGGAGGGTCCAAGAGGTTTTTGCATGCTCTTGTCTTAATTCTGGCAGCGTGCAAGTTCTCAAGGGTAGGTAGGGGGGGTACCGCCAATTTTTTCAGCAGTTTTGATTGTCCGTTGCAGTCGGAGTTTGTCCTTTTTTGTAGCAGCATCAAATCAGACTGTGATGGATGAACACAGGACTGATTCAGTGACTGCTGTGTAGAACTGCCTCAACAGCTCCTGTGGCAGGCCGTGCTTCCTCACAAGCCGCAAGAAGTACATCCTCTGCTGGGCCTTTTTTGAGGATACAGTGAATGTTGGTCTCCCACTTCAGGTCCTGAGAGACTGTAATTCCCAGGAAATTGAAGGTCTCGACGGTTCACACAGGACAGTTGGACAGCGTGAGGAGCAGCTGTGGCGAAAGATGCCTCCTGAAGTCCACAATCGTATCTACAGTCTTGAGTGTGGTCAGCTCCAGGTTTTGTTGGCCGCACCAAAGCACTTTCTGTCGATATGTAGACTCGTCACCGACTTTGATGAGGCCGATGACTGTGGTGTCGTCTGCAAACTTCAGGAGTTTGACAGCCGGATGCGTTGAGGTGCAGTCGTTCGTGTAGAGTGAGAAGAACAGCGGCGAGAGGACACATGCTTGGGGCTCCCCAGTGCTGGTGGTGCGTGTGGAGCTGGAGAAGCTTGGAGGAGAAGAGTTTGGATGATGGTGTTGAACGCAGAGCTGAAGTCCACAAACAGGATGCTTGCGTAGGTTCCCACGCCGTTGATGTGTTCTAGGATGAAGTGAAGTCCCATGTTGACTGTGTCATCCACAGACCTGTTTGCTCGGGAGGTAAACTGTAGGTGGTCCAACAGGGGACCTGCGACGCTCTTGAGGGGGTCCAGCACGAGGCGTTTATAGGACTTCATGACCACAGATGTTAGATGTAGTCATTCAGACCCGAGATTTAAATAGAAATAGGCAGATACCAAAATATTTACTTGATTGTTTAATTTCACACTTGATGGGTGGGCAGGCACTTCACAGACCCAAATATTTGTATACAAGCAATTAAAAAGTCAACTTACTATTATATGTCCCGTTAAAAGTAATCATTTGTATAAAGTCTTATGATGGTTCACGCCCTCGTTTTGTGCTCTCACAGTCATGTGATTCAGTTTTAAAGTCAATTATGCATGAATGTTTTATGAAGAGAATAGCTTTATAAATCTTCACTAATTGTCCACCATGAGTGGGGATTTGTTCAGACAGAAACTCTTTCTCGCATTTCCCAAGTTGCTTTCTGTCAAAGTGATCTCTTTGTGTTCGCCTATTACAATCTCATATTTACCTGAGAAGTCAGATGGAGGAGGTGGAGAAATCCCCAAACCTTCTCACGATTATTCTACTAAAGAACCACATTTTAATTAAACATTTATAACTGCTAATTAGCCCATCATCATCATCATCATCATCTCCCAGCTCTGAGTTTGAACAGGTACTGGAAGTGACAAGGATGGAATATCTGTAGTACAATCTAATTGCATTGTTGATCCCCTTAGGACTTTTTACGTGCTGAGATTCTTTTTTTTTCGGATTCCAAATGTTACCTTCACAATGCATACCCGCAAACTGACATGGCATCAATAGCTCCCAAATGAAAGCACAGTGAATGTGTGCGCTTTATCAAATAAATGCAATTTTCTTCTTTGCTGCTGGGAGCAATGTGTTATTTAAAAGTAGGAAAAAGGTGACATGAAATTTGTAATCCTGAACATGAGTAAAAGGTCATTCACGCCACTCAGTTTTATTGAATTGATACATTTATAGGTAATTTGAGAGACTTCAATTTGTGGTGCTTGAAAAGAGTTTCAGACAGCCGTGTTATCGTGGTGGAGGGGTTTGTGTGTCCCTGTGATCCTAGGCGCTAAATTGTTAGGGGCTTTTTGGCCCAGGTAGGGTCACCCAAATACAAATTCGTTCTAGGTAAGGAACAAGAAAGAGCATGGTTCCAGTGACCTCCTAAGATGTGGAAGAACATTTTGGCAACAAAAAAATATTTGATTACATATCCATCCATCCATTTCAACACCGCTTATCCTGGTTAGGGTCGCGGCACGCTGGAGCCGATCCCAGCTGACTTCGGGCGAAAGGCGGACTACACCCTGAACTGGTCGCCAGTCAGTCGCAGGGCACATATAGACACGGACGACCATTCGCACTCACATTCACACCGTCACTGAGTGGGAACTGAACCCACGCTGCCTGCACCAAAGTCAGGCGAGTGTACCACTACACCATCAGTGACTGATTACATATTAAAATATTTAAAAAATCTGAATTAAAGAAAAAATATGTTTTGCAAAAAAAATAAATCGTTACTGTCGATTAGAAACCTATGTCCAGTTTTGTCAATTTCATATTTTTCACAAATGTATACTATCGGTCAGTACCCATGTTTGAAAACATGCCGTGTTTTTTGGTTTCCTGAAAAGTGATGTGAAGAATATGACCGACGCCACTGAAATGTCTCTTTTTACTGTATTAATAGCTGACATGTTTTAAACTCCTAGAAGCCGCATGTCTCATTGCAATCCCCAAGCTCCACCCCTGTTGTTATGGCATGACTGCAGAGCTGCCAACCTATAGAAATTCACTTCTAGTACAATTTGTCTGAATTTCCATATTTTTAAAAGTATCTCAAGAACATTATCATGGGACAGTTATTGCAGTATATTATGTAAAAGGTTAAAAACACTTCTGCATACTGTTCAATTACACATCATAATCATTACTCTATAATAAATTAATGAATTATGGCTTCAATATGTGTTATTTTAATATATTTATTGCATCAACCTCGTAATGGTGGAACAGTTGCATGTTCTATACATGCTATTTTTGTATTTCCTCTATCCTGCATTATTGTTGCTGAAACAATGTGTCTGTTTTTGAGGTTCAAGATTTACAGGTATGCCACCCTAACACAGGTATGCCACCCTTCTTTTAAATAAAGAAGCTGAGCAGTTAGTTGTGGATTAAATCACTGGTGTCAAACTCGCACCCAGGGGGCCAAATCATTATTATTATTATTATTTTTAAACCTGCCCTGTTCAGCTGCATGGCCTTGTAGAATGGTGGATCTGTATGCCTTTGTGCTAGAAAAAGTTTGCTGTGCAACAGAGGAGTTTGAAATACTCCCTCTGCTTATTTTGTATTTTTTTTTATTATTCTGTTGCTTATTGATATACTGAAATACTCCCTCTTCTCAATTATTTATTATTATTCTTATTTTTTAATTAATGTCCGAGTCAGTGAGCCCGTCCAGCATCATTTTGACTCAACTTAAATACTAGTTTCTCTCTCTCTCTCTCTCTCTCTCTCTCTCTCTCTCTCTCTCTCTCTCTCTCTCTCTCTCTATATATATATATATATATATATATATGTATATATGTATTCATGAGTCTTTCTAGACTTCACTTAACATAAATATATTTTTAAATAAAATATAAAGCACTCTGCTTTGCACAACCAGGTGGGACAACAGCTATGAAGAGAAGACTAAATACGTCAGCGCGCTGTAGCAGCCTGCCTGAGCGGCGTGCGACTTCAAATGTTTCTTCAAAATTGAAGTTGTATTTTCGAAGCTATAAAACACTTTGTCTACAGCACAGAGTGTACAATGAAACGCAATATACACAAATTCAAAATAGTTCCAACTTGAAAACCTCCTTTGTTCCCCTTTATTCCATAATGTATCGTTGTTGTTTTTTCTGTCCCTTTTGGTTACGAATGGTTAAGAATAGTGTTTCGTCCAACTCCTTTTTGTATTATTTGTTAGTAAAACAAAGGCTGAAAGTTGGTCTAAACTTACAACACGTACCATCAGTGAATGATGTGTCCTTTTTATTGACTTGCTTCATGTTACTCTTTACTGCAGGCTATTGGCAATTGTTTGCAATTCCCTAAGTTGAAGTAAATTATTTCTTTTGCTGAGCTAAAGTCCATCCTTTACACAACGTAGTAATGCACAATGATATTAAAAAAGTAGCTTTAACCTGATGACAATCTATGAATAGTAATGATTTAAGCCATGATTTTAGAGTAATGCGTTACTGTCATCAGCGGTTATTTGAATGTAACTTTTTTTAAAAAGTCAAACATCTGACGTCAAAGGATTGTATTGAACTTTCGAGGTTCCACGTTTGTTCCAGCAACTGTGCCCATCGAGGAGCTTGGCAGTCTGCCAGCCCTCTTAATTTACTACTTACTTAGTTATAATTGATTTTGGTGACTAATTTGCTTTGGATTACTGTACATCATTGTAGCACAAAAACACTATCAGTTTGCACCAATGTCAGATGGGCAAATGCATAACTCTGTGTCGAAAAGATGAACGCGAGCAGAATTTCTTGAGTCATAGCAGAAAGCTAAAAAAAAATAATAAAAAAATTCTCTGCCTCCTGTGTTTTGGTTTAAAAAGAAAGTAGTAAGGGAAGGAGAGAACAGTGCTTTAAGAGGGAATAACTTCACAAACTTGTATTGATCTGTGGTACTACTCAGTGTTTGGAGAGAAAAGATAGAGTAGAGAGTTAATGAGTCTGAAAGGATGGTGGCGAGGCAAAAGAGCAGAGAGGGAGGGTGCGAGAGAGCGAGAGAGAGAGAGAGTCTGCCAGCATGTGAGAAGAGTGAGCGAGATGATGAACAAAGAGGATTCAACTGAATTTCAGTTGAGCAAAGTGAATTCCAACTGAATAAGTTGATTCGATCTGCTCATATTTGCTGTCGGGGAACGGAAAGCATTATATGAAGCAATTCATAGCGTTAACGCATATTAAAGAGCTGTTTGATTGCTGATGAAGAACAAAATATTACTTTTATTATCTTTTGTTTTACATACAGCTATTACTATATACACTCATTACCCCACTCTATGTGGGTTAATTTCTATCAAGGATCAACAGTGATTACAAGCCCAGTCGTGCAAAGGCCTCGCAGTAAGATGTCCAACGAAAAGATCGATTTCTCTTTTAACCAACTTAATTTAATGCGGGCTATTTAAACTGGCAGGGCAGGGAGAAACTAGATTGTATATGCTGGGTATGGATTTTTGCCTTGCGAGAGACGCAAGAGCAAAAGGGAGGGGATGGGGGGTTACAAGGCCTTACACCCATTTAGACTCTCAACACACGTACCCGAGTAATCAGAAAGCATTATCTTTTATTGATTATTCAATATTTTCCCAGATCATGTTGTTTTCATCTCTACTAAAAGTCTTAACTGGTTATTGATACTCACTAACTGAAGTAAAGGGTGATAATGGAGAAGCATGGTTGGGCAATGTCACCTTTCCTGCTCTCCACATACACATGCCATCCATGCATACCAATGTCAGGTGATGGTGACAGGAAAGTGATAATCTCCGTTAGCTGAGCACAGGGTGCAAGTGTTCCAGTAGAAAGCAGCAAGAACAATACATAGTTTTAGCCTACATGTCAATATATGTTGTTGAATAAGTGAGGAATCATGTTTTATTATCTGAAATGTACATTTAAAGTAGGGCCCCCACCAATTAATCGGCTGGCCGATTTAATCGGCTGATTTTTCTGTTTTTATTTTGTTTTATTTCATTTCTTTTTTTATATTTTAACACATTACAACCTGATAAAAGATAATGACATTCAAACAAATATTTTTTTTATTAAATCGGCAAGAAATCAGTCGATTTTTCTTTCTGTTGTAAAGTTAAACAAATAATAAAGGACAAAGTGTTGTAAAACAGTCAAATGTTCTGCCTGTTATTCAAATCTATTTGGTGTAAGCATTAATAGACCAAAACCCAAGTTATGTCATTCATTTTATATTTTTTAAATTAATCAGCCGATTAATCGGTTATCGTAATTTTATTCTACTAAAATCGGAATCGGTCCAGAACAGTCGGAGCCTGCTTGTTTTGATCATGATCACAATAAATAACGCAATGTTGTCCTGTTTTGTAGAAACAAAGAAATGCAGGATACTATTATGTTCTACGCACTGATGTAGAATCACTATTGGGAATCCTAAAAAGTCTCCAAAAAGAGTCACTTTCTGTAAACGGGCCCCTTAAAATGTGACCAAGGTGTAAGATATTAAAATGTCATTCACATTGAAATATTTGTTCAGGTTTTCAGATTAATATTTAAATAATGCTGCTCATTGTAAATGAGGCTATTGTAATTGCAAAAATGTCTGGCAATCCACCCACTCGGGTATTTAATAGATTTCACTGGTATTGGTGATCTGGACTTCCAGTGTTTCAAATCAGGCAGACAGTTCTGGTCTGGATCCTTCAATCCTGCTCCAACAACTTTCTCTCTTTTAGGAGGAGAATTAAAAGCACAGTTGAGAGCAACCCTTCAGTTGTGCCGCAGCTCTCTTCCTCACACTAGGGCTCTGTTGCAGGTCAGAGGAAAGAGAGAGTAAGATTGAATTCATCCCAGGTGGTCTGGTCACTACTTCTATTTGGCTGTTTATCTCAACAGGATGGCATGGTTCTTCCTGTCACCATTACAGTCTGTAGATAAACCCTCACCCCCTTCATCCCCACAAAAAAGGTATCAATATCAATAGCAGAAGGATAAAATAGTCATGCGGAGTGGCACCATGCAGAGCTGATACCATCTGGTGGAAAAGAATTTCATTGTCATAAATATTTTCAGCACGGTTGTCGACTGGTTAGCGCATCTGCCTCACAGTTCTGAGGACCCTGGTTCAAATACGGTGTGGATTTTGCATGTTCTCCCCGTGCCTGGGTGGGTTTTCTCCGGCTTCCTCCCACATCCCAAAACCATACATGGTAGGTTAATTGAAAACTCTGAATTGCCTGTAGGTGTGAATGTGAGTGCGTATGTTTTTTTGTTTATATGTGCCCTGCGATTGGCTGGCGACCACTTCAGGGTGTACCACGCTTCTCCCCCAAAGATAGCTGGGATAGGCTCCAGCACACCCGCGACCCTAGTGAGGATAAGCGGTACGGAAAATGAATGAATGAGTGAATAAATATTGTCATGGTACAAACACATAACAGTGTCAATATGGTTATTAAGGGACCAATATTCAGCATGTTCTCGCTCGGTCGATCGGTCGGTCGGTCTGTTGAACGATACTAATTGAACCAACGTTCAGCGGTTGTGTTTTTTATCTAAGCTGTGGACAAGCTGACTTGAAGTCAGCAAAAGTTTTTGTCAAGATTTTTTGAACACCCACAGCCTCTGCCATCAATCAGGGGAACAGCAAGAGTGGGACAAGGAGAGAGCTCTATGGCAGCAGATGCTTGAAGTGCTCTATGCTAATCTCTCTTTCCTCCCCAAAATGCCAACAACCGTTCAAGGTGAATCATATTTCAGCTATACACTACCTTCATAATTTAACAAGAGCCCTGATCCCTCACCTACCCTGTAAACACTCTAGTGTCCATTACGAAGATGAGGTGGTAAGGTGTCTGACCCCTGTTATCTAATGAGCTGTGTCACCATTAAATATGTCCCTTATGCCCTGCTCTGGGCCATGTATTGGCCTGAAAAAACTATCCTGGCTAATATGATTCACAGAGTGTGTAAGTAACGGTGGGTTCCAGATACAATAAATACAAGGAGCAGTTACTGCTGGTTGACGTACAAGATAAAGGTTGTTGTTGCATTTTTATTCTTTATCTTTTCATAAAAGGTCATTTCAGAGACAAACTGTTCTTTCGTACTCTCTTTGTGTCTGGTACAGAACTGGAGAATTGAAAATAAAATTTCTCCAAAATTGAAACAGACAAGAGTTTTTTTGTTGAAGAAAAACCTCACTCATGATAGTTTGTCCAAACAACAACAACAACAACTCTGTATAACTTAATAAGTGGAGCTGCAGAACTTCTGCCGATTGGGTAGACATGCGCATCGGATGGTGACTGTCATGGTGAACATGTACACACACTGATCATGACTAATCAGTGGTGCTGCCGGAATGATAAAAATATTTTATAATTAATAACCAGGGATCACAAGAACAGTGTCTGAAAAAAACAACTAATGACTGTATAGTCAAACCACAAGTCATGTGGAGTAGAAAAACACTTGACTGATTAAGATAACTAATTCCCATTTTCAAAGAACTCCATCCATCCATCCATCCATCCATTGCATATCCCAGCTGACGGGTTACACCCTGCACTTCACACCAGCCGATCGCAGGGCACATATAGACAAACATTCAGACCCAAGGACAATTGACATGCTTCGAATAACCTAGCATGCATGTTTTTATAATGTAGGAGGAAACCAGAGTACCCACAAAAAAAATCCACCCAAGCATGGGTAGAACATGCAAACAAGAAAGCCAGTGCCAGTATTCAAACTCACAACCTTGGAATACTGAAATCACATAAAAACCCAGAGCTGCATGGACTTGTTGGACGCACAGACTGACCGCATCTACTGTAATGAATTGTCCAGTAAACTTGTTTGTGCGGTGGGGTTGTTTTCTTTTTTTGTGTGTTTGTGTTTGGCGATGCATGCCCCACATGCACGGATCTGCACACTAATTGACAAGTGCATGCAATGAAGTGCTGCCGCGGTGCTGAAAATGTGTTAATTTTCTTTACAGGTGCCTACTATTTACACAATAAGTGCTCAACTTCCACAAGTATACGCCACTTGCCTCATTCAATCGCTGTCACAGTAACGAAAGCTTTACTCACCATTGTTTAAGTGCTGCCGGCACGGTGGACGACTGGTTAGAGCTTCTGCCTCACAGTTCTGAGGACCGGGGTTCAATCCCCTGCCCTGCCTCTGTGGAGTTTGCATGTTCTCCCCGTGCCTGCGTGGGTTTTCTCCGGGCACTCCGGTTTCCTCCCACATCCCAAAAAAACATGCATGGTAGGTTAATTGAAGACTCTAGATTGCCCGTAGGTGTGAATGTGAGTGCGAATGGTTGTTTGTTTATGTGTGCTCTGCGATTGGCTGGCAACTAGTTCAGGGTGTACACCGATGATGGCTGAGATAGGCTCCAGCACTCCCGCGACACTTGGGAGGATAAGCGGCTCAGAAAATGGATGGATGAATGGATGGATGGATGTTTAATTTTGGTTGATTTTATATAAGCTTTTGACAGTTACTTACGATTTCAGCAAAGTCATAACATAGGTATTTAATGCGGTGTCTTCACATCACAGGTTCTGCACAAATTTAACCAGATCACTTTGTTACAGCATCTCAAAATTACGTGAGCCCCCATAAATAGTCTGTGTCCCACCTTTCATCAGTATACCACTACCACCCACCTCATTTATACCACTGGAAGCTGAAGCACTGAGTCAGAAAATTAGGTCTGTGCTCAAATATGACCCTTTTCACAATGGTAGATTGAGATTCTAGCCATGCTTGTGGTTCACAGCGTGAAACGTACAGCCTCAATGGGATCCGATGCAGAAATTAGACAGAAAAATTAATCTCCTTTCATTCAGAACTAATTGCACTGTTTGCTAATGCTGATTAATGGAATGGCAAGGGAAGTAAAATGGGAGGTGGTGTGGAAATCGCTATCACCCAAAGAAAGCACACATGGAGTTTAAAAAACGTTTTCAAAATAGATTTCTGTGAGGTGCTGCTTGCTGCTGGAACGGTGGTCCAAGACCATTTCACACATCTTGTGAGCTGTCGTCAAGAAGAATTATGTCACCATAAAGTTCTACATTTCTATGTCCACATTCGAGCGCCGAGAAAGAGAAATGAGTTGATACCTCCGCAGGTGGATTGGACTCCCGAGAAGCCTTAAGCAGCATAACGCTCTACGGACGGAATACAAAGTTACGCTCCCATTCAGCAGTGTGATGGAGGAGCTCATGGTCACCCGCGCTTGAGAGGAACTGTCCACAGATTGCAAGGTGCCAGGAGTTGGAATTGAGGTGAGGACAGGGAGGAAGCGGAATGTCTAAAGTGCCGTAGATAAAGCAGAATCATAGGCTCATAAAAGGCAGACCTATAGTATTCCACCTACCCTTCCAACTATGAACAGCAGCAGGGGAAGGACAAGGCATTAGGTGGTCCAAGAGGAAGTGAGAGCAAGTGAGGAGGCTGAACGCCCCACCATCCTCGTAAAAATGAAACTAATAGCATGGACACGTCGAGTTCAGGCACTGGACCGCAGGATATCTTGGTCTGATTTGTGGTGTGCTGAACCCCAGCGGATCAAGTTTCTTGTGCAGCCTGTGCATGATGTGCTCCTGACTCCATCAAACCTCCACTGCTGGAGCATAGCTGAGACTCATACATGCTTCCTGTGTCCTAGGAGGGCACACGGAGCCAGGTCGGGTAGGTAAGGAGGTTGCTTCAGTACGGTGATGTTCTTCTCGGCCAGAAAATGTCAAATGCTTAGGACATTGTGAGCTGGCCTGTGGTGACGTGTGTGCATGCGCGTACGCACGTACATGCATGCGTGTGTTTGTGCATATTTCAAATTGTAATTTATTTCCTGTTTTTATTTTTGTTTTATTTTGGTCTTATGATTACTGCAGTTGATTACGTGTATATATTTGGAATGAATAAAATATATGAATATTTTCTGAAATGTATGTTGTGTGTGGTCATTGTTTCAGTAAATCGTAACTGCTGAAACATCAGACTGATGACCTAAAATACAAACTCTATTTCTGCATGATAGTGTTGGTCTGATTAAATTATCATCAGTTTCCAAGAACGTCCTATATTACCATGAAGCGTGAGGTCCAAAATAAAAATGTCTGACACAATTTCCGTCAAATTCTACCCCAATCAATTAAGATTTAGGTCAAGATTAATTTTCAACCCGAGCCTTCCATGATAAATTGCGGAAGGTAGGATGACTGTGTATCACAGCCAAGTGGTACTGTCTGTCAATCATATGCTAAAATATGTGCTGAGGTAGAGCACTCATATTTTTTAGCTGGGTCATGTCCTGGGGGAGAGATCAGAGGCAGAGAGAATTACACATGTCAGCACCCTATCAGCTGCCAGGAAGAGATGAACCTGATTATGTCTTATAGGGCACTCGAGGTCAATATTGAGTTCACCATTGCAACTAGACCTCATGCTGTACTTTTTGGCCTAGCAAAACAGAGTGCTGTCATGCATATACTCTTAAATGGAAGAGTACAAATGTTATTTTTACCTGAATGAAAAAGTGGCAACATCTGTATTACTAACAATGACCTCTCTGCGCTGCAAATGACTGAGAAAAACTGCAACGCAGAGGTATTTGGTACAGGTGTACACTACCACCACCATGTTTGACTGATATTCTTTTTCTGAAATACTGTGCTACATTTATGCCAGAATGTAACAAGATACACACCTTCCTAAAAGCTCAAATTTCATCTCATCAGTCCATATATTATGCTCCCCAAAAGTCATGGGAATCATTCAGATGTTTTTTTGCAAAAATAGAAGAGCCTTTATGTTCTTTCTGGTCAGTAGTGGTCTTCGCCTTGGAACTCTGCCATGGATGCATTTTTTCCCAGTCTCTTCCTTATTGATGTGTCATGAACACTGACCTTAACTGATGCAAGGGAGGCCTGCAGTTCTTTAGTTGTCCTGAGTTCCTTTGTGGTCTCCTGGATGAGTCATAGCTTTTCTTTTGCGGTAATCTTTGTAGGCCGGCCACTTCTGGGAAAGTTTCCATGTTTGTTCCATGTGAGGATAATGGTTCTCCCTAAGGTTCGCTGGAATCCTAAATTTTAGAAATGTCTTTTGTAGCCCTTTCTAGACTGATAGATGTCTATTACTTTTTCTTCTCAACTGTTCTGGAATTTCTTTGGATTGTGTAATTTTGTTGGAGCTTTTTTAGAGCTTGATTTTGTCGGGACAGATTCTGCTTAAGAGATTTCTTGATTGAACAGATCTGGAGGTAAGCAGGGTTGGGTGTGACCAGTGAAAATTAAGAAAATATTGTGATTAGCCACAATTAATTCGATTTAACAAGGGGTGGGTAAATATTTCTTCACACAGGGCCAGGCAACGTTGAATAGTTTCCTTTTCCTTAATAAATGAACTATTTAAACACAGCATTTTAAGTTCACTTGGGTTAGATTTGTTTGATGTTTACATTTGTTTGATGGTCTTGAGCATCAAAGTGGGGAAACAATGAAAAAATATAAGAATTTGAAAAGGGGGCCAGTTCTACACAGCGGTCATCGAATCAGTCCTGTGTTCGTCCATCACAGTGTGGTTTGGTGCTGCTACAAAAAAGGACAAACTCCGATTGCAACGGACAATCAAAACTGCTGAAAGGATTGTTGGTACCCCCTATCCACCCTTGAGGACTTGCACGCTGCCAGAACTAAGACAAGAGCGTGCAAAATCCTCTCGGACCCTCTACATCCCGGTCATCGGCTCTTCCAGCTCCTTCCCTCAGGTAGGCGCTACCGATCAATGCAAACTAGAAGTAGCAGACATTCCTACAACTTCTTCCCTCTTGCAATAAACTTCTTAAACACCTAACCTACAATTCCATTACAACATGCTGGCAATTTTTTGACTTGAGTTTGTTGTCACATTTCTGTGGGGCCATTATACATTACTAGTGCACTCACTGTAGTAGTCTCGCCACGCTGCACTATTTGCATATCTGTTGTTGACCAATACTGGCCACTCGTGTTAGAGTAGCATCTGCTCCAATTGCACACTGATTGAGGAGTATCTGCAATATTTTCCCAATCAACATTGTCCAAGATTATCGCACTACTCACTTGAAGTCTCGGCGCCTTTTGCACAATGGTCATTGCACCGTACTATTGCAATATTAGTCTTTCGAACTGCTCTCAGTGCTAGAGGACTTTGCATCTTTTTGCACAATTGTCCCAAAAAAAAAATAATAATAATGTACCGGCATTACCAGATAACTAGCAACCCTTTATTGCTCAGTGACTGTTTTTTGTCAATGTCTTTATGTCTCAAAAGTGTTCTCTGTCAATTGACTGTCTGTTGTCATCCTAGAGAAGAAGAAGAATCATCTTTTATTGTCATGAACATGCATGCATGCACACGAAATTTGTTCTCTGCATTTAACCCATCACAGTGAACACATACACATGTTAGTGGAACACACTGGAGCAGGGGACAGCTGAAGCGCCCGGGGAGCATTTCAGGGTATCAGTGTCTTGCTCAAGGACACCACAGCCGTGAGTCCGGGGGATGTTGGCAGATGGTCCAGTCAGGGTTTTGAACCTAGGTCCCCCACGGTGGCAGGCGATGATCTTAACCATTGGGCGGCTCCAACTACCAGAGACAAATTTCTTGTGTGTTTTTTGGACATACTTGGCAAATAAAGATGATTCAGACTCTGATTCTGACATTTTGTAATTTGTTGCCAGTGTATTTAATGATTTCAATATAAGGGTATATATAAATTTATACGCTACTGTACTTACCCGATTGTGTTCTTTCCCGTCTCCATATATATAAATATATATATATATGATGCTTGGGTGATATAGGCTCCATCTCTCCTGTGATCCTAATGAGGTCACAGTGGTAAATAAAATGTACGGTATAGTGTCATGACCCATGCCCTGCAGCTCCTCCTTGGTGCATGGGCGGCGCTTTGCTCCCTGTCTCTTTCTCTCTCTCCCCCCACTCTCTCTTCCAGCAATCAGCATCACCTGTGCCGCATACCTGTCTTCAAGCTGCTCTGATTACGACCTGCATTTAAAGCCTGTCAAGCCCAGCAAGCCTTCGCCTGAGAATTGACAATTGGCTGTGACTCACTGGCCAACTCTCGTACTTCCAGGTTTCTTGCGGTATGACAGTAACTTTCCCACGACCTGCTACTCTACTTACCCGATTGTGTTCTTTCCTGTCTCCAGCGTTCCTCCCGTGCCTGCCTCGCCTCTCTACCTGCTCCAGCCTCTCCGCCAAGCCACTCCACCTGCTCCCGTTCCCAGTCCATGCTCGCTCCTTGACTTGCCAGTCTACATTCTGTCTTGGATATCCTTACCCACTGCCAACTTGCAATAAACCATTCTTAATTGACTCCCCACTCCCTCAGTCTGCTCTTGGGTTCAATCAGATCATGACAGAATTCTCAGGCCATGACGGACCCAGCGACTACACAAGTGTTGAGGGAAGCACTCGCCCACCAGGCCGCCCATATTGGCAGAAAAGACAAAGCCCTCTGCGAAATCATGGACTCATTAAACACTCTCACACAACAAGTATCCCTCCTGTCTTCCCAGACCCACTCCAGAAATCCACCTGTGAATATTCTTCCCGAGCCCGCAGCCTCCCTTACAAGATCAACCCCGCCTCCCTTACAAAGAGCCTCACGTTCCCCCTCCCGAACCTTACTCAGGGAACATTGGGTCATGTAGCCAATTTCTGTTAAACTGCACGCTAGACTTACAACCGCTGAGCTATCTGACTGACAGATCCAAAATTGCATACATAATCAACCTCCTGCGTGGAAGAGCTGCCAAATGGGCCATAGCGCTTTGGCATAATTCCTCCCCGGTACTCACCTCATTAGATTAATTTATGTCCGAACTCAAGAAGGTTTTCAATCACCCCATTCAGGGTAAGGAAGCCACTCGGCGTCTCCTCGGTCTCACCCAAGGTTCAAGTTTCGTGGCATCTTAAGCTATTGATTTCCGGATACTCGCGTGTGAATGTGGGTGGGATGACGCAGTGCTAAGAGGAATTTTTTTCAAGGGGTTATCAGAACAACTTAAAGATGAGCTCGCGACCAGGGATGACCACCTCCCTCGAGAATTTAGTTTCATTAGCGATAAAACTTGACAACTGCGAGAGCTCGTGAGCGGGGAACTACGACCCGTAGTTCCACTTCTCCCATGGGGGCTGCGCCTCGCATGACTCCGCTGCACACGGAACCTCTGGCAGCCTCCTCTTCACCCCCCACTGGACCAGAGGTGCCAATGCAATTAGGTAGGACCCGGTTAGACCCCCAGGAACGACAACGCCGTGTAACTCAGAAAGTGTACATCTATTGTAGGCAGCCTGGACACTTTATTGCCACCTGCGTTCTCAAGTCAAAAGACCGGGCTCACCGTGACCTGAGAGCGTCGTGGTGAGCCAAATCAACACTTCCCAAAGCTCGCCCTCTCATGTGACCCTTCCTACATGCATTCTTGGTCCAGTTCACAATACAGCAGTCTCTGCCCTCATTGACTCGAGCGGCGATGACAACTTCATCCATGAGGGCTTGCCGTGTCAGCTCCAGCTTCCACTTGAGCCCCTCCCGTCTCCTAAGAAGGTCAAGCTCTGGACGGGCGACTCATCTCCCCTGTAACCCACCAAACTGTACCAATCAACCTGCTCATTTCTGGAAATCACCGCGAAACACTTTACAATTATTTGTCATTGCTTCCCCGGAGACACCACTTGTCCTTGGCATCCCGTGGCTCAAACAACACAACCCTGCCATAGATTGGACCCACCTGTCTATCACTGGTTGGAGTCATTTGTCATTCCCACTGTCTCCTTTTGGCCACCCCGTCCTCCACCACACCACAGCCACCAGTAACATCCACCGATCTCCCCCGAGATCTCTCTTGATGATATACTCATCTTCTCCCGTTCCCTCGAAGAACACTGCCAGCATGTCCGTCAAGTGCTCCAGCGCCTTCTTGAGTACTGTCTTTTCATGAAACCTGAGAAATGTGAATTCCACCTCACCTCCATTCACTTCTTGGGATACAGCATCGCCAAGAGACAGTTGCAACCCGACCCAGCAAAGATTCAAGCAGTCATCGACTGGCCCTCCACCCGCAAGGAGCTTCAACGTTTTCTTGGTTTCGCCAATTTCTATCGAGGTTTCATCCGTGACTACAGCAAGGTTGCCGTACCTCTCATCTCTATCAGCTCACCTTTCCACTAGACCCCCGCTGCATCACAAGCATTCAAACTCCTCAAGGAACTGTTCACCAGTGCTCCCATCCTACGACACCCTGACCCCTCCCTCCAGTTCGTGGTGGAGGTTGATGCATCTGACATTGGAGCAGCAGCCGTCCTCTCCCAGTGGGACCCTGCCTCCCAAAAAACTTCATCCTTATGCCTTTTTCTCCCATCGCCTGTCCACATCTGAGCAAAACTATAATGTCGGGAACCGTGAGCTGCTTGCCATCATGTGTAGGCGCTGGTTGGAGGGGACCGTTAAACCCTTCATATGGACTGACCACAAGAACCTGGCTTATCTCCGTTCAGCCAAGCGTATTAATCCCCAGCAAGCCCGTTGGTTTTTATTTCTTAGCCAGTTCAATTTCTGCCTCTCCTTCTGCCCCGGTTCACGCAATGGCAAACCTGATGCCCTCTCCCGGATGTATGCACCTTCCTCCAGCCCAACTGAACCAGAACCCATCCTCCCCTCCACGTGCTTGGAGTAGCCACATGGAAAATTGAACAGGTGGTTTAAGAGGCTCAGAGGATTCACCCGGAACCCAAAACCAGTCCTCCTAACGGACTTTTAGTGCCCGATTCCGCACACTCTGACGTCCTTCAGTGGGCCCACAACTCCAAGCTCACCTGGCATCACCCGCACCATGCACTTCATCCAGCAACACTTCTGGTGGCCCAGCCAAGTCAAAGACACCTTAGTTTATCCTAGCCTGCTCCGTCTGTCTCCGAGGTAAGGCTTCACATCAACCCCGAGGCGCCCTTGGTCCCACATCTCCCTGGATTTTGTCACCAGCCTACCCCCATCTGAAGGTAACACAGTCATCCTCACCATTATTGATCGGTTCTCTAAGTGTGGACACTATGTACCTCTTCCCAAATTGCCTTCAGACTTTGAGACTGTTAACCTTCTTATCCTCCATGTATTCAGACTTAATGGAATCCCTATTGGCATAGTATCCGACCAGGTTCCTCAGTTCTCATCCCAGGTCTGGAAGGAATTCTGCAAGGCAGTGGGCGCAATGGCCAGTCTGTCTCTTCCGGCTACCATCCCCAAACCAATGGCCAGACAGAGCGGGCAAATCATAACCTGGAATCCGCTCTTGGTTGCGTTGCTGTTTGGCACCCTGCCTCATGGTGCACCTTCCTCCCATGAGTGGAATATGCTCACAACTCCCTCACCGGCTCCACCACAAGTATGATTCCTTTTATGGCATGTTACGGTTCCCAACTGCCATTGTTCAAAGATCAAGAACACACAGTGGCGGTTCCCGCGGTGAGGGAGCATCTTCGACGGGTCCAGTCTGTATGGAAGGACATCAGGGATGTGTTAACTCAGCCGGCGGATCTTCATCGATCTCCTACTCCGGAATACAATGTGGGTCAGATGGTCTGGCTCTCCTCCCGTGACCTTCCGCTCCAAACGGAATCCCGTAAACTCACTGCTTGCTACATTGGTCCATTCACTGTGACCAAACTCATTAATCCCACCTCGGTTCAGTTAAAATTTCCCCAATCCTTCAATATCCATCCAACATTCCACGTGTACCTGCTTAAACCGGTGACCACCTTCACTCTTAGCCCTCTGGCCGTAGCTCCTCCACCCCCAGTGTCATCGATGACCATCCTGCCTTCACGGTGCCCCGGGGCAGAGGGTTTAAATTTTTGGTGGACTGGGAGGGATATTGCCCTGAAGAACGATCATGGATTTCGTGCAAATTGATTTTGGACGACTCCCTTATAAGGGACTTCTGTGCCGCTCACCCTGGGAAGCCTGGTGGGATGCCTGGAGGCGTCCGTTGAGAGTGGGGTACTGACCCATGTCCTGCAGTTCCTCCTTGGGGCATGGGTGGTGCTTTGCGACCTCTCCCCCTCTCTCTCTTCCAGCAATAAGCATCACCTGTGCCGCACACCTGTCTTCAAGTTGCTCTGATTATGACCTGCATTTCAAGCCTGTCAAGACCACCAAGCCTTCGCCTGAGAATTGACAATTGTCTGTGACTCACCGGCCGACTCTCTTACTTCCAGGTTTCTTGTGGTATGACAGTAACTTTCCCATGACCCACTTATGGACTTACCCGATTGTGTTCTTTCCCATCTCCAGCATTCCTCCCGTGCCTCTCTGCCTGCTCCAGCCTCGCCGACAAGCCACTCACTCCAGCTGCTTCCGCTCCCGCTCAATCCTTGGTCCACATCCTGTTTTGGATATCCTTACCCTGTGCTAACTTGCAGTAAACATTCTTAATCTACTCCCTCCACCTCAGTCTGCTCTTGGGTCCAATCCAACTCAGATCGTGACATTTACAAAACATTAAAAATATGCAGTAGTACAGGACATTAAAAATACACTATCTGGGTAGTTTGGACAGTTCCTCATTTAATAGCACCAGTGTTGGAATCATGTAACTTTGACCCCCACAGCCCAAACAACAATGGCCCCCTGCAGTGTAACCTTTTCCAGTTGAAGATAAAAAGCACTGGAAAGTGGGTCCAAAATGGTAGTGTAGGTCACTAGTCATATGGCTAATGATCTCTTATTAGTTTTTTATTAGTGATGTGAGTGTGGGATAGAAGAGCCCCAGAATGCATAAACTGCTGGTATCTGTATGTACTGTACCTGTACATTGATTCAGCTTCTTTATCATCTACTGAACCATAACCATGTATTTGCCAGTTCCATATCCGTTGGCTTCAACCTACAATGGGTTTAAATATAAATTATACTTTGCAAACTGAAAATAAAATGTCTGCGTTCTAGTGCTTTAAACATGTCAAGGAGAATATGTTTAGCAAAGTATCTGTACAAGAGATGGGATCAAAAAGAGTGAAGAGAATACAATGTGTGAAACCTCACCAGCGGTTTTAATATTCCCACAGAGAGACAAACAGACATAAAATCGATCACTTTATTTTTGTTCCTTGTATGAAAATTAGAAATAAGGTTACACTTCAAGTCTCAGGTTTCATTTCTCCTTCAGCCACCTTGAAAATAATCTCATCTCTCATCTGTTAGTCATAGATACAGCGATGGTACGGTACATCTGGGAGGGACCAGTAAAAAAGTGTCCTTTCTGTGCGGCACATATTTTCTTCATTCATCCATCCGTCCATTTTCTGAGCCGCTTCTCCTCACTAGGGTCGCGGGCGTGCTGGAGCCCATCCCAGCTATCATCGGGCAGGAGGCGGGGTACACCCTGCACTGGTTGCCAGCCAATCGCAGGGCACATACAAACAAACAACATTCGCACTTACATTCACACCTACGGGCAATTTAGAGTTGTCAATGAACCTACCATGCATGTTTTTGGGATGTGGGAGCGCCCGGAGAAAACCCACGCAGGCACGGGGAGAACATGCAAACTCCAGACAGGCGGGGCCGGGGATTGAATCCCGGACCTCAGAACTGTGAGGCAGGCGCTCTAACTAGTCTACCACCGTGCCGCTGTGTTAACAGAAATAAATAACAAATCTATACAGAAAAGTTTTTTTTTTTTTTTACTTTTTACTTAATTGTACAAATAATTTTGACAATGGGTGCCCTTTTTGGCTTGAGCAAATACCCCCAAAAATGTCTGTGCATTTGCCTGGTAGAGTTAATAAATAGTTTGGTAGTAAATGAAGCCCCACTTGTTAAGTGAAATTGGTGTGTGTGTGTGTGTGTGTGTGTGTGTGTGTGTGCGGGGGGGGGGGGGGGGGGGGGGGGTATTTGTTTTTGCCAGTGTGTCTTCTGCATGTTCCACATACAAGGTTCTGCACTTAAACTGACGTGTAATTCAGCTTGGTCAGGAAGTGCTGACCAAACCCATGCTTTGTGGGGGCTCACGTGTGTCACAGTTCAGTCTTTTTTTTTTTTTTAGATACATGTTTCAACATGCAGCAGACATCCCTTGCTCTGCCCCTGGTTGTCTTGGTAACAAAATCCACATCGCCATTGGCCTAGCAGTATATGGGGTGGTTCACTTGCATGAGACAGAAGCAGGCTTATTTCAGCTTTACAAAAAAAATGAGTGTGAGATATATTTCTTGATTCGTGTGGTATTTCAACAAAAGCATGTCACAGACATTAAAATGTTATTTCTTTGAATTCAGATTAGATTCAGAAATAACTATAAAACAGGTGACAGTATCGCTTTGTAAACAACTTCCCATCAAGATACTTTTACGGTACTTTATTTTAGTTTCATTTAGTTCTACTTTTAACTTTTGTTTTTTTTAAACATACGTGTCGATGACATTTAGAAATGGAATGAATCAACAAATTTACATTTTTTCCATGTAAAAAAGAAAGAAAAGGAAATTAGAATAACTTGGCAGCATCACTGAACAGATTCCACTCTTTGATCATTGGAAAAATATAGCATATTGGCTGTGAGAATAAGTATCTAAGACAATTGCCAAAACACTCCTCAGTGTATGTGTCGATCTCTGTTGTCTGGACGTGAACATACTGACAAAACCAAGCCTTCTAGTTCTTACCAGTCTTGGATTTTCCCACAGCCTTCTGGATAACTGTGTTCAGAGGGAGGTTGTAAAGCCCTTCTGATCAAGCTTGCCAATAGATTGTAATCAATCCATGTCAAGCAGCCTATTATTCGTTCAAGCACCGTCGCCGGGAGGATTTCACTGTACTGTTCTCTCAGACTTTGCCAGTCATGGGAGAGTTGCACTTGCGCTCGCAGCATCTCGCGCTCATTATTTGATACACATAGGCTCACCGATGTCAGCACGGATATCAACATGTCACAATCCTCTCCTCCCCATTGTGTGTGCACGTGTGTGTGCCAGCCATTGTTTATAAATGAACTGAGACCATATATGGACCCTTATTAATCTGGTTTGGCTGGCCAACTTTGACAGAAGTCAAGGTTCTCCAATAGCCAGTGGCGTGCCAAGGAGTGTGTGTGTGTGTATATGTGTGTGTGTGTGTGGGTGCAAGAAAAAGCTCCAATTGCGCAAACACGCACAATTATATATTCAAAACAGCACACATTAATCCATCCATCCATCCATTTTCTGAGCCGCTTCTCCTCACTAGGGTCGCGGGCGTACTGGAGCCTATCCCAGCTATCATCGGACAGGAGGCGGGGTACACCCTGAACTGGTTGCCAGCCAATCGCAGGGCACATACAAACAAACAACCATTCGCAGTCACATTCACACCTACGGGCAATTTAGAGTTGTCAATTAACCTAGCATGCATGTTTTTTAGGATGTGGGAGGAAACCGGAGTGCCCGGAGAAAACCCACACAGGCACGGGGAGAACATGCAAACTCCACACAGGCGGGGCCGGGGATTGAACCCCGCTCCTCAGAACTGCGAGGCTGACGCTCTAACCAGTCGTCCACCGTGCCGCCCGCACACATTAATAGTAAAGGAAAATTACATTGACAATAATTAAAGTCATGACTGACTATATACCATTAAAACTTGACTTGCTCTACGTAAACACATGGATTTTCCTAACATTAGGAATATTTAGTATTTTTATTTTTTTTTTAAATTGTGGGGATATTTTGAGACTATCGTGTCTCTAATGCAACTACATGTTTGCAAAGATTCAGAATGTGTCAGAATAGACCTCTTAACGAGCTGCATGTCTTTTCTGTGGCATGTCCTTCCTTGCAGCATACCCAGTCTATCCAACCACCACTCATTAATTTGGTGATATATTAAAGATAATGGTTGAGTTTCTATATCACCCTGTCTCCACTAATAGATATTGGTGTTTTCAGTTCTAGCTTTTTGTGTTTGGTTTGAGGCCATATGACAGCTCATTTTATTTAAACTAGTAAATATGCAGTTTTTATTCACCCTAATGAGCAGCAGCTCATCAGTTGATGATCTTGGCCACATTCTGTCATTATATTTCAGGTAATTAGCCTTCTCTTTCCAGTAACTATGAGCGAAAGAGTTGCTAACAGTAGACCGTAGGATGTTCTCCTAACTCATTTCTTTATATGCTATGAAAAAAATATGGTACATAACAATTTGATAATTCCAGCAATTAATTACAGTGCATTTCGCCGGAGTGTCCTTCACCATTTATAGAGTGTCAGATTTGTTTGTAAAAGTCAATGAATGATTTCGGGAAGTGTTTTGTTTCCATACATAAATAACTGTAGTTTCAAGGCAAAATTCTAAACATACAAAATATTGCACATCCATTACAGGCAGTATCAGGAATTACTGATCGTCTGTAGCCTTCTAGAAAATGTGTCCTAAAGATCAATGACTGTAATTTTGCAAAGATGCAAAATATGTACAACCAATTTGGAGAATGTAAAGCTACCCATGATCCTAATCAATTGTTTTGGGTCCATCTTTTTCTAACGTAAAGTCGAATCAATGCAGTGAAAGGGAAGATTAAAATATGCATATTTAAGGAAGAATGAGGTCTGTAATAATTTGATGTACAGCATTAGGAATGTGTGGGTGTGTGTGTGCGTGCGGGAGTGCGTGTGTGCATGCTTGCACATGCATGCATGTGCAAGCATTCTGGTGGTAGATGTAGATGAGTTTTCTCAGTGCTGAAGGGGGAATGGGCTGCGGTTGGCTGACCTGCCTGCAGACCAGTCTGCGGAAAAGAACAACTTTTTAAATTACCAATACATCACTGTCACGGCCGCACAGACGAGGGTGACAGTGCTGTGATCACAAGCACGCTCACACATAGCTCTCTCCTCACTTAAAAAACTCAATCGCATGTTTGAAGACATGTGTACGCGGCTCTTTGTGTGACACAAACATAAACAATTAAATTTTGAAGACTCTTTTGAAGCTGCAGTGTGACTGCGGAATCAACAGCAGCTGCCATGACTTTTCCCTCACGCTCTTTTCCTGTCATTTTCTTCCTCATCTCCTCCCTCTCACTCTCACTGTGTCTCCTCATCTAACAAGATGCTTCTTAATTGCTGGTAATGAAACTGCTCATGGATTACAAAGTGGGAGAAGTACCAGTAGCATATGTTTCAGTTTGCTTCAAAAAAAAAAAAAAACCTGAGCCATTCCAGGGCTAAAGGCCATCAAGAATGACAGATGCTCGGCACATGTCACTTCATTACTTCTCTGGTTTGCCTTCTCACTCAAATAACAATCTGTGGATTTGGGGAATGCATGTCAAACACACATTGTTGCACATACATTACAAACTCTCCGTAATGAGCAGCAATGCAGCTTATCGCAGCAGATTGTCTGCTTGGATGTTTGAGAGGTTGTTACAATAGATGTGCAGCAGAGGAAGCGTGACGTAATGAGGCATACACCCACGTTCAGATGGGATAGGCTCCCAACCAAGCCCTGATGAGGACAAGAGCTATAGAAAGTGGATGGATGGAAGGATGCGCAAGCTAATGAAATCCAATTCAAGAGTTTTATATATAATTATACCTCTATTATTTACAGTGCTGGGGAGCAACTAATTACATGTGTGTAATTAGATTGTGTCATTTAATTACAAAATGTATGTAATTGCAATCCATTACATTACTGGGAGAAAATGTGTAATTAAATTACACTTGCTTTTAGAATTTTCTATGATTACAATTTTAGTTATATTTGAAAAATAGTTGCAAAAGCTCAGATTTTTTGCCCCTATCACTTCGTCCTTCTTAAGCCGATGCTTGTGATTGGCTCTCTCTGGTCATGTGCCATTCTGCTGCAGTATCAAACATGACATATTTTTACAAATATCTTTGTTATCTTTCTTCTCAGCGTTGGCCGACTGGTTAGCACGTCTGTCTCACAGTTCTGAGGACTGGGGTTCAAATCCCGGCCCCGCCTGGGTGGTATTCCTCCCACATCCCAAAAACATGCAGGGTAGATTAATTGAATACTCTAAATTGCCCGTAGGTGTGAATGTGAGTGCGAATGGTTGTTTGTTTCTATGTGCCCTGCGATTGGCTGGCGACCAGTTCAGGGTGTACCCCGCCTCTCACCCGAAGATAGCTGGGATAGGCTCCGGCACCCCCGCGACCCTAGTGAGGAGAAGCGGGACGGAAGATGAATGAATGAATCTTTGTTCTCATATAAAGCAATATTGTCTAAATTGTGCACATTTGTCATCAGGTCAACATGCTATTGTATGATGGTTTTTCACATGCTGTACACACTTAATGCAACAAACATTTTTATGATGTACAGTATTTACATTTCATCATGTTTTCAAGCAGTTTATTATTTTGTAAAGAACAATATATAGTTAATTTCAAAATAATGATCCATGGTTATAATCCACTTTTTGGGAGGAAACATCTGAGGGTCATGTTGCTCCATTCATTTTAAAAGAAAAAAAGGCAGCAAAATGTCCTAATATATATATATATTATTTTGAAACAAAAAATAGTTACACCACTATTAGATTTTCAACAGGTTAATTGTAACCAACGACAAAGGAATCTTGCAAACATTGATTATTTATACCTTTTAAAAAGATGCATCATAATGAGCGTTCTTAATATTTTGATGCGCTCATGTAGCTAAATTAACCAAAGTATCAGAAACAGCTCTCAGTATAAGTCACTATAACAACTAGCCATCCACCTGTCCATTTTTATACCACTTATCCCGTGTTCACCGGTGGTGGTTCAAATCATATCCCGTTAATCCTCACTAGGGTCACACGGGAGATCTGGAGCTTATCCTTGATGACTTTGGGCATCCGAGTACACCCTTGCAAAATGTATAATTTCATCAGGGGCAAGAAGTGGGAGGTTTTTGACTAAGAAAGTCAATCTCCAGACTTAAACCTTATAGAGCAATAATTCTCAAAGAGTGTACCACTAGTGGTACATGGGCTTCCTGTAGTGGTACATGAAAAAAAATAAATAATCACTGCTAAAGTACAGTTCCGTTGTGATTAATTGTTAAGTTAATTTAACTTAAAGTTAAGTTCGATACATTAGCATTTAATCTTTTGGAACTCTTTATAATGTAAATTGAAAATGCATTCATAGTTCTGCTATTGTTTCTGAAGTTTTACATGGCTTTTATGCATGTTTTTTTTTTTTAAAGCATATTACTCTAAATTGACAGTCATGTGTCATCTAATAATGATCTTATTCTCAACATCAAAATAAATCCATAACACTGAGGCATCCCGAGCGATAGCTTCAATGGAATGATAGTGCTACCTGCTGGTAATTTATGGTACTGTCATTCTAATTTGCCTCAATTCTTTCATTTCGGCTCGCCTTTTTGTTGGTCTGTTTACTGATTTGGCTTAAGGTTCAATATCTTTATATGGTGTTCTCAATGGGAATTTGGATTTGGATGGAGTCAATTGTGTGGTCACACACGAGTCAGTCTCATTGTGAAACAATGGCAGTCAGATCAGTCTATGATCCATAAAAAAAATAAAAATAAACTGTAGGCGAATTTGATTTGGCTTGGGAGATTTTTAAATTTTTTTTAACTGCTTTACAGTTTTTTTAGTATGTGAGTGCACATCCTTCTGCAATGTGTACGACAAAGAATGGCAGCAACACTGTGATTTAAAAAAATCAATAGTTTACACTGAAAACACAATGTTTTGTCATCATTGTTCTTATGACTTCAGGGATTCGTGTACATAATAATGATTATATTCATGAAAAGCACATCTTTTTCAGGTACTCATGTTTTGTGATTAACTGTGCTTTTTCAAACACCCTATTGTTTGTTGTGCATTGGGAAATATGATGTAAACTTTAATTTTTAATAGTTAGTCAGTTAGTTTAATAGTTAATAGTTGTATTTCTGGATTGATAATCCACTCATCATGTGCGAAATTAAACAACCATCTCAATCTTTTGTTATCTTCCCATCATTTTTTCTCCCCCTCTGAGTGAGCTTGTTCTACACTTCCACTGTTACGTAACAGTGGTGCTAATTTACAATGACCAGCTAGTCTGGGTCAAGATTCAGAGCCACTTTCAAGCAATGGCAGGACTCCAACTGTCGGACTACACTGTCTAAAATACTATCACGCAGAGGAATCACACATCCCCCACGGGTCCTATGTCAAAGTTGCAAGGTTAACAGAGTAGCATTGAATATTGTTGGATGCACAGATTAGTGTTAGCTAGATATGTTAGCTTCTGATAAGATGCACTTGATTGTTCGGTGAAGTTGTTAATGTTGTGGCGGTGGCAGAGAGGGAAGGTATTTGTGGTTGATCCATGTGCCACATAGACACAGTGTAGTGTAAATGCTTTTACTGTCTTTATGGGTGCTCGTTTTTTTCTTTTCTTCCTCAGACTGGGCTCTGCTACCGCAGATAGAAGAAACTGTCATGATCCAGCGCACCAAGCAATGTGGAAGATGAAGTCTTTCTGGTCTCCAAGCTCAGGCTGGTATGGGGGCTAAGTCACTTATATGAGACAGGACCGGCCATCAATAAATGGACTGATTTCAGTAAAATACGAAATAGCGGGCTTTACTTTCTTGACTGTCATAAATCCAGCGCTGCGCAGGAGGCGGGTTAGACCCGTTGTTGGTAATTTCTTGGACTGGAGTACATTAGGGCATTTTTAAAAGAGGGACGTCTGCGTTGGCGTGTTCACAGCCGACTTCCATCCTGTCCAATCGAAGTGGCTCCTCTCATTCCCTTTAAATGCGGCCCAATGTCTCTATATGCGGAAGAGGACACAGTGACTGGAGCATTGATCGTTTGCGGGTACCCTTACTAAATACAGCGTGAGCAAGTGAAAACCGCTGGCAACTTTAAATATGTCCACGAACCTCACGCATCCAGTGTATATCCCCTCCAATTGCTTTACATTGTTAAAATACACAAATATTCTTATTTTATTATTTATTTATTTTATTATGTATTATTTTTTATGACCTTTCCATTATTATTATTATTATTATTACTATGATTGCTATGATTATTATTATTTAATACTGTACATGTTAGATTTCTTACAGTTGGAAGTAACACCTCATAAGTGTCCTCAAATTGGAGTTATTTTAAAATTTCATCATCATATTAGGCCCGACCGGATGGATGACTTACTATTGTATTACTGTGCAACAGTGAAGTCTTTCACAAATGTATCAAACAAATTTGAGAGGTATTAAATACAAATCCCCAACCAATATTGTGCTACAGTTAGCATATTTGCAATAAATTATAGATTGAACTGCTCCACAGTACAAAACTTGAAGAACATATAATAACAACAGTGTAGTGGTCTCCCCATGTTGTTCTATTGTTCACATTGAAGATGTTGCTTTAGGCCAAGAGAGAATTTGATTGTGCCAGTGATAACCCTTGATTCATTGCTTTACTTCTCTGCCATATACTGAAATACTGGACCTTCAAAACACAGGGTTATACAGGAATAACTCTCTTTATGAGTTGATAAGATAAGATGACATGCATCTTCTAGGGATTGTAAATGCAGGTTAGTCTGATGTCATCTGCCTCTTCTTTTGCCAATTTTTGTGAGGTTGAATTATATTCACTAATCATGTAAAAGGTGTCATATATTTAATGTGTACAATAAAAGCAGGGGATGGATCAATGATCCGCCACTCTGAGATTTTCACTTTTCAGGTTTCATCATAGAATGTGCAGGCCTAAAATCATTATGCATTTGCTCTGCATGGTTGTCTTTGGACTGATTCTCAGCACTCCTTCTGCCGCAGCCCCGTTAGGAGGTTTTGTTTCTGGGCTGCAGTCTGTCCTCGGTGGATCAAGCAGGAACAAGCTGCTACTCATCTCTTTCGATGGTTTCCGCTGGGATTCTGACCGAGGTGTGGACACCCCTAATCTGGATAAAATGGCCAAAGATGGCGTGAAAGCAGAGTATGTCACACCACCCTTCCTCACCATCACCAGCCCCACACACTTCACCCTGCTTACAGGTATGTATGAAATATATTTTCATTTGCATTACCGTATTGATTTTCAATACACGACAGTCAAAGTACAAAATAAAACATTGCAGAATTTCCTCACAAACGTGGTGCACCAAGAATGTATACACCCTCTTTAAATAGCTGTAAAGGCACTGTTTAATACTGTAAAATAAATTTCAGTTTCAAAATGTAACAGGACACATTTTTGGTATATCGTGTAAGTATGCACATACTTATACTGGACAGGGCAGAGTTTGCAAAAGCTTTTCAGATTTTGAAGAACCAAATCCAAAATTGTGTTCCTCACTATATACAGTAATGCCATAACATTGACTAGCAGTAAAAATGTAAATCAATGTTGGCAAACACAACAGATACAAATTTATTACAACACACATGAATCAAAAACACCTTTGCCAAGAAAGGTTTGCCCACTGGACAATTAAAAATAAAAGCAATAACATTAACAATAATAATAAGCAAATGGCTGACCCATTAAAAACAGGAAGCAGTCAGTACAACATGTTAAATGTTGTATATTTGTTTTCAGTCAAATAAAATATCCATTTTGAAACACATTTGTAGTTTGTAGTGCGTATAACAGTACATGAAAAGTCAAGTGTAGTATAGTACAAGTATAAGCATAAAAAGTATTAAATGAATAATGTTCTGTAATGTACCACAGTGGGGCAAATTAGGAGCAGTGGCACAGTGCGCAGGACCAAAAACATACTGCACACTCAGCATGCTTGCTGCAGTCAATATTGACTTCTAATCATCTTATTGTTCATGTTAAAATGTATGCCCACACCACTTTGTTTCCCCCCCACTGACAAAAGATAGGGAGGCTGCATTTGTATGCAAGTACAATCTTAGTTGGCATCTTTCTTTTTCTCGACAGGGCGTTATATCGAGAATCATGGCCTAATCCACAACATGTGGTTCAACACAACTACTCAGGAGAAGAAGGAGTACTACATGACACAGTTCGTTGATTCCTACTGGGACAATGGCTGCCTTCCCATCTGGATAACAGCACAGAGACAGGTGCATTGACACTCAGTTAGGCAAAATGTTTTAATGTGGTGTTGGACTTCTACACAGAGAGAGTGGTGGCTTTGCGGAGGGGTTAACATTTCATTCTCTGACTACAGCTGGGAGGGAGTCTCAGAGATTCCATTGTTACCAGTAACAATGATTTGTCAGTAGTCGCTTCTTTGAAAAACAGTCCTTAGAGCGGTCTTAAAAGTCGCTACGTACTGTACGCAACACTGAACACGTCATGAAGAACTATAGAACCTAAGAGATGACATGTACGTGTTTCATTTTTTTGTCACGCACAACTGAGTGCAACTTAGTCGCACACATTCCTACACATTCCTGAGGAATAAAACAAATTGCTATTTTGTCTACAACATTGGTACTCAAAAGTGACAATTCTTCGCTCATGTGCGAGAGGTGTAATGTCTGTGATAAAACTAAATGTTTCAACAATTTCAAGGAAAACATAAAAACTGTTATATCTATCTATAAATCTGTTATATCTGATATGTAAGTTGGTCATCATAAGAGAGGAACAAGATTTTAAAAAAGTAATTTTAGGAATCATTTTTATTTTTATTCTGGTGGTGGGGCTCGAAGGCGAGCGCCTGGTGGCCGGGCCTGCACCCATGGGGCCCAGCCGGGCACAGCCCGAAAGGGTAACGTGGGTCCCCCTTCCCATGGGCTCACCACCTTTGGGAGGGGCCATAGAGGTCGGGTGCAGTGTGAGCTGGGCGGTGGCTGAAGGCAGGGACCTTGGCGATCCGATCCCCGGCTACAGAAGCTGGCTCTGGGGACGTGGAATGTCACCTTTCTAGGGAAGGAGCCCGAGCTGGGGACTCCATCGTTCTGCTGGGGGACTTCACTGCTCATGTGGGCAATGACAGTGAGACCTGGAAGGGCATGATTAGGAGGAACGGCCCCCCCGATCAGAACCCGAGCGGTGTTCTGTTATTGGACTTCTGTGCTCATTATGGAATGTCCATAACGAACACCATGTTCAAGCATCAGGGTGTCCACACACAGGACACCCTAGGTCACAGTTCTATGATCGACTTTGTGGTTGTGTCATCGGACTTGCGGCCGCATGTCTTGGACACTCGGGTGAAGAGAGGGGTGGAGCTGTCAACTGATCACCACCTGGTGGTGAATTGGCTCCGATGGTGGGGGAAGATGCCGGTCCGACGTCGCAGGCCCAAACGTATTGTGAGGGTCTGCAGGGAATGTCGGGCAGAATCCCCTGTCAGAAGGAGTTTCAACTCCCACCTCCAACAGAACTTTGCTCATGTTCCGGGGGAGGCAGGGGACATCGAGTCCGAGGGGACCATGTTCCGCGCCTCCATTGCTGAGGCGGCCGACCGGAGCTATGGCCATAAGGTGGTCGGTGCCTGTCGTGGCGGCAATCCCCGAACCCGTTGGTGGACACCAACGGTAAGGGATGCCGTCAAGCTGAAGGAGTCCTCTCGGGCCTTTTTGGCCTGTGGGACTCCTGAGGCAGCTGATGGGTACCGGCTGGCCAAGCGGAATGCAGCTTCGGTAGTCGCTGAAGCAAAAACTCGGGCATGGGAGGAGTTTGGTGAGGCTATGGAAAAAGACTTACGGACGGCTTCGAAGAAATTCTGGTCCACCATCCGGCGTCTCAGGAGGGTAAAGCAGTGCACCACCAACACTGTGTATAGTGGGGATGGGGCGCTGCTGACCTCGACTCGGGACATTGTGAGTCGGTGGGGAGAATACTTCGAAGACCTCCTCAATTCCACCGACACGCCTTCCCTGGAGGAAGCAGAGTGTGGGTTCTCTGAGGTGGGCTCTCTTATCTCTGGGTTTGAGGTCACCGAGGTAGTTAAAAAGCTCCACGGTGGCAAGGCCCCGGGGGTGGATGAGATTCGCCCGGAGTTCCTAAAGGCTCTGGATGTTGTGGGGCTGTCCTGGTTGGCACGCCTCTGCAACATCGCGTGGACATTGGGGACAGTGCCTCTGGATTGGCCGACTGGGGTGGTGGTCCCCCTTTTTAAGAAAGGGGACCGCAGGGTGTGTTCCAACTACAGGTGGACCACACTCCTCAGCCTCCCTGGTAAGGTCTATTCAGGGGTGCTGGAGAGGAGGGTCCGTCGGGAAGTCGAATCTCAGATTCAGGAGGAGCAGTGTGGTTTTCGTCCTGGCCGTGGAACAGTGGACCAGCTCTACACCCTCGGCAGAGTCCTTGAGGGTGCATGGGAGTTTGTCCAACCAGTCTACATGTGTTTTTGTCATGAACGGAACAGACCCAAAAATGTACGACTCCAAAACAAATGGACAGTTTCCAAAAAGAGAGGTTTAATAGACGGGCATAGGTCGGTACACAGGCAGGCAATCCAAGAAAGGCAACAGTATCCAAAAACATGAGGCAAAGAGGCAAGGTCGATAATCGGAACAGGGTCAACTCTTACTGTGAGTCTGTGACGTGGAAACAAGGAATGCTGGAACGTGACGACAAGGTACAACGAACTGGCAACAAGAGGGAATGAGACACGAGGTTAAATACAAGGGGTAATTAGGGTGAACGAGGCACAGGTGGTGAAGATGCTCACAGGAGCAGGTGTGTGTGAAACAGGGGGGAAGACAAAACCCGGAACACACACACACACATGACAGTTTTGTGGACTTGGAGAAGGCGTTCGACCGTGTCCCATGGGGAGTCCTGTTGAGGGTGCTTCGGGAGTATGGGGTACTGAACCCCCTGATACGTGCTGTTCGGTCCCTGTACGACCGGAGTCAGAGTTTGGTCGGCATATCCGGCAGTAAGTCGGACTCATTCCCGGTGAGGGTTGGACTCCGCCAAGGCTGCCCTTTGTCACCGATTCTGTTCAGAATTTCAAGGCGCAGCCGAGGCGTAGAGGGGGTCCGGTTTGGTGGCCTCAGTATTGCATCTCTGCTTTTTGCAGATAATGTGGTTCTGTTGGCTTTAACAAGCCGTGACCTCCAACTCTCACTGGAGCACTTCGCAGCCGAGTGTGAAGCAGCTGGGATGAGAATCAGCACCTCCAAATCTGAGACCATGGTCCTCAGTCGGAAAAGGGTGGGGTGCCCTCTACGGGTCGGGGATGAAATCCTGCCCCAAGTGGAGGAGTTCAAGTATCTTGGGGTCCTGTTCACGAGTGAGGGAAGAATGGAACGGGAGATCGACAGACAGATCGGTGCAGCGTCTGCAGTGATGCGGACTTTGTATCGGTCCGTTGTGGTAAAGAAGGAGCTCAGCCGAAAGGCGAAGCTCTCAATGTACCGTTCGATCTACGTTCCTACCCTCACCTATGGTCACGAGTTGTGGGTCGTAACCGAAAGAACAAGATCCCGGATACAAGCGGCCGAAATGAGTTTCCTCCGCAGGGTGTCCGTGCTCTCCCTTAGAGATAGGGTGAGAAGCTTGGTCATCCGGGAGGATCTCAGTGTAGAGTTGGTGCTCCTCCGCATCGAGAGGAGCCAGATGAAGTAGCTGGGGCATCTGATTCGGATGCCCCCCAGACGCCTCCCTGGTAAGGTGTTCCGGGCACGTCCCACCGGGAGGAGACCCCGGGGACGACCCAGGACACGCTGGAGAGACTACGTCCTTCGGCTGGCCTGGGAACGCCTCGGGATCCCCCCGGAAGAGCTGGATGAAGTGGCTGGGGAGAAGGAAGTCTGGGCGTCCCTGCTAAAGCTACTGCCCCCACGACCCGACCCAAATAAGCGGTAGAAAATGGATGGATGGATTTTTATTTTTATTTTGTCTCAGGACAACTCCTGTCTAATTTACGCAACAAATTCACATTTCTGTATTTTGTGTATGGATTATTTGAAGTGAGAATGTCCTCTAATTCTTGAATAACCCATATAAAATGTATTCATGTGTTTCTCACTTTTATGTCGCAAATCTATGAAATGTTGTACTCTATTTTTCATGACCCTAACCTTTTTTCTTTTATTGTCCTCTAGGGACTAAAAGCAGGTTTGCTACATTTTCCTGGCACCGCTGCCACCTACAAAGGAGAAACTGTGAAGGTGAAACAGGTGGAACCTCGTTTCTATGACTATTCAAACGAGACAGAATGGAGGCATGACATCGACAAGGTGATTAGAGAGTGGTTCCACCAACAAGACTTTGTATCCTTGTACTTTGGGGAACCAGACAAGGTCGGACATAAATATGATCCAGATTCTCCAGAGCGCCGAGAGATGGTCCAGCATGTGGATCGAACTGTAGGCTACATCCGGGACGAGATCCATTACCACGGTTTGACGGACCGACTCAACATCATCATCACTGCTGACCACGGGATGACGACAGTCTTTCGGGGTGAACAAGTTCAGGAGATCATCCTGTCACAGATCCCAGGCTTCAGTTTCAGGGATGTCAAATTCCATCTTGTGGATTATGGCCCTGCTGGAATGCTGCTTCCTAAAGAAGGGAAGCTGGAGAAGGTCTACCAAGCTCTGAAGAGCGGCCACCCTCGTCTTCATGTGTATAAGAAGGAGGAAATGCCCGAAAGGCTGCACTACAGTAACCACCCTCGACTTCTTCCCATCATCCTCTTTGCTGACCCCGGATATGTAATCAATGGGGTGAGAGTCATTTTCGTTTTGAGTGCCATCTGAATTTGCATTCAAAATTATATCTTACGATTGCTATGCACCATATCAGAAGAACAAACAATGACTCTTGAATGGCAAATATTGTTCTAAGACATTAAAGTGCCATACATAATTAGTCCTGATTATACCTCTGCAATAATACGACTACATTTTGAATGTTCCATGTTTTTGGGGGGATGCTGCTTCGAAATACCGTGTACATATCAATGTTAGAGTATTACCCTTAATAGTGCAGTTTTATTCATTTGTATTTATTGATTGTAATTCCACCTCCCTCCCCCAAAATCTAGCTGTTTCCTGTACAGTGGTACAAAGGAGAGCATGGCTTTGACAATCAAGTGTTGGACATGAAGCCTTTCTTTAGGGCAGTTGGGCCTGACTTCAAGCAAAACCTGGTGGTTGGACCCTTTGAAACAGTCAATGTGTACCCACTGATGTGTCATCTGCTGGAGATAGTTCCAGAGGTCAATGATGGACACCTAGACAGTACCAAGCATATGCTGAAAAACATGGGAGGAAACAAAAACAGTAAGTTATCCGACATACAGTCAGTATTCAGTGGAAGGTGTCCCTCCCATGGTGTACAGTGAGGCGCAGCATTGTGCAAAAAAAAAATAGAAATTTAATTAAATATTTTTTTAACTTGCTATGCTTACTTCAATTGCATGTTCAAGGCAACAATGATCAAGTTTTAGTTCCTACTAAAAGTCGAAGTAAAAAGAGAAAATGTGGATTTGTCATTGTGACACTTCTGGAGTCTACTGCTTTGAAGGTGATGACGTCACATACTTTAACTTCCAGTGCAGGAACAAGTGTCGCAAAAAAACACAAAAATGCCAAAGAAATAGCAGATGTGCTTTAGCTCACATTATTTCATGCAAGACGCTGGTCAGTTGAATGGATTTGAAGCTGTTTAGTAATTGTGCTCGGACGACGCACGGTTAAAATAAGTGGAAGAAAAATACAATGGAAAATATTTGTGAATGCTCGTATCTCCACATTGATAAAATTATAGCGGCACTGAGGTTGAAATGTTGTCAGCTCAACTCTTATCAAAAAGCCTGTGTGTTTAGATAGGAGTGTTACTGTGTGCTAATCTGGAACTTTCAAAATGATTCATAAACTCCTTAAAGTTGTTTTTGTCTGCCTGCAGGTCAAAAACAGACCACTTGGTCACAAATTGTCATTGGCTTATCAGCAGTAGCTGGGTTTCTGGCATTGGTGTTCGTCGCCGTTACTTCCCACACCTTGTATAAAAGGAACTCAGCAAAAAAAGAGGTGAGTGATATACACCGTAATCATCTGAAATCCAATATTTGTTTTTGATTTTGTGCCCTCTTGGAATTCTTCTTCTTCTGAGGAATGAATCGTCTTTTCGGAGGCTTCAAAAACTCATAAATCTTTGCTAATATGTGTTTCCTGGTAACTATTTATGTACTCTAGGGGTCCCAAGCATGACGTCCTAAAACTAACTCAGTACAGCTTCGCAGAAAGTTTGAAAAATTACGGCCCCGACACCAGTTTCACCTCAGTTTCATGACAGGAAGCACAAAAACAGTCAATGTCTGAATTGAACATGAAGTCAGCCATCTGGGTTTGACGCAGCCATTTTGGGAGAATTCCAAGTCCATAGTAAACTCCTACTAGGAGATTTGCCCAAGAGCCCCAACTGGAACTTGTTATCCTAAATAAATGGATGACACTATATTGCAAACTCAATCTCAATCTATTTTACCTGTGCCGTGTGTACGACGAAAGAACATAGTCCCTACTGTGAAACAAACAGCGGGTTCAGTTATGTTCAAACAGTGAAATGTGCTGCTGTGTTGCATTTTCAGTTCTTCCAAAAGGACAAAAACACAAACACACAGCTACTAAAAAAAAAAAAAAAACAAGAATGGCAAAGAACAAAACATCAAACTACTTTGAAGAGTCCTGATACTGAATAGGCATATACACTGTTGGACACCATGAGACGGTTGGAGCACTTTGCTCATGAGTAGTAAATGGAGTGCACTTGCAGTATGTAGCACTTTTTGTCTACACCATTAAGGTGCCCAAAACGCTTTACAGAGGCTCACATTCACCCATTCACGCACAGCAATGGGCGAGCCATGCAAGGCATTGCCAGGCCCACCGGGAGCAATTTAGGGTTCAGTGTCTTGCTCAAGAAATCTTTGACAGCGGACAGTCGGAGCCGGGATTCAAAGCGCCGATCCTTCTTTTACTGGACGAGTTGCTGCACCAACTAATCCACAGCCGCCTTTACAGTGGGATAAAAATACCTGATGATACAGTATGCTATAATTCAGTTACAGAAATCGTTTGATTGCAATGATTCACTCAAAAGGTTGTCCAATATCATATTAAGTTAAAGGTGCCGCCATTTCTGTCCGGGACATTTTCATTACTTTGTTTTTTTAAGATAATTCTGTTGGATCACAAAAATAAAACAAACCGCAGTTTTCATTGTTTAATTTTCAGAACATTTTATTTCTTAATTTTGTCAGTTTCCAGTTATTTTGGTGCTCATTGTGAGATTTTCTTTCATTCAGATAGGGGCACAAATGTTGTTCATGTCTATTCAGTATATATGTAATGTAATTCAAACAAAATATGGCGACAAATGACTTGACATTTAACAACCAGAATACAGCATCCCCACAGTCACTCTCTCAACTGTGTTTTCACTTCTTTCACAGACGTACACTGCTGATGAAGATGAACACAACACGCAAACCAGTTTTTGAGGGATCATATAGATACCATTGTCTTCCTCGACTGTACCGTTGTACCTTCATATCTAACATATCTTAGTAGCAAAATGGCTTTCTAACCATATAATCAGTTACGTGTATTTTCCGGAGCAATGTCTCAATGAAAAGCGGATACTTAAGTACTTGATTTCCCTTTTTTTTAATAATTTTTTTTTGCATGCACAGCAGATTTGTTTGTTCACTTTCCGGAATGTCACGAATAATTGGTATGTCTCCAACTTAGACTTGTTCGCGAGAGTTGCATACCACTTATCTTCTAATGTCCTACCTCAATAAACCTTATCAAGTACACAAAAACAGCCCTCCTATACCTTCATTAAGATTACAAAGTCCAGTCTTTATTGAATCCACGTGTGAAACATCGTTGATTTAGTGAGAGATTTAATATTTGCGCAACCAGAGAATTTCCGGCATAAAAATGTCAAACCGATTAGTAAAACTGTCGCTTTGCTTAGTTTCTTGCTGCATTTTTTATCCACCTTGCACTCCTGCTCCAACATGGGATTCTGTTTCTGGGCAGCAGTCTGTCTTGAGTGGGTCTCCCAGGAGGAACAAACTGCTGCTCATCTCCTTCGATTGGCTTCCGCTGGGATTATGACCGGGATATTGAAACCCCCAACCTGGATAAAATGGCTGAAGATGGTGTTAAGGCACTTTACGTCACACCGCCTTTTCTCACTATCACAAGCCCTGCTCACTTCTCACTTCTTACAGGTATTTCTTTTTTAACAATAGATACAGTTTTATGTATACAGTATGACTTTAGATTAACTCATAACATTGTACTTCAGCAGTTTTTCATTTCTTTAGGTTAAAAAGAATGCAAATTTGTCACAAGGAAGTCCATATTTCCCACATAGCACTCTTAATACGCAGTTCACTTCATTTACTGGTAAGGGTCACAGAAAGAATAAGCAACAATGAAACATTACAATTAAGCTAATTGGTTTTACCTAATGATTCATTCTTGTAGTATTTCTATTCTAACATCTGACATTTTTTGGTATTATTCATAATAATCCATTAGACCATATTATAGTATGCTCTGGAAAACTCTCTAAATTACGAAAGATTACATTTCTTCCAACATATGGCCAATTGCAATAAAATTGACTGAATTATGACATTTAGAGCTATTTAAACTCATTTTGTTTTGTTAGTTCCTTGCAAACTATCCATCCATCCATCCATTTTCTTTACCGCTTATCCTCAGTAGGGTCACGGGCTGCTGCAGCCTATCTCAGCTATCTTCAGGCGGGAGGCGGGGTACACCCTGAACCGGTCACCAGCCAATCGCAGGGCACATAGAAACAAACAACCATTTGCACTCACTTTCACACTTACGGGCAATTTCGAGTCTTCAATCAACCTACCACGCATGTTTTTGGGATGTGGGAGGAATACGGAGTGCCTGGAGAAAACCCACCCAGGCACGGGGAGAACATGCAAACTCCAGACAGGCGGGGCCGGGATTTGAACCCCAGAACTGTTAGGAAGATGTGCTAACCAGTCAGCCATCCTTGCAAACTACTAGTTTGTAAATGTTGCAGATCATTTACAGTGGTGGTTGAACACATTTTAGTGCATGTTTTTTGTGGTTTGCTTTGGCTGTGACCTTGCACATAAAAAGTGGTCAAATTTCATTGATGGCTCAAGGGATTAACATTCATTATGATGCTTCGTGTGTATCTTTCCCATTCCCTACCCAGGAAATTACGTAGAGAATCATGGGGTAATCCACAACATTTGGTTCAACACAACTACTCAGGAGAAGAAGCAGTACCATGCAGCTCAGTTTGTTGATTCCTACTGGGACAATGGCAGCTTACCTATCTGGATAACAGCACAGAGACAGGTTTATTCAGATATCTTTTTGTTTGTTCACAACCCTGAAGATTTCTTCTTACTCCCACTAGATGGAAAATTCCAGCCTGGCCTGCCTTCCAATTGCTCTTTCTGATCAGCCTCTTTACTTTTTTTCATTAAGTCTTCTGCAAACAGTACTGATGTCTTCACTCCTGCCCTTTCAAGGTTGCAGCTTATGTCGCGAACAGCTGGTTTAGACACTCTTTTTTTTGACAGCTCTCAAAATGTTTTGGTAATCAGATGTTTCTGTTCTCTTTGATCTACCTGTTCAACGTCTGTCACGCAGTAAAAAAAAAAAAAGTGCTTTTCCTCTTCCTCTCTTCAAGCAGTGCTATGATTGATATTCCCTCTTTTTAGCTTAACAATTGCTTGATTTCCACAAACAACTCCATGGTTTTCATGTTTTTTACACCTCTAACCATAAAATGTAGCCTGTGAGCAAACCCAAATCTGAAATAGAGCATAGACATTCAGAACTATTAATGTTGTTTAAAAAAAATCAATGTAGTGTAAACCTGCACAACAAAAACAGTACTCAGTACTTTTACTGACATGAAAAATGTCTGTCAGAGCAAATAAACCTTCATTTTCTCTTATTGTCATATTAATTTATAATTTAATTCATCCATTTTCCATACCGCTTATCCTAATTCATCTACAATATATATATATATGTACACAACCCCAATTCCAATGAAGTTGGATATGTGTTAAACATAAATAAAAACAGAATACAATGATTTGCAAATCATGTTCAACCTATATTTAATTTGAATACACTACAAAGACAAGATATTTAATGTTCAAACTGATAAACTTAATTGTCTTATAATCAGCAAATAATCATTAACTTAGAATTTTATGGCTGCAACACGTTCCAAAAAAGCTGGGACAGGTGGCAAAAAAGACTGAAAAAGTTGAGGAATGCTCATCAAACACCTGTTTGGAACATCCCATAGGTGAACAGGCTAATTGGGAACAGGTGGGTGCCATGATTGGGTATAAAAGGAGCTTCCCTGAATCGCTCAATCATTCACAAGCAAAGATGGGGCGAGGTTCACCTCTTTGTGAACAAGTGCGTGAGAAAATAGTCGAACAGTTTAAGGACAATGTTCCTCAACATACAATTGCAAGGAATTTAGGGATTTCATCGTCTATGGTCCATAATATCATCAAAAGGTTCAGAGAATCTGGAGAAGTCACTGCATGTAAGCGGCAAGGCCGAAAACTAATATTGAATGCCTGTGACCTTCGATCCCTCAGGCGGCACTGCATCAAAACCCGACATCAATGTGTGAAGGATATCACCACATGGGCTCAGGAACACTTCAGAAAACCAATGTCAGTAAATACAGTTCGGCGCTACATCCATAAGTGCAACTTGAAACTCTACTATGCAAAGCAAAAGCCATTTATCAACAACACCCAGAAATGCCGCCGGCTTCTCTGGGCCCGAGCTCATCTAAAATGGACTGATGCAAAGTGGAAAAGTGTTCTGTGGTCCGACGAGTTCACATTTCAAATTGTTTTTGGAAATTGTGGACATCGTGTCCTCCGGGCCAAAGAGGAAAAGAACCATCCGGACTGTTATGGACGCAACGTTCAAAAGGCAGCATCTATGATGGTATGGGGCTGTGTTAGTGCCAATGGCATGGGTAACTTACACATCTGTGAAGGCACCGTTCGTGCTGAAAGGTACATACAGGTTTGGAGAAACATATGGTGCCATCCAAGCAATGTCTTTTTGATGGACGCCCCTGCTTATTTCAGCAAGACAATGCCAAACCACATTCTGCACGTGTTACAACAGCGTGGCTTCGTAGTACAAGAGTGCGGGTACAAGACTGGCCTGCCTGCAGTCCAGACCTGTCTCCCATTGAAAATGTGTGGCGAAATAGACAACGGAGACCCCGGACTGTTGAACAGCTAAAGCTGTACATCAAGCAAGAATAGGAAATAATTCCACCTACAAAGTTTCAACAATTACTGTCCTCAGTTCCCAAACGTTTATTGAATGTTGTTAAAAGAAAAGGTGATGTAACACAGTGGTAAACATGACCCTGTCCCAGCTTTTTTGGAACGTGTTGCAGCCATAAAATTCTAAGTTAATGATCATTTGCTAAAAACAATCAAGTTTATCAGTTTGTATTCTGTTTTTATTTATGCTTAACACAACATCCCAACTTCATTGGAATTGGGGTTGTGTATATATATATATATATATATATATATATATATATATATATATATATATATATATATATGGGTGTGTAAGATATCTGAACAACTGGGTTGTTCCTATTGTATCCGACAGCCAAGCATGTAAGATCCCACACATTTGACATCACCAATTAAGAATCAATATTTCCTTCTTATCATAATGAATAACTGTTAATGAATAAATATTTAAATGTAAACATATTTTTTGTGTCCTTAAGTTTCATTTTCTTTTAGGGACTAAAAGCAGGCTCTCTGCATTTCCCTGGCACAGCTGCAACATACAAAGGAGAAACTGTAAATGTGAGGCAGGTGGAGCCTCCTATCTATGACCACGGAAACGAGACAGAATGGAGGATGAACATCGACAAGGTGATTGGTGGGTGGTTCCACAAACAGGATCTGGACTTTGTCTCCTTGTATTTTGGGGAACCAGATTTGGTTGGACACAAATTTGGACCAGATTCCCCAGAACTCCGGGAAATGGTGGAGCAAGTGGATCGTACTGTCGGCTACATCCGGGACAAGATCCATGACCACGGTCTCACTGACCGACTCAACATTATTATCACCGCAGACCACGGGATGGCTAAAATACTACCAGATAAACACATTCAGAGGATCATCTTGTCCAAAATCCCAGGTTTTAGCTTCAGGGATATCCAGTTCCAACTTTTGGACTATGGCGCTGCTGGAATGTTGCTTCCCAAAGAAGGTAAATTGGAGACAGTCTACCAGGCTCTAAAGGGAGGCCACCCTCACCTTCATGTGTATAAAAAAGAGGACGTGCCGGCTAGACTGCATTATAGCTCACATCCACGACTTCTTCCCATCATCCTCTTGTCTGACCCTGGATATGTAATAAGTGGGGTAAGAAACAGCACTGTGTACGTGCATTTGAATATATAAGCATCTTTTATTTGTGAATCTTCACTTACCAACTCTCAACGTGTTGGATGTGAGGATCCTCTACTCTGAGCCAATCATACATCACAAATTTGTATCACAAGCTAGAAATCACACTCTGACGCAAGTGGCTGCCATTCGATTAGTTCTTTTATTTTTTTATATTTCTGCTCCTACTTTCTACTCTTCACAAATCTACACTGCACTGACTTGTAGTACTTTTATCCCAGAATGTAATTATTAATGACTATGAAACTGGTTGAGTCAACACAACACATAATAAATATACTACAATACAAATACTTCCCATTCGGGCTGGGAGCAGATACTGAATTGTTTATTTTCTGTCCATGATTTCAGGATCAGTTAATGTTTCATTAATAAGTTTAACAAAAACAAACGCAAGAATATTAGTACGAGGAAAAATGTATATGTTTGACAGACAATTGCGTCAGTGGTAATGCTTGACTGTGGGTGCACAATTCTTTCTTTCAATTCTTGCATTCCCACTACCGGTGATTGATGCCAATCCTGTCATGATTTGCAGTGGGAATGGTTGCGTCAGGTGGACACGAAGGGCCACGACAATAAGGGCCTATGTATGACTGACAGGAGATTTAGGAAATATAAAATTCTAATTCATTTGCAGCAATAACATGGAGGGGCCCAAAGTGAGTTTTTTTTAAGTGGCCCTAAAATTTAGGGCCACTTAAAAAAAAACGATGCAGTCGATTTAGGGCCTAAATCGATTGCATCGGTAAACAAGAAACCTGTATGAATAAGAACATGAACATAAGAACATGAACATAACCACATTCTTTTGATAACTAAACAGTCCAAATACACCAACCATCTACCCATCCATCCATTTTCTTTAGCGCTTATCCTCACTAGGGCTGGCTGAAGCCAAAAATAAAATTCTCTGTCTTTTAGATTACGTTTCACCAGCCGGGATAAAAACAAAAAATGGGTGGGTTTGTGTCAGGAAGGGCATCCAGCATTACAACTGTGCCAAACAAATCATGCTAGTGACTCACGGTGGAGACGCCTGATGGGTCATGCCAAAAATCACAACAACAACTGCTGCCATTAACAATTTGTAAGATGCCTGACAAGTCGTCCAAAACCATTGTTGTTCCCAGACGACGGATTTTATCTTGACTAAGCTTTACTGGCTCAAGTAAAGGTGCACATGATTCTATTTCTAATTAAACTGTGCATTTCTGTGTCCCTCTAGTTTTTACCTTTGCAATTCAACAAAGGAGATCATGGCTTTGATAATGAAGCCATGGATATGAAGGCATTCTTCCGTGCCGTGGGGCCTGATTTCCAGAAAAACCTGATTGTCGATCCCTTTGATCTGGTTAACGTGTACCCACTAATGTGCCATCTGCTCGGAATTAAACCAGAGCGCAACGATGGACACTTGGACAAAACCAAACACATGTTGCTCCACGAAGAGAATGCAGGTAGTGACCATGATGGCAAGTTATGAGTAATACTGCATTTGGAGCACCACTTGAAAGTTAAGTTGCTACTTGAAACAAATTAATGTATGAGAACGCCACCGAGATCTGCTATTCTGATGCCACACAACAATGGGGACAAACCTAAAGACGATACTGTGCTTATTATACAGTATTTCTTAGTTATACTAGATATTGCCATTCAAGACGTTCAGTTGTGCATGGACATTTGTATTTAGAGACATCATTTTACCATGTCCGAAATGTATTTTTGAAATGAAGACTGTCGAAAAAATATCACCTATTATTGTCACCTGAAGGTCGGACAACAAAAAGGCTTCGCACACCATTTTCAGCCAACACTGTGATGTTATGCTCAATAAAAACATGGAAACGTATTTCTTTGGGTGGTATTAGTTTAAGGAAACAGTCTATTGCTGTGGCTTGAAGGTCAGCTCACATTTTATTACCAGTTTATGTTGAAATGTATTTCTTGCAAATGTATAGGTATCCATTTACAGATGACTTTACCTTTTAAGTTTAAATGTAACATGAAGGGTATCATTATGCACAATAAATCTAGTATGATTTGACATCAGTGTACTTGGAACATGAAATCTTCGACTAGATTTGAAATCACGTAGTGCTTCTTAACAGAACAGCGAAGATAAGCAATCACAATCCACTGGAGCGCCGCACTCGTCATCAGCTCAGCGCGTATTACTTGAAATAGCAGCTGTAAAGCCATATCTTATCAGCATGGCGAAAGGTTGTGTTCTCTATTCTCTCTACATAAATGTCTTTCTGCTGTTGTACTTACATTATGCTTTCCTGTCCTTTTAGCTGCTGAGAGCAACACTCAAATGGAGGCGCTGATAGGCTTGGCTTCTGTGATTATGTTCCTCGTCCTTGTGTTTATCGTCACCATTTCCTACAACACGTGCAGAAGGACATAAGCCTGAACTGTTGGGGGCCTTCCATGCAACTTTGGGACATATCAACAAATGCGATTGCCCCAGCACTCACTCAGAAAAATTAACATAATAATAATCATCATGAAACATGTTTTCAGGTGGCCTGGAGATCGGTTTTAGGGGGGGTTCTGCCTAAAATAGACCTAGTGACGCCACTGGACTACAGTACGCTTTAGCGGGTTTATGTACACTATATTGCCAGAAGTATTCACTCTGCAGAGTGAGTGAGAGTGAGTGCAAGGTTGCAGTTTAAAATATTCTGGAATGGCTTTCCATAATGTTTAGGAGTGTGTATACGGGAATTTATTACCATTTTTCCAGATGTGCATTTGTGAGGTTACACACTGACGTTGGATGAGAAGGCCTGGCTCTCAGTCTCCGCTCTAATTCATCCAAAAGTGTTCTATAGGGTTGAGGCCAGTCAAGCTCATCCACATCAAACTCTCCCATTCATGTCTTTATGAACCTTGATTTGTGTACTGATGCACAATCTGTTCAGCTGCAAAGGGTAGACCAACATCATATCAAACCATATTGATTTAGAATGGAATATCACTTAAAATCATATGTGAATCAAGGCAGTTGAGAAAATACTTTTGGCAATTTAGAGTGCAATTTAGACTATATCGTGCATGTTTTTGGATTGTGTGGAGGAGGCAGCAGTACCTACAGAAAACCTGGAGAAAACCTGCAAACTTCACACAGGAAGGCCAGAGTTTCTGTTGTGTTATGTATTCTATCGTTAACCATTGGTTGATATTGATAGCTTTGCAGTTTAACAATATTGTTTTTGTTTGTTTGTTTGTTTGTTTTTGAAATAGCAAGAGTTATAAGTATTGGTTGAGAATGCTTATTTGGGAGGTCTATTACTTTTCGATCACCAAGTAGATAAAGTTTTGGAGAATCCTGCAGTTCAAAACAGGAGGGGCTTTCTGCATAACTCACGACCACAAGTGCTAAACAGGTGTACATATAGCCAAACAGCATGAAAATAAGTGTCTGGAGTCAACTTAGAATCTTCTGATCTATAGTCAGAAGCTTATTACACAAATAGCACCTCGTAAAATATACTGTATGAATCTAAATCTGGCAGTGTTCTTACAGGCTGACTGTTTTTTTGTTTTTGTTTTTTTGTTGCTGCAGCCCATGATGCCTTCAGGTGCGTCTCGCAAAACCCAAACGACTTCTAACCATTTTCCAAAGTTTAGACTACATACCAGGAGTGCTAGATTTTATACATTTGGATTAAAACAATCATGTTTATACAGAAACAATATGATCTTTTAATGAATAATGTTGTGCAAAACTCAAATTTCTAGTCAAACCTTAATTTGACCAGTCTCATTAATGAATTTGCAGAATTAATCATATTAATTATTTAAGGCCAGTCTAAAATTTGATCATCAATCATAGATCATATAAATCATCATCATTAATCATAGATCATATTCATGAGAAAATAATATTGTTTCCTGATAACAACATTTTAAACATTTTATTATATTTACACTATGTGATTACTATATTTGTTTTATTTCAAAACACAATTTTATTTTCCAGCACCATCTAAATGTGGGTCATATAGTTCAGCGTTTCACCTTTATTTCAATATACTATCTTATGAATATTGCGTTTTGCTTCGTTTGTTTTATTATGTATGCTGTGTAGCTATATCTACTGTTGCGTTGGATACACACTTAAATACAAGTGCAATGCATATGGAGGACCGGTATATACTAAAGCGGAGTACGCGCTTATCGTGTGTGTGCTTACTGTTCTTGTGGTGTTTGGTGTACCCGAGATGATCACGCTTCCCCTCCCAAAACCGAAAGTCTATCGTAGTACCAATACCGACCTGTAAGTGGCAGCATGGCACCACAGGACGTTAGTAGTACTACAGTAGTAGTAAATATTGCAACCGTTTTTACATTGATGATCTCGACTGCTTTTTGAGCACTCAGGTCAGGATCAGGCCTTCGCTGACTTTGATCAGAAAAGAGGAAAAATGCTCAGATTAGGCCTGATTATCAGTATGTGTGTACCCCTTTTCAATTTGGGTGATATTCTTCCTGTGTTTTCACCTGACTTTTGAATGTAGTTATCTGATTATTACTGAGTTTTGCTTTCTTAACGTTTTGTTTTGTATGTTGTGTATAGCTGTAGTTTTACACTAGTGTGCTATTCATTGTCCAAATACATGTTCTAACATATCCTGAGAAAATTGAACAATTTAACCTAAACCTCAATGAGCATTGCTTTATCTCCTGTGTGTATCGACTTCAATATGCTATGGCAATAATACATGAATTATATTATATATATAGTATATTAAGTGCAATGCACAAGTTGGTATGTAACTGACCCTTTTTTGTGTGCCATTTAAACTTGAACTGATTGGTGGGTCACCTAAGAGGTATGACGAGATCACAAATTGATCAGGAGGGAAAATAGAGATTTTGAACAACATGTCTCTGTGGAGGGGTTGCAGGGATATGTTAAGAACACAAAATCTCAAGACACTGAATAAAAATGCGATATGAATCGTGTCAACTGTAGTATTTACTTTTACTATAATTGGAATGCACACAGAAAATGATTTGCAGATGTTGGCAGATGACAATGTTGGCAACTGTGTCTTCTTTTGACCTACTGGGGAGAAAGGCTCCAGCTCGGGCATGTGATTCAAAACAGACGTATCATTTTAACCACTAGGCAGCACGCATCGGTTACCGTTAGGAAAATGTACTCAACGCTGCATATAGCATTTGATCCCTCTGGTGCTCTTCTGTACTACTGAATTGAAACAGTTATATGTATTAGCTGAAATGTTTTGTTTTTTAAAACTTTCCAATTTTTATTTTTTTTTAAGACAGATCAGCCATCCTGCTAGTGCACAACAATGTGTGGCCTTTTTACATCTTTTGTAGAAAGTCTGGAACCCATTTTTTTGTTTTTTTTAAAGATAATAAAAATTCTTCTGCTGGAAAGGACACAAGTACTTTCCCAATGTTTTACTATATAGTATGGCTTGAAGTTTTATTCCACAAATTCCCACGTGATATGAAAGCAAGGCTGATTGCAGGGTTGTTGGGAAATTGTGAGGTTCTTGGACAAAAAAAAGTACACAAAGACTCAATATAACACTGGAGAAAACACGAGTTTTCACCACCACATTTGTGCTCCTGCAAACTAGAGGAAAGGTAATCACATACTTGCATTAGGGGAAATTGCATCGATATTACTACGATTGGCTGGGGACCAGTCTCGGGTGTTCACCCACCACCCTAATGAGGATAAACACCACAGAAAATGGACAGATAGGTGGGATTCATATAAGATACAAGCACTTGGGGGGGAAAAAAACTAAACAAAAAAAACAAGAAAATCACTCATTTAATTGCTTCTAAAATGGCTAAAACAAAACTTATTGTGTTTGATCTCACCATACCTCAGGTGTCTGAACAGTTATTAGAATTTGTGTTGAGGTTATGTGTTGTACAAATAAAAAAAGCCATGAGAGATGTACCAAATGGTGTTTTTACTCTGAGCATCCATTGTGATATCAGTGCAAAGGTTCTTTAACATATAAACTAACCCCTGGAATATTGATATTGGTTGAATTTGGCCAACTGAAAAGTGCTTCTGCAGTAATTGAAGCCAGTGTAGTACGGCTAAATTAGCCAGTAGTGGTGTCGCGCTAGCCCCCTTCATTTGCAGTCTGGACACAAAGTGGTGAAACACTACATCAAAGCCTAAAGGTAAGCAGAACTGCACTGGGATTAACATTAGCTAAAAGCATTAACAGATTAACATTAGCTAAAAGCATTAACTTCTGAGAAGCGGCACGACTTGATCGCTTTGTGAGTGTTTCTCCACGAGTAGGTGTGGGTGTCATATTTGTGTTTGGGGATGTGTCCACTGCCGCAGGTCCTCACATGAATTAGCAAAGTGTAATTTGGTGGCTTGATGGTAGCTCCACAAAGGATAATAGAATTTATGTTGTTGCTCATGTGTGCATCGTCTTTTGCAATTGCTTGTTCAGGTTCGGGGCGCTAAGTGCAGCCACCCCTAGCGCCGCCCCTAGTTGTCATGGTAACAAAATCTGTACTGGACATTGACCCAGCAGTATGTGGGATAGGATGACGGCTTGCTAGTTTATTTTGCTAGTCGAAGATGGCATATTTTTGCTCTGACCAACCAATCAGAGAAGGGAAAAATGCTGATGTCATTAAGGTTCCAGTTGGCTGGCCCCATAGACGTCAGACTCGTCAAAGGACACATTTGAGATCTGATTGGCTAAAGATACAGTCCCGTTGCTAATAGAGTTTAAATAACATTAGCCAGTACTCCAGATTCTGAAGGGCCTGGGCAGATTAGATTTACATGGCAGCACATAGAGGCTGAAATTGGAGGTGGGGTGGGGGGGCGGGGAATTGAACATTCACATACAGGAACAGTAATGGAAGCAGTGTCACCAAAAGATACACTGTGAAATGAAGAGAATAGACTGTTGCAAATAAAATAATACAATTGCATGGAAAAAATATTCTAATTTAGTGTCAAAATGTATAACCTTAAAATCTACTCTGAGCACGCCCGGGATGACTGAGCTTCTCACGCTCTCGCTAAGGGACAGCCCAAAGAAACTCATTTCGGCAGCTTGTATTTGTGATCTTGTTCTTTTAGTCACGACTACAGCTACTGACCATATGTGGGGGTGGTAGACTGGGAAGAGATAGAATATAGACTTTTAGTCAAAATTTGATTGATTGCCTATGCCGTCACCTCCCGACATGCTGCCATCACACGTGCCCAATGATGTCACATCATATCACATACAGTCAAAATGAGATTTCAATTTAAATTCCAGTATTATGAATGCAATGGTTGGATTCGATTGCTAGTGGTACACTTTAGAGTTCCATTAAAATCTTCAGCAATCATATGCCTCTGAAAGTTATACGATAAAACCGAACCATCATCATCATGTGGTGACATCAACAAATCTCACAAGAATTTGACTAAGAAGGGATGAAACTGATGACAAAGTGGAAAAGTGTGATTATAGCCATGGAAGCAGGAATGGAATTTAGGAAAGCATAAGAAGCTGGTACTGCCCGTCCTGCCTGCTCAGTACAATATGGTGGGAGTTGAAACTCCTTCTGACAGGGGATTCTGCCAGACGTTCCCAGCAGACCCTCACAATACGTTTGGGCCTGCCACGTCGGACTGGCATCTTCCCCCACCGATGACACGACCACAAAGTCGATCATTGAACGGCGATCTAGGGTATCCTGGTGCCAAGTGCACGTGTGGGCACCCTTATGCTTGAACATGCTGTTCGTTATGGACAATCCGTGGTGAGCACAGAAGTCCAATAACAGAACACCACTCGGGTTCTGATCGGGGGGGGCCATTCCTCCCAATCACGCCCTTCCAGGCCTCACTGTCATTGCCCACGTGAGCATTGAAGTCCCCCTGCAGAATGATGGAGTCCCCAGCGGGAGCGCTCTCCAGCACCCCCTCCAAGGACTCCAAAAAGGGTGGGTACTCTGAACTGCTGTTTGGTGCACAGACACAAACAACAGTCAGGACCTATCCCCCCACCCGAAGGGGGAGGGAGGCTACCCTGTCGTCCACCGGGGTGAACCCCAACGTACAGGCGCCGAGGCGGGAAGCAATAAGTTTACCCATACCGCCTCTCACCGTGGGCAACTCCAGAGTGGAAAAGAGTCCAACCCCTCTCGAGAGGACTGGCACCAGAGCCCAAGCCGTGTGTGTAGTCAAGCCCGACTATATCTAGTCGTAGCTTCTCAACCTCACACACAGGCTCGGGCTCCTTCCCTGCCAGAGAGGTGACATTCCACGTCCCTAGAGCCAGCTTCTGTAGCTGGGGATCGGATCGCCAAGGTCCTCGCCTTCGGCCACAGCCCAGCTCACACTGCACCCGACCCCTATGGCCTCTCCCACAGGTGTTGAGCCTATGGGAAGGGGGACCCACGTTACCCTTTCGGGCTGTGCCCGGCCGGGCCCCATGGGTGTAGGCCCGGCCACCAGCATGCGAGCCCCACCTCCAGGCCTGGCTCCAGAGGGGGGCCCCGGTGACTCGTGTCTGGGCAAGGGAGACCTAGATCCCTATATTTTGTTCTTCATAAGGGTTTTTGGAGCCGTGCTTTGTCTGGTCCCTCACCTAGGACCTGTTTGCCATGGGTGACCCTACCAGGGGCGTGAAGCCCCAGACAACTTAGCTCTTAGGATCATTGGGACACACAAACCCCTCCACCACGATAAAGTGTCGGCTCAAGGAGAGGAAATTGTGTTCTGAAAAAATAAAATGATGGCATGTAAATATAGTACAGCTATAGAGTCAAAGTGAAGAACCTCATAATCAAATGTCACTGATGTCAAAATATGACTCGAGCAAAAGTACTGTAGTACTTACTTTTAAAGATTACTCAACTATTCCGAGTATTTGTTTTTGAATTGCAACATAACTCATACTGTGACAGTAGTTCAGAGAAGCTGACTGTGTAATGCAGCAAATGTATTGATTGGAAACAAAAGCGATTGACTATGAAGTAAATTGTGGAGAAATAAAATGAAACTAACAAAAGCATCAACACTCATTTGGTGGTGAAAATAAATGTGATTTAATATTGTAATATCCTGCTGGTGGTCAGGGGCCTTCGGGAAGTTTACGTATGATGGCTCGGAGTTTATTGTCATGTGGGAACCCCTTCAGCATTTCATCTCTTCATGCAGTAATACTTTTAAGATACTTAAACGTTCATAGATCCACATCACCTCCCTCCTTCCCACCTGTTCCTGCTCCCTAGATTGTTCTCCTCACTCTCGATGTAAACACACATGTGCACTCTCTCTCACCTTTTCCTCCTCACTCTTGCTTGCACATATTTCCACAGCTGTTGCTTATCCAAAATAGCAGACTAACAAAATTAATTTTCCTATTACATAGGACACTTCAACAAAGGATCAGAGCAACAAATATTTTGCATGGTCAAGCTCTCACATTAAGTGTTTTGGAGACAAAGTTAGAGAGAGCAGACTTTGATGGTTTGGATACATCCAGAGGAGGGAGCATGAGTATATTGGTAGAAGGGTGAGGAGGACGGAGCTGCCAGGCAAGAGAAGTAGAGGAAGACCAAAGAGAAGGTTGATAGTTGTACTCATAGGGGAGACATTAGGGCAGTTGGTGTTAGAAAGGAGGATGCAGTAGGTAGACTTACATGGAAAAATGATGACGCGCTTTGGCGACCCCTAACGGGACAAGCGCTCACATTAGGTGTGTACATGTTAGCATCGCTAATAGTTTTCTGATGAACTGTTTTTTTAAAATTATATTTCTATCGGTTTCCTCTTTTTTTAAAAGGTAAAACTTTGTGAATGGGCTTATGGGAATATAAGATGTGTGGAAAATCAGTATCGAGTAGGTATATGGCTTGCTTAGACATTGCAGGCTGAAATATGGCCTTCATGAAAACAGGTTGAGACGTCTCTGCCCGTATTCTAAATTGTTGACGCACTACGGAATAGTCTTTTAAATCATATTATATCATAATCACAAAACTCAACAAACAAAGAGCTGAATCATTTGACTTATCTAGAGTTTCAGTGCCTTGGGTCACAGGTGTCCTCTAAGAAGATGTCATGCAATATAAATGCTTGGAACATGATGTAATGATCATGATCATGATGACCAATCTATGTTGATCTCCTGCTTCATTCTTCATTCATGGACAGGACACCAAGATACTTCTACTTGAAGCAAGATCTCATTCCCGCACGAAGATGGCACTTCACCCTTTTCCGACTGAGGACCGTAGCCTCAGATTTGGAGGTGCTGATTCTCATTCCAACCGCTTCACACTTGGCTGCGAACCACTTCAGGAAGACTCGAAAAACGCGGCTTGATGAGGATCGACTCACCGAGGTCCCCATCTACGACTGCCACACCTCTCTTCTGGCGGTGCCCTGCCAGTCCCCATGGGTGCAGGGGTGGCCACCAGACACTCGCCATAGAGCCCCACCTCCATGCCTGCCTCAAGAACGGGCTACGGTGAACTGTGTCTGGGTGAGAGAATGTGTTCCAATTGTTTTATTTATCATAGGGGGTTTAGGGGTGTTCTTTGTCTGGTCCCTCCTGTTTGCCCTGTGTTACCCTTGCAGGGGCATAAATCCCCCGACAACTTATTTCATTGGATCACTGGGACACACGACCATGGTAAGGTTTAAGGAAATTAGTAAACACTTGTCTTACAAGAAGGCCTGTTTTGCATCACCCCTCACAGAACACAGGTCAGCCATTTCTTTTCATCTGTGTGGGCTATTCGGTGCCGAACGCCGGCGGACATCAACCCCAGCAAAGGCTCCGTGATGTGGAAATGATTCGCATGCGGAGTTACGCTGACGTTGTGTTGGTGCATCTTTCAGTTACATCTTTCAGTTCGTTTCAGTTACATCAATCAGTTAAATTTGTTGTCCAACCTTTAAAACATACATATCCACGTATCATAAAACACACCTTATATATTATCAACATTTAAAACCTTAACTTCTTACCTTGTTTGAGTTTTCGTGAAAGCCAAGAACATCCAGCGTCTTCACTTTCCAATATGGCGGACAGAAAAAAAATATCGGTAAAGTGAAAGGTGGCAAAGGCCCGACAGGGAGCGTGATGTGATGACATGTGGTCAGATGGGATGAAAAGTTCTGGTATAAAGTCAAAATATGAATCCATAATGGGTAAAACATTTCCAGACCAAGCGGTTGAGCAGATAAAACAACCCATCTTGGATTGAGAGATTTGACCCAGAACAATCCATCCATCCATTTTCTGAGCCGCTTCTCCTCACTAGGGTCGCGGGCGTGCTGGAGCCTATCCCAGCTATCATCGGGCAGGAGGCGGGGTACACCCTGAACTGGTTGCCAGCCAATCGCAGGGCACAAACAAACAAACAAGCATTCGCACTCACAGTCACACCTACGGGCAATTTTGAGTCTTCAATTAATGCATGTTTTTGGGATGTGGGAGGAAACCGGAGTTCCCGGAGAAAACCCACGCAAGCACGGGGAGAACATGCAAACTCCACACAGGATTGAACCCGGGTCCTCAGAACTGTGAGGCTGACGCTCTAACCAGTCGTCCACCATGCCGCCACCCAGCACAATATTAACCCAAAATCAACACATCATGGGAAGAACATAACCCAGCATTTGGTTAGCTGAAATAATCCAGTATTTTTTGGGCATTTAGGCCTCTTTCCCAAGGAGTAGACAACATGAATGGATCATTGTTTCTTTTTCTTTTCTTTTTTTTAACCAACTCTCATGAATATGAGAATAAATGAGAAAAACTCTCAGTCTGAAAATGTTAAATAAATACAGGTATCAGCTGTCAAGACACCAGATGGACATAAAGACATATAGTATACTACCCAATGCTCGTTTTGGAAGGAGCCTCGCCTCCGCAGCGACTGAAGACAAAAATAAGAGGCCCTGACACAGCTGGTCTCTGGGAACCAAAAGGGAGGGGTGAAAAAAACAGCGAATAAGCACTCAGATGTACACATAGCACAGACGGTGAGGGGGAGTGAGAGCAGCAGTGAAAGAGTCATTTTGAGAAGAAGTGGAGGAGGTAAAAGGGGGTGAGGCTTGAGAGAAAGAAGGAGGAGAGAAGAGGCACAAAAAGTGCGAGAAAGTAAACACACAGCACTGGACGAACAGATCATGCAATCATACAGGGAAAAGAGGCTGCTGACCTTCTCAAAAGACTCAAATAAATAACTGCAGAAATCCAGGAGAAATCTTCAACTAAATTCAAGCAAGCTAATTTGATAAGCAAATGGAAAGAGAAAGAAGAGGGGGGAGGTGAAGCGCTGAAGAGGAGGTCTGCAAAACTGAGGGTTACATTTATGCGCCACATTTAGGAGTACTGGAACCAGTTTACTGCAGAGGTACCGGTAAGGATGAGCTTCCTAACCTGCCGCTTATCAACATAAATGTACTGCATCCATGCATTTGCATCCATAAGTATTATATAGTGAAAGTGGGCTTTGTTTACATGTCAATATGCATGTAAAAAGCTAATGTTTTCCCCCCTTAATTAACAATAAGTGGCACACTTATCTCCTATTCAGCCTCTTAAGAAATGTGTCCATAGTGTGCAGAGCTCATGTATTCTTCTCACGAAATTTAGCAGGTGGTTCACATTTTCCCCAACTAGCTGGACAGATTGCCAAGAAGAATCCATTATCTATAAATACTGCCAAAACAGGTGATAATAATAATACTCTGTATTGATTGGCACTCTAAGGCAGTGCGAAGGAGTATTAGGGCCATACTGAAAAGATTAAAAGTTGTTTATTTTTGCCTTAATATTAAGGATGTGTAGTTTCGTCTAAAAAGTTGGATGTCTTCAAATTAAAAGATGTATACTTTTGAGATTTAGGAAGAAAAAAAAGTCATTTAGCAAAGTAAACTTTTCTTTTTCTTTTTAAAGAAAAAGTAGGCTATTTTGAAGATTACAGGAAATTGTATATTTTGAACATCAAAGGTTTTCGAGATTGTAGTCGGAATATTACAAGCCTGAAGTCGTATTATTACGACAATAAGGTTGCATTTTTACGACCGCAAGTGAAGGGTGAGAGGATCCGTGTAGGGGATCTCGTCAATTTATACTTTAATATAGGTTTTAAAAATAATTTCCAAAATATGGGACTTTATTCTTGTAATAAGACTTTAAATGTCGAAAATAGTCGCATGATTATTTTTTTTTTATCAGTCTGTAAAGGAGATAGTCGCAGTAGTGTTTGATTGACACCTTGGGCAGCCAACGGAATTCCAGGTTAGAATGTATTGCCACAGATATTAATAGATAGAGGAAACACGCTCCTTTTTGAGTTGCGTGCTTACGGCGTGCCTAAGCGAGAGAGAGGTCAAAAGTCGTCCGCGCATTCAATGTACGTGGACGGCAAGAAAACAAAACAAAACCAAAAAAAAAACAAGGATGCCAGAACATTGTGCTGCATACGGTTTCAAACAACGCTGTACAATCACAACAAGGAAATTGGAAATAACCTTTCATAGGAATTAAATAAGTTTATTTTATTTTTTTTACTTTGAACATAATCTGTATTGATAGCACACGTTTCGACGTCAACAAAAAATAAATAAATAATAAATCTCGTAAAAACCGGCTAAAAATTTGAGCAAGTTACGCCTTAATTTCCATGTCCATGCATTGCCTTTTATGGGAACTTTGACCTCTTCAACATGGCCGCTCCGTCGTCACGTCGGTTAGCCGGGCTGCTACAGTGCGCTGGCCCTGCTGGCTTCTCACTTTATACATATGTGTATGACGCAATAACCAATTTTTCATTGGTTGGTCCTACTTGGTGTGTTGGTGTAACCAGCCTCCACTCGTAAAGTAGCAATCAAGCCAGCCGCCCCTAATTTTGTTCATACTGGGCATTACGGTAATAAATCGCCAACTCGCGGCGAAAGCCACCTTCAAAATAAAAGCCTCCCAATAATACCGACGTCAATGCTCTTCGGTTAAGGAATGCCACCAGCAAGGTTAATTTGAATCTTGAGATGCATTAAAAATGTAGTTTATTTGATATCTTATGAAAAATAAATGGTAACAGGACTGCACTTATATAGCGCTTTATCTACACCATCACACTGCCCAAAGCACTTTACAAAGCCTCACATTCTCACACACACATTCATAAATCAATGGGCGACTGCTGCCATGCAAGGCACTGCCAGGCCCACTGGGAGCAAATTCGGGTTCAGTGTCTTGCCCAAGGACACTTCGACATGTAGACGGACAGTCGTAGCAGGGATTCGAACCTGTTCTACCTACTGAGCCAAGGCCACCCTAAAATAATCCCCTTGGTATCGTAAAACAAGTCCAGATCTGTGAGACAGACCAAGGAATCCACTAAAAGGTTTGATGAAGATCTGATATTGTATTTCAAAATAAAAGTCTCAGAAAACTGCATATTTTGCTGTCATTACCCAGGACTGATAAAATCTGCTAAAAGAAATCTATGAGATATTGCAACTCCGGTCCAGTTCTGGGGGACACTGCACAACCCCAGGTCTCCAACAAAAGAGGTCTCACCCAAATCTTGATGTGGCATTTCAAAATAAAAGTCCCCTCAACCCGGCATATTTCACTGTTTCTACCACTAATTTAAAATATTAATTAAAAAAAATCTATAAGATATCGCAACACCACTCCAGTTCTGGGCGACACTACACCACCCCTGGTTTCCAACAAAAGCGGTCCCATCCAAATCTGATGTGGCATTTCAAAATAAAAGTCCCCTGAAATTGGCATATTTCACTGTCATAACCACAGATTTTAAAAATTCATTTAAAAAAATCTATGAGATATCGCAACAACAGTCCAGTTCTGCTTTTTGCATACGATGTGGTTCTGTTGGCGTCATCAAGCCGTGACCTCCAATTCTCACTGGAGCAGTTCGCAGCCGAGTGTGAAGCGGCTGGGATGAGAATCAGCACCTCCAAATCTGAGACCATGGTCCTCAGTCGGAAAAGGGGGGCATCCCCTCTCCAGGTCGGGGATGAGATCCTGCCCCAAGTGGAGGAGTTCAAGAATCTTGGGGTCTTGTTCACGAGTGAGAGAAGAATGGAACGGGAGATTGACAGGCGGATTGGTGCAGCGTCTGCAGTGATGCGGACTTTGTATCGATCCGTTGTGGTAAAGAAGGAGCTAAGCCGAAAGGCGAAGCTATCGATTTACTGGTCAATCTACGTTCCTACCCTTACCTATGGTCACGAGGTGTGGGTCGTGACCGAAAGAACAAGATCCCGGATACAAGCGGCCGAAATGAGTTTCCTCCGCAGGGTGTCCGGGCTCTCCCTTAGAGATAGGGTGAGAAGCTCGGTCATCCGGGAGGATCTCAGAGTAGAGCCGCTGCTCCTCCACATCGAGAGGAGCCAGATGAGGTGGCTGGGGCATCTGATTCGGATGCCTCCCGGACGCCTCCCCGGTGAGCTGTTTCGGGCACGTCCCACCGGGAAGAGACCCCGGGGACGACCCAGTAACACGCTGGAGAAACTACATCCTTCGGCTGGCCTGGGAACGCCTCGGGATCCCCCTGGAAGAGTTGGATGACGTAGCTGGGGAGAGGGAAGTCTGGGCATCCCTGCTAAAGCTACTGCCCCCGCGACCCGACCTCGGATAAGCAGTAGAAAATGGATGGATGGATGGATGGATTATTATTCCTCAGGGGAAATTCAACTTAACACCACACCGAGAACCAGATAACACATTTGCAGGCATTTGCAAGGATAGAGTGAAAGGAGCAAGCAAACAGTGGCAACTCTTGAGCTGGGCTTGTTTGCATTCCAAAGAACATGAGTATGTTCTGTCATCTAAAATTATATGCAAAATAATACACCCAAAAAATAACAATAAATTAATTGATTGTACATTTCCCCGGTCGTCGATCAATAGATACAATCGATACTAATTAAAACAAAGTATGGATTCCTATTTGAGTTCTATACCTAACTTTCTCTGAAATTCACTAATGTATTACAGAATACACACATAATTTCATTCACCTTCACAATCTATCCATTTTCGGCACCACTTGTCCTCATGAGGGTGAGCCTATCCCAGCTGACTGGTTGCCAGTCAATCGCAGCACACCTATTCACACTCACATCCACACCTTTGGACATTTTATGTCTAAGTTGTCTTCAATTACCCTAACATGCATGTTTTAGAATGTGGAGAACATGCAAATTTCACACAGGAAAGCCCGAGCCGAGATCGAAACCCTTAAGCTCACTATTGTGAGGCAGTTAGTAACCACTCCACTACTCTGGACATCTAATAAAGTGCGGTGTCAGAACAGTATCAAAACTTCTGTTAGCATTCCATCAATTCTCATTTAAAATAAAAAATATCACTTGAATACAGGGCAACTTGTGTCAATTGGCCCTGGCACTTTCTCTTTCTCAGGTTGCTATCTTAGGTTAGTATACAAACTGTTAATCATAATAGCAGCACTATATGAATCGTCATTCGAAATGCACCTGAATGCAGGGAAATGTAATTTCCTTATGGATATGCCTTTGGGGTAGTTTGGTACTACATTGCGGCTCCAATGATAATGACAGGCATCCATCTTGAAATACCAGGCTTGAAATAGACTGTCCTGTTAATAGTTACACACCAAACACCTAGGCTGAGGACGCTGTGTGTCTAAAATACAGGAAAAAAAAAAAAAATATATATATATATATATATCGTCTGAGCTATGCAATGTAACCATACAGCAGGAGCAGCAAAACATGTTTCTATACCAAAAGGGTAAAAGGGTGAAATTATTCCCAGGCTGTGAGGATAATTGCAGGGATGGAGAATAAAATTATTGTGTAGACTTAGTAGTTAAGGGTGGAGTTGTCGATGAAAATAACTTTTTACATTCAGAGCCAATAACTATCAAACTCTCTTCTATATTTACCTTTTGCCAGCAAAGTGAGCTCTACCCCATTTCCAACGGACCTTTTGAGTGTTTCGCCTTTGTGGAGCCAAGGATCAGCATGGACGTGAATAAGGAGCTTGAGAAGTATGGTTTAATGAATGTGTGGAGCAAGCTGGAAGGGCTGCCACAAGCCGGTCCACTGGAACTGGGAGCCTTCTGTGTGATCATCCTTTTTGTCGGTAAGTCAAGTTTAAAAAAAAAAGTGACTGAATTCTGTTACCTTTGCACTGAAAAATCTGGCCTTTCTCTTTTTTCAGCCACATTCCTTGCCATGTTCACAATTACTTGCCTCCAATGTTGCTGCTGTGTGGAGGGAAAATATCAGGCCTCCAGAGTGGAACCACTACAGCCCATTTGAAGATTAAAAAAGAACAGAAGAACAATAAATGAGTGAAGCATTAACGACATGGGAAAATAATACTGAAGGCCTTTGTTTTCAGAGTTTCGGTGGGATTACCAGCAGATATGCATCACGGCAAAAATAATCGACACAAATCCAACATTTGAATACAGGACTATGTTCACAGACAGCAGACAGCCACTTGGAGAGTGAATACATATGAATCCGACCAAAACAATGAAACATTGTGTGTCATAATTCATTGGTGAAAAGAGGAAGCAGGAGTACCCGAGTCATTCCAAAATGGTTACTATTTTTCTTCAAGAAAGGAGACCATAACATAGAAATGTTGCATTGAATACTAAGCACTCCCTCTGCATGGTTATCACATTGCCCATTAATGGCCACTAAACCAATTCATAACACTTAATACTGTATGTGTTATACAAAAAACATACTTCATTAAATAACAGTACTAATAGCTGAAGTGGTGATGCACCTTTGATTTAACAGAAACTGCTGTGTTATACATGTGCATTGTATCGAGTAACACATTATGTGTGATGTCACAAATTCAAAATCTATTACAGTATTTAAGGCTCTATGAGTGCTTTCCCTTTATTTTTTAATGAATAAACTATGATGAAAATCACAGTTTGATTGTACTATTGCATGCGTCATTTTCCTATTCTCTATTATCACTAATTTTCCAGCTGTGGCTGCCCTCTATAATACGAAACAATTCAGACATACAATGACACACAAAAAGACTGTAAAGAGTACATTGGAAGTGATATGCACACAAAAAAAAGACACATTGCTAATATTTTTAGTATTGGCATGTATTCGCTATGGGATCAAACTAGTGGACTAGCTGCAGATTACTGTATATAAACCTGCATGGAGAAGATTACAATTCAAGCCTGCTCTACTCAACACAACTTGTCCCTGTTAAGCTCAGTGCTTCTGAGGTTTGGAAAATCTATTGCATCAAAAAAAAGCTGCAAGCCCTATATCTTAAAATAGTAAGTAATGTAGCGGAAGCTCGATCGTCGATTGGATCGTGGCTTGTTCTCGACCTTGCTTGTTCTGATTTATCAAAAGAAAAAGAACAACAAATTTTTCCTAAATAAATTTGAGACCTCTGGAGCGTTCAACTGAACCAACTTTAGAGGTTCCACTGTAATTCTTTTTTTTTTTTTTTTCCAGTTTTGAGAGTTGTGAATTATAATTTACTTTTAAGCCATTGCATAAGGTTATATAAAAACCACAGTGATCATACAGTAAATTTACTTATTAATAAAGCCATTATTCAAACCAAAAGAAGCCACATGAATCATGTCAGTTTGCCCAAATGCTGGTCAAATTAAGTTTGACTGTAAGGTGTTACTTGTAACAAAATGATGTTTTAAACATTTTTATTTATTTATTTTAAAGCATAAATCGCAGTAATGTGGCGCATAGTAAAGCGCCAGTGCCCTCTCCTGGTTTAGTGCTGAGACTAAGAGAAGTCTCTAGATTTCTCATTGTACATGCAGGATTTAGGGTTTACAAAATGTGATTTTAAAAAGCACCTGGACAATTTAAACATTCAAAATGTTCAATGTATTATCCATTCATCCATCCATCCATCTTTTACTTGTCCTCATATGTCATGGTGGAGGTGGAGCCTCACTGACTGGGCAAAAGGCAGGGCATACCAAGGACGGGTCATCAGCTAATCCCGGGGAACATATTGACAAACAACCATTCACACTCACATTCTATAGGCAATTTAAAGCCTTCAATTATTAACCTAACTTTTTTTTTAATGTGGGAGCAAGCCAGAATACCTGTAGAAACCCATTAGGAGAACATGCAGACTCCACACAGGAAGGCCGAAGCCAAGATTCAAACCCTGAAACTCAGAACTGTGAGGCTGACTTGCTAACCACTAGCTGGTTATAATCAACATAGATTCAGTAAAACACTGCACGGTCATAGGTGGGGTTAATTATCAGCTTCCTCCTTTGACTTTACCAGTCAATATTTTGAGTAAACATTAACCTTTGTTGCTTTTGCGTCGCCATGTTCACACAACAGCGCGTGTTGGAAACGCTGGAGGCCTCGACTTGCTCTCTATTCACACGCTGATTCAGGAAAGTGTAACATTTTGTCTATAGTCGAATAGTTTTAGGGGAGCTGCTGCTGGATGAAGAGGGTCGCGCTCTAAACTCCCCATTGACATAAGCTATGGTCACACTTTGTCCAAACTCACTGAGCTGTGAGAGAACCATTTAGTGGGACATGGCTGTGGAGAGGTGAGTTTTTGAACTGGAATGTGTTGGGTGACAATAGTTTTCGGCATCAGCAACTTTATAAACATGACGGTTTTCAAATGTTTCATTGTTACGGCCAACATTTTATCATCAGTGGGAACTAACGCTCTCCGACTACAGTATGTGCTAATCTCAACAGATCCAGATTCTTTCTCAACTAAAGCTTTATCACTTTGCGCAGTGTGCAAGAGCAGCTGCAACCCGACGACTGGATAGAGTGGTTCCTGGTACGTCTGCATCAAGAGCCATGGGCGCTGGGGGGTTTCGTGGTCGTGGTGGTGTTTGTGCTGGGAGCACTATCTCTGGTTGTCTTTGCTCTGCTGTACGGATGTTGCTGTAGCCCAGCCCCACAAGAGGACACACTGAAGAAGAGGATGAAGGAGGTGCAGCAGCAGAGAAAGCTGAAATATGGAGTCATCTAGACATGAGTGACATATTACATTTGTGGTGGAATCTGGACCAAGGATTTTTTTTCATGGAAGTCCTGCAAAACAGATGTAATTTTACAAATTCCTACAGAATACATTTGACTTCTGTTTAGCAATATTTTAATTTTACAGTCCATATGTATCATATGGCCCAACATTACATTGAAGTTGCCAAACTGCAATTAATTTGAAATAAAACATGGTCAGCACATCATAGTTCTGAGGTTCAGGATTGGAATCCTGGCTTTGGCTTTCCTGTGTTGGGTTTGCAGTTTGTTCTCCCCGTGACTTTTTCCAGTTTTCTCCAGGTACCCAGGCAGGTGGCTTCCTCCCTCATCTCAAAAACATACATGTTAATTTACTAATTGAAGACCTCTAAATTGTCCATATATAGGTGTGAACTGTTGTTTGTCTCTTTGTGTCCTGCTATTGGTTGGCGAGTAGTCCAGGATGTACCCTGCCTCTTTCCCGTCAACTGAGATACATAGGCTCCATCCCACCTGTAATAATGAGGACAAGCAGCCTATAAAATGGATGTATAGTTGTTCATCCGATTTGTTTAATTGAACAATTAGAACTTGCCATCAATATTGTTCCACTCCAGTCCTGTAAATGGCATTAATGTGCAAATACCACACACAGTAAGCATTTTTCAATTGAAACTGCTGGATCGGGTTGGTCACTGGCCAACTTGACCCTGTTGGAAGCGGACTATAACAATTCATTGATCAACCCCTTTATTCGGATCAGCACCCAAATGGGTAAGATTTGTAGGATAACTGACTATCTGCTACTGATTAAAACAATATCAATTGGTGTTTTTTTTTTCTTTCTGTTTATTGCTTGGCAAAATGCACATACCCTATGTAACTTGCAGTAAAGTGTCTATCTCCAATCTTGATAACACCATTACTGTACAATAGCAGTGAAATCAGTACAAAATAATGAACATAAAAACATACATAAAAATAAACCCATACATAAATTCAGAATGATAAAATAGGCGTTGAAATGGAGTTGAGTCACTCTAGAATTACATTTTCGGATGAGATGGCTCCGACTGGTTCAAATCCAGGAAATCCTAAATTTCTAAATATACTAATATTAACATGAAATTTTAGACAACACTTATAATTAGGCACACCCACTGCTGGTTATTGAAAAGCATTTATTTAAATATATTTTTTCTTTAAATTTTACATCAAGGACACAAAAAGGCCCGTAATCAAATAAACACCCATATACAGAATCATAATCATCTTTATTACAGCATAGATAGTTTTGTTTTATATATACTTTAATTGTGGTAATGGGCATACCTGAAATACACTCCAAAACAGTAGATGGCGGTAATGTATCGAAACATTTGTTGCCAACCGCCATAAAACAATACAGATGGAGACAAAGAAGAACTCCCGTCCTATCATACAAATGACGTTTTATGTCTGCGCCGGGCTGAGAAGCGACATTCACAGAGTGCATTGACGAGGCAATGGCCAGTGGTAAAAAAAGTGCACTTCTTTCGTCTTTGGCGGATTATGGAGACGATTCAGAGCCCGACTACTCTGACCCCGAACCAGAAGAGACAGGTAGATAAGTGTTCATTTAAGACAAAAGGCTAAGACAGTGCATCTAGCGCTCGTGTGGTCGCTAAAATTAGCATGCACTAGCTAGCCGCCAATGAAGTTCAAAAGGTGTTGTGGTGTATGGCTGTGTTCGGAATCATTACTCACTCATTTTCTACTGCATTGTCACAGCACAGATTTTGTTATTATGTGGACTATATAGTTCACTCATCAGTCCAATAATAGTTAGAAAATAATATAAAATAGTTAACGAAGACCACTCGGGCTTGCGGTTGAATTCGTCATTGCTGTTGGTGTTGTTTCGTTCGCGAACGTTTCGTTCAGAAGAACGAATATTTTTAGTGAACGAACTGAACCGAATCAGTTTATGAACTGTTTCGTTCTTTTATCTTGGCCGCTACCCGCCGCCAGGGAAGCGAGTCGGCTGGGAGCGGAAACCGAACTGCTGAAGCGTTCTGTCAGTCACTTCTTAATCTTCGGCGAATGACCAATGAGCATGCCAGCGTGAAGGCGGGGGCGGGACTTCATTAGACGTACTGCCATGTGATTTGCGATTCGCCAGGGTTTTTACTCACTTATGCGAATGACCAATGAGCAGCCAGCGTCAGGCAGCGCCGTGTAAACGGGGCCTTAAGTGAACTGAGTGATTCGTTCAGTGAATTGGTGTACTGAAGAACTGAGGAGAGATTCGTTCAGGAGAGGGTTTTAAGTGAACTGAGTGATTCGTTCAGTGAACTGGTGTACTGAGGGATTGAAGAACTGAAGAGTGATTCGTTCAGGAAAAGAATTTAAGTGAACTGAGTGATTCGTTCAGTGAACTGGTGTACTGAGGAACTGAAGAGTGATTCGTTCAGGAAAAGAACTTAAGTGAACTGAGTGATTCGTTCATTGAGCTGGTGTACTGAGGAACTGAAGAGTGATTCGTTCGTGGAACTTATCGTTCGCGATCCGTTAGACACGAGTGATTTGTTCGTGGAACTTCATTTGTGATCCGCTAAGGAGCGATGTACTAGTACGATGAGTGAAGTACTACGCAGTGAACGTGTTCTCATGAGTGATTTTAACCGCAAGTCCTGACGTCCTCGCGGGGATAGCTTTCACTAGCAGCCGTTTCTTCAAGCTAAGGGCTGATGTTGAGTCAGTCAAGCACATGATTACAAGCACACATTTTTAAAATAAATGTAAATTAATAATAAATGTTTTTACGTACACATATAATTCCCTCTGTGTCTCTAATGCGATTATTAAAGCTTTTTATTTCATAATATTAATAACAACAACACATTCAACTTCTATAGCGCTTCTCAAGACACTCAAAGCTGTTTTCCACTTATCAGATGACAATAACAGTAAGGTGAGTGAGCAGGAAGACCGGCTGGCGGGAGCTGGTGTCAGCGACGCTGTCCGCGGCGGTGGAATGCAGTAAAGTCACGCCGGCTGGCGAGAGCCTAGCTGGACGTCAGGGGCCGCGGAAATGCGTGCAGCTGGGTCCGCTGCACGCATTTTCACGAGTCACAACCGAAGCCGGGTGTTCGAGAGCTTGCTGAGAGAGAAAGAGAGAGAGAGAGAGGGAGGTGATCATTTAGCCAAAGTTTTTCTGTTTTTGTTTTTTTTTTTAATAATCGCCCCACCTTTTCTAGTTTAGAATACATGACAACAACAACGCGTAGTCCTTCGGTGAATGTGTTGAGTGACCGTGAACCTCAGGGATGGATCATTAAATGAATGAGGGAAACACTTGAATGTTTTTGTGAAAAATAACTAAATGATTCGGTGAACGAAATCTTTTCAATGAACTGATTCGAATGATTCAATACACTCAAAAGAACTGTCGTGCCCATCACTAATTGCTGTTGCGTACATTCACCGTACCGGATCAATGTCAGTTGTGGACCTTTATTAAATATTGAACAAACAAATACATAAATTATAATAACATTGTATTGTTTTCAACTTAGTCTTTTGAAAAGGTTGACACAAAAAGCACTATGAATATTTGTATAATTGATCATCTGCGTTTTTTTTTTTTTTTTTTCCTGTATCGGTACAATGCATCATGGGATATATGGCTTTTCAAGTGACCAAAGGTTGTTCACTACATTTTTCAAGATGCATTGTGGGATACAATAATTGAAGGCACTACATATGGATAACCTGTAACAGTTGTTCTCAAACATTTCACACGAAGTACCACCTAAAAAAATTAAAAAAAAATCTTAGCTCTCTAGGTACAGTACTGAACCACCATAATGACTGTCATTGATTGATTGAAATTTTCATTTTGAGCATTTGTGAAGGTGATATAAAAAGAACAACAAAACAGAAATGATCAAACAAAATAAGATAAAGTTAAATGACCCATATTCAAAAAGGAGAAAGAAGAAGTAAAACATGAAAAAAATAGTGGGGTCTTAGGTTGGCACAAGTGTTAAAAAAAAATGAGACGTTTTACTCCTAAAAAGTATATAATATTATTGTAAGCCGCTTTAACATTTTGCAGTTTGTACATTAACAATCCATCCAAATATCAATCCATGCATTTTTTGGTACCGCTTATCCTCACTAAGGTCACTGGTGCGCAGGAGCCAAAAAAAAAACTGAATTTAAATAATGATTCAGTAAAAATGTATTGCATACTAAGGTTAAATACAATTTGTACCTAAATAAATGTTTTAAGACAAACAGTTCTTAAAGATTAAATGCAAAGGTATTTTTAAATTTTTAAAGTTTATTTTTTTAGTTTAAAATACAACTGAACTGTACTTACATACTTCTGTACTCCTGCAGTGATTATTTCACGTACCACTATACTACCCGGATACTACCAGTGGTACTTGACCCACACTTTGACAATCACTGACCAATACTCATTCCACATTGCGACAGCATCACAGCCATTTCAATTTTTTTCTGTAACAACCATTTATTATGATTTTTTTGTTTTAACTATATATTTATATTTTTGTGTAGTCTTTCATCTTGTTGTTTTTCAGCCAGTGTTTGTGGGTCTGGTGGATCCATTACATTGTGGGATTTTTAATGCTTTACAAAGTTCACAGAATCAAATACCTTTGTTAAAATACTCAACAAATGTTGATGTCATCGCAATTAAAAGCAGTATAAACAGTATATATGGTTAATGGTTTCCCTTATCCTTTGTTAGATCATATTTATAACTTATTTGTTCAAATGTAACAAAAAATAATAATTAAAATCAAGATATTAGGAATACAAATTTACAAATAAAGCGAGGTTTTTCATAACTAATGACTTATTTCTTTGAACTTGGTTTTTCGTAACTACTAGGGTTGGGCATTGAGAATTGAGAACCGATTGGAACCAGGACTAATGTTCCGGTTCTCCTGGAACCGTTCAAATTTAGAAATTTCGGTTCCCAGTTTCGATGCCTCGTCCTCCAGCTGCGAAGAAATGGCAAAAAGCAACGAAGAAGAATCATAAACCAATGAAGAACAACGGGCACGATGACATGCTTGTGCCCAACGGAAGCGGCAGCAAACAAAAGTGTGTCTTAACTTTGTTAAAATTAATCACCAGTCACCTCAGTGCAACACTTGGAATAAGATTATATTGTGCAAAGAAGTTTTTCCCGATGTGTAGCGTCTGACGAGCTCCGAGCCTCAGCTTACACCGCACGGAGCTTCAGTGAAGTCAACTCTCAGTCAGGTGGGTGAGTGAAACAATAAAATACATCTATGCCAACATTTAGACAGCTAACAAGGTAAACGGTTGCTTGCACTTTTGCACTGATGGTTTTTAGCGTTTATTTTAGTCTTCAAATGTTGGATTTATCTTACCCAACATTATAAAAAATAGACACAAAAGGAATGAGGACACTGGTTTCGTTTTCTCATGAGGAGGGCGTATGGGAGATTGTTCAGATCACAGCCTCTCAACACGCTCTAAACAATCTCTCCCGTCGCTTCTGCATTTATTTGAAAATAGGGAGGTTTCTAAGTTTACAAGACATAACGTACTAAGCTACAAGACACAACACACTAAGGATATTTAAAAATAGGAGGGTTTTTCCCAGACATAATGTTCTAAGCAATAAGACACAACACAAAACATTGGACCAACACCTGTCACGTCCCCGACCACATCCGATCACGTCCTTGGTCCAGGCGCCCTTCCATCGGATGATGCTGAGTCATCTTTTTGAAGGCGAGACATCTAAAATCGTCCATAATACTAATGCAAGCTAAGCAAATAAATGATAACTTCTACAATATATTTAACATTAAACCAACGTAAGCCCCAATGATTGGGCTAAAACTTCACAGTAGCAACTTTACATCACAATGAATTGGGACAAAATTCACATAAACCTTGTCTCAAAGTATCAAAAACACTAACCTTGAGCCTCATCGCTGGGTAGGGAAAGGAATCAGCGTTATATAGCATTTGGTTCCATCCATTAAAAAAAACAAAAACCAACAAAAACATATCACCGGTGCCGTGTGAAGTTACTTTTCGTGCCATGCTGTGTTCTGGTGCGTACCCTTCAAAATAAAAGGCTACAAGCTTAAAAGTTAAAACTTGCACATATAAACCATTTGAGGTGATGAAACAGAATACAGGCGCAGATTGCATTGTAAAAATAACCATTTTAACAATGCTGTCAGTGAAGTCAACTCTCAGTCAACTGGGTGAGTGAAACGATACAATAAAATAGTTAAAACAGTTAAAATAACTATTTTAACAATGGTGTATTTATTTCGCTGAAACATTAATTAATGAATATTAAGTCAATTGTGTTCCACACACATTGCCTTTCATAGGTTTGATATTGATACTGGTTATACAGAACCTCGAGTCAAATGTTCTATGCAGCGGGATGCTCAGAAAATGGATGTTCATAATTTGGACAACCTTTATTTAAACCATGCAAACTTTTTTGACCCAGCCCCCTAAAAGAATCGGAATCGAGAATTGTTTGGAACCGGAATCAAACTAAGGAATCGGAACTGGAATCGCTCAAATTCAAACGATGCCCAACCCTAGAAACTACTGACTAATCTCATTGAACTTCGTAGAAATATGCACAACACAAGCTGAACACATACAGTAAGAATATTAGTCTAGGCAACACATCAGCCCCATTGCTCACATAGCCTTTTGCCGCTAATTTATGCAAGACATGAGGGGCAGGGTTTTACTGTGTGTGTGTTACATTTATACTTCTTGCACTTGATGCGTGTATAATGTGTTTTTCGATCCATTTTGGGTCCGGACACTTACCAGACATATACTGCAACAGCATCACACACTTACTTCAGACTCTGCAGATGGTGGTTCTGTAGGTTGAGTGGATAGGGCACCAACATCTGTAAGTTGAGTGGGTAGGTCACCAGCATTTGTCCTCCTCCTCACAATGGCTGCAGAGGTTCTGGGAACATGTCTTATCTCGGTTTGAGGTCTCACGAATTCCTTTCCCAGTTGCTCGAGAAAGAGGCGTCTGTTCTGGAGCTTAACTCTGTTCCACTGAGGCCATCCAAATGACAAAGGGGTTGTATGTTGAGGTGTCCAATATGTCAAAGAATATCACCAGTGGCCAACGTAGGGTCCACTGTTCCAATCTGGGTTTGAGGCCATCCAAATGACAAAGGGGTTGTATGTTGAGGTGTCCAATATGTCAAAAGAATGTCACCAGTGGCCAACGTAGGGTCCACCGTTTGCAGCTGTAGGCAGTCACCAGTTTGTCCATGTTATCTACCCCTCCTTTTGTGGCATTATAATCCATGATAATTTCTGGTTTGGGATTTTCCTGGGCACAGATTGTCCCATCCCTTTGCAGTGTACTCATGACTACCATATTCTTTGCCTTTCACATAGGATACCAGGGACGTGTCAGCCGTGTACGAAAACTTGGAAGACTTGACAGGCCTGTTCTTTGTAGTCAACAGTTGAGGTGGGAGCTCTCACCATGGTCAGCTTCCTCTTTAGGAGCTCCTGTCTCATCTTGTATGAGGTAAAAAAAATTGTCGTATGTGATGTTGTGTTCACTGAGTTCCTGGGACATGTCCTGGACAACTGTCATTCCTTGATTTTCCTCAGGGGCTCCTCCATCAGGTTTCCCTGTGTCAACTTGTAAGTTGAAGGATATGAGGAAGGGGCATCACAGGCACCCCAGATCTTTATACCGTACTTTGCAGATTTAGATGATCTGTACAGCCTAATGGGACAGCGGCACCTAAAAGGCATCACCTGCTCATCAATGGTGATATTTGGCCCAGGGTTGTACAGCAGGGGGAGGCGGTGCACCCACTTGTCCCACACTGTCCTGGTGGCAGCTAGTTTGTCTCTCTGCCGTCGAGCTCGTCTGTCATCTCTGAGGAGTCTCAAAGAGGATAAACACTTACGTGCACACAGGTCTAGACAGGAGGAGGACCGAGCACAGGTACACAGAACATCTGTTTCCAAATTTGTATTATCCCCAGGTTCATTCGAGGTGAACATCTTACTACTTACTGTATGTAATAGAAATGTGTAGAGGGAGTACAGCGAGTGGTCATTAAAATTGTAGTCTGATATGTGTTCTTTACAGAAAATGAGCCAAGGCCAGTGAGTCTGACTTAAAAATTTATTGTATCATTTTTATTTAGATGAAAAATGAAAACGGGTCCTACAGACCCGAATGCCTCACAAGGGTTAAGGTGAATCAGTTGACGTTGTTCCGGTCGGTACAATGTGCGACAATCATGACGTAATTAATTTCGCATCTGGGTAGTGTTCGAAAGCTATTATTAATTTGACTGAAGAGTGAATTATCCATCGATCCTTCCATCCATCCATCCATTTTCTACCGCTTTTCCGAGGTTGGGTCACGGGGTCTCTCCAGTGTGTCCTGGGTCGTCCCCGGGGTCTCCTCCCAGTGGGACGTGCCCGGAACACCTCACCGGGGAGGCGTCTGGGAGGCATTTGAATCAGATGCCCCAGCCACCTCATCTGGCTCCTCTCGATGTGGAGGAGCAGCGGCTCTACTCTGAGATCCTCGCGGATGACCGAGCTTCTCACCCTCTCTCTAAAGGAGAGCCCGGACACCCTGCGGAGGTGTTCGCCCGCTTGTATCCGGGATCTTGTTCTTTCGGTCACGACCCACAGCTCGTGACCATAGGTGATGGTACGAACATAGATAGACCGGTAAAGTATCTTGGGTTCTTGTTCACGAGTGAGGGAAGAATCAGTGAATTATATAGTCCACTATATATTTAAAAAAACCAACAAACTAACTATAGGTAGTATGGTTTAGTGAATGATTCTGAACACAGACAGTGTTTTTATAGATACAGTATGTGCCATTGGTCGTCGCCATTTTAAAGGCTAAATACAGGTTTCTTCCGGTCACTTTGGCAAAAGAAGGCAAACATAACCTAATAGCTACTCTTCCAATGTTGTTGATGTTCTTATGGTGTCTCTTCTTGTCCATTAGAGGAGGAACATGGAGGCGCAGGAGGGCTTGTGTTCAGCTACGACGAGGATGACCTCAATCGAACTGAGGGCATCGTCGACAAGGAATCTGAAAATGAAGACAGCCGAGAAAGTAACTTGGTCAGTATTTGAATTCTAAATTCACTGTCTTGCTTGCAAAATAGAGCCAGCTGATGATTCCTTTGGGCAAATTGATGCAGCAAGTCTGTGTGATGTCACAAAAAAAAGGGCTGCCATATTGGTTTTAACAGTATTTCGATATTTTCCTGACAAATTTCACTAAAATACCACTTTTGAAGGGGCCAAAAAATCTGTAATTAATTATGTGACAAACTGGCTTCCCTGGGAAATCCAGAGAGGATTTTATTCACCATACCTAACCTGGCTGTGATTCGTTCACCTCACTAAAGATAAAAATGCTAAAATCTTATGCTTTTTAACAAGCCTTTAGTCTTCAATGAGATGAACAAGCCATTATTATGCAAAACCATTCCTTGCCAAACACACGTGTTGCTGTAGCACTGCCTCACAGCTTTGAGGTTCTGGGTTCGACTCTGCTCCAACCTTCCTGTGTGTGGTTTGCTTGTTGTCCCCATGCTTGCGCGTATTTTCTCTGGCTTCCTCCCACGTGACAAAAACACGCAGTGACAAAAAACACGCATACATGTGTTCATTGAATACTCCAAATTTTCTATAGAGGTGAGTGTGAGTGGTTGTTTGCTTATGTGCCATGTGATTGGCTGGCGGCCAGTCCAGGGTGTATCCCACCTCTCGCCCAAGGTCAGCTGCGATAGGCTCCAGCCCAGCCGCGACCCTAACGACAATGAATGGTATAGACAACGAATGGACAATGGGGAACTCCCCAGCGATATTTTGCCCAGCAGCGATATACCAGCTACTTGTTTAAATCTGATATGTCACGAAGTACTGGGCTGTTAGATTACATCTATTGCAGATATTTACTACTTGTCTTTGCATTTTGCATGCTTTTACTTTTGCTCTGAACCCTTAGTTTAACCACAGTTTCTGTAATAGTACTTTTTGGCAATAAGGTAAAATGAATATTTCTCATAATGACTGCAGAATAATAAAGTTTTGGGTCACCTGGGTCACTTGATCCAGGCTTGTCTTTTAATTAGGTGTGTAGGTATCACATTGAAGGCTGTTGAAAAGACCAGGGGCCTCATGTACAAAAAGTGCGTACGCACAAAAACGTGGCGTACATTCTTTTTCACGGCAAAGTTCAGATGTATCAAGAGTGAAATGAGCGTGGAAATGTGCGGTGCCTCACGCCAACTTTATGGCTGGCGTACGCACGTTTCTGCAGCTGTTGGTGCTTTGGCGACACTTCGACGTGATGCTGCAAAACTGTTATCATAAATCTGCACATCAGAGACACATGAACAATTCATGCCTGGCAACATTTGATTTCAACAATGTAAAAGAAGCAAGGACTCTGAATTCACTTGTTGACCATTGGATTAATGAATCACTGAAATTTGTGAGGACAGCTATTAATTGATCAAGGTGATCATCTATGCCACCTATTGCCCTCTCAATTGCTGCTTGTGACTGCAGCACATGCACTGAAAAAAAGAAAAGAAAATAATTTGAATTTACTTAATTTGAACATGTACATCGGTTGCACATGATTAAAATGTGCTGAAATGAGATAATTTACCCCTCTTCTAAAAAAAAAAATAAAAAAAAATAATTTTTTTCTTTCAGTGTGCGTGTCCTCTCCTGTGTATTAAAATAATAAATTGAGTAATCAAAAAGGACTCAGTTTTTGATATCCTCTTTGATATGCTAATGTGCTTCTATTTGAATTCAAAAGATTTATTACAAATACCATACATACATTTACGCATGAACCTTTATCTCCCAGGGTTGAGTGTAGGTTACTGTATGAACACATTTTTGAGTTGTAAAAATACATGGTATTAACCTTGTGGGGTGATCAGTCAGCCACGTGCTCCCAGCAACCCTGAGAGAGTCGTGTCATCCATGATTGCAAAGACTCTCTCCTCGAACGGGGTGAGGCCCTCCGCCTGTTTTGGCCACACTTTGGCAGTGGGCAGCTGTCCTTCGCTTCAAATCCACCTTAATGTTTGACCACTTCTTTTTTACATAACCGTGTGTGCGTTGTTCTGACTCCACAGCATTGACAGCCGCACACGCGCTATCACTCCTCTTTCGCGAGTTGTTAACGCCAGAGGACAGCGTGCCAAAAGATGATTTTCTTGCGCACCTCCACTTCATTGAGCAACTTCACATTCAGAAAAAATATTTTTCTTCATTACCTTGCTCATTGTCCTTTTTTCCTGATCATGCAGAGATTGGGATCTCAGGTGGAGGGTTCATTTAAATATGATTTGCCTGGGCCCTCATGTAAAAAAGGTGCGTACGCACAAAAACATGGCGTACGTTCTTTTTCACGGCAAAGTTCACATGTATGAAGAGTGAAATGACTGGTAATGTGCGGTACCTCAGGCCAACTTCATGACTCGCGTACGCACGTTTCTGCAGCTGTTGGTGCTTTGGCGACACTGAGGTGATGCTGGGATACTGTTATAATAAATCTGCACATCAGAGACACATGAACAATTCGCATTGATGAACAATTAATGCCGGGCAACATTTGATTTCAACAATGTAAAAGGACTCGGAATACACTTGTTAACCAGTTTATTAAACGAATCACTGATATTTGTGAGGATGCCGATACATTGATCAAGGCGATCATTTATGTTGCCTATTGCCCTCACAATCTCCTCTTGTGACTCCAGCACAGCACGGGTGAGGACACGGCCAGTCAGGCCGGCAGCAGCAGCCGGTTGTTGGAGTGTAATTGCGTCTGAGACGCTGGGGTTGGCGGAGGAGACGCCAGGAACGATGGACGAATCCTCTGCGTCTGTGACATCATTGATGCCAGCACTGAAAAAAGAATCCTTTGAATTTAATTTGAACATGTACATCGGTTGCACGTTTAAAATCTGTTCAAATGACATATTTTTTAGGAGAAGAGGGGTAAATTATGTCATTTTAACACATTTTAATCATGTGCAACCGATGTACATGTTCAAATTAAGGAAATTCTAACGATTCTCTTTTCATTGAGGGACGCTGACGCAATCCTCCGTGTGTGTGACACGAGACACACCGGGGACGGTGGACGAATCCCCGAACATGTAGCACCTGACTGCGACTGCGTGTCCTCTCCTGTGTAGCATGTGTGCGCTGTTCTGACTCCACAGCATTGACAGCCGCACACACGCTGCCCCATTCACTCCTCTTTCACTTGTGGTTAACGCCGGATGACAGCGTGCCAAAAGAGGATTTTCTTGCGCACCCCCACATCATTGAGGAACTCAATTCTACGTTGATTGGGATGTACGAAGGAAATGTGCTTGGATTCATGCGTATGCACAGATTCATACATCTGGATATTTTTGTGCTTACGTTTTCTGGATTTGAGCGTACACCATGTTTCAGTTGGAAGTCCACGCAAGTCTTTGTAGATGAGGCCTCTGGAGTGGGGCAAAGTTGTTATAGAATGAAGCAAATGTTTCCAAGAATTCAAATTTTTGCTCAAATATCAACTGTTCTCTTGCGTTGGCATATGTTTGTGTTTTTCAGTCCACATTGATATTAATACTATTGCAAAGGTCTGGTATTTTGACAGTAATTGCCTTTTGTATGTAAGTGAGTGAGTCTCTCTCTCTGCCTCTCTCTCTCTCACTTTGCCTCTGCCTCTGTCTCTGTCTCAACTCCCCTCACCCAATAATAAATTCAGCTCAAGCCACAACACGTCTTTCTGTCTGTCTACATGTGCGAAAGCATGTCACCCTGCAGTTGTGAATATTTTTATTCTCACTGGAGAGTACCCATATTTTATGCAAGTGGTTTTTGGCTACAAATGGCAGAGATGCCTTCCTGAGCAGAATAACAATGTGTCTTGACGCTTTGCTATACCGGTAGTCTGCAAGTATGCAGCTCAACTTTCCTTAGCTGACCTAATTTTTTGTTTTTGTTCAATAGACAACAGACTATTTCAAACAGTGCCTCTTGCAGCCACTTAGTGCTTTTCATTTTGCCTCAGTTGCTTCACGTTGCTTTTAACAACAATCGACGTTGTCAACTCTTTTTAAAAATCAATTAAACAATTGTATAGCCTATCCCAAATAATTACTGCTTTCTAAAATATTGGGGCGCCAGTAACTCATCTGTAAGGACTTGGGCCTTAGACCCGGAGAGTCAAAGTTTGAGTTTTGTTCAATGTGGACAAAAAATGGCATATATATGTGTTTATATATCGATACGTTTGAGAGAGTCTGCCTAGTCTTCTTTCTGACTACTGTCAATGTGCCCTTGAGCAAGCCACATCCCCCACAGCTCTCAGGATGTGGTGCACTGTTTGGGTATCCCTTCACTTCTTGAATATCTGCATGTGTGTGATCTGGTTCTCTGTGTGGTTCTCTGTTTTCCTCCTGCTCTCTTTCCCCGTTGGATCATTAAAGTGTTAACACCCTGCATTTTTGTTTTCATAGGAAATGACGAATGACGAGTCTGACGAGGCAAGGGACGCAGATGATGTTGAGGTATTTGAGCATCCACCTGCTGTGGAAAGGACAAATTAAAAAAAAAAAAAAAAGATCACGCCAGATTCAAGGGCAAACGTTTTTTTCATACCACTGTATGTCTAATCCAAAAGTGGTGATCACTTGACATGATGAATAAATATGCTTGCACCCTAGATGGCGCTGTAGGGCTTTTCATGCCTGATGGCTGTTCAAGTAAGTCGGGGTGGGGGCGGCTGCGGGGGCCCTCGTTTGAGCTACTTATATCTTCACGTGTGTTTACATGTGCAACGAGGTGGACAGATGACGTTGATCCTTAGAGGGCGCCAGCCTCACCCTGTGTGTTTGTGCTGCGGTGCTTGTTTTTACATGTGACTTTGATAAGAGTGAGCCTGATTAGTTAGATTTTTGCCAGATTGGGGTGGGTTGAGTTGGTACCAAAAGGTGTCATTTATGACATTTACATAGACTGATGTGTTGTGGTCGACATCATTACCACAACACACGTGGCATCAGTAAAGGTGACATACGGTTTAAATAAAATGTTCTGCTTTGTAGGGCTGGGCGAGTAATCATATTGTAGTCGCTATTTCAATTTTGGCTTCTCACGATCATAAAAACATTATAATCAAAGAAAAATTATTATTGTTGCCGAACGGCAGCGTGTGCAAGTTGTAAAAGCAGCATGTGACATATGTTATTCTGCTCTCCTTGAGTGTGGTTTAAGCTGTTTATTTGACACTCCAGTTGGAATTTACTATAAAACTAAACACAAAACAAAAATAATTAAACACATTGTATATTGAATTAAAACAGATTTCATTTTAGCCTTTTTCCTGAAAATTGCCACTTTAATGCTAGCACCCAATGAAAAAACACATTGATGGGCTAACAAAAATTAGCATTAAAAGTCACTCATGGGAGTGATTTACCTTCAAATAATGTATATTGACACACAAACGCCGTGGGAACACAAACAGACAGATGTAACAATACTCACAGACATAAATTCTTCCTGATCTTTGAGAAGCAAATTATATTAATAAAATTCAATCTCGACTTCTTCTCTCTTCTACTCTTCTTCCCTCTTCTACTCCTAATCTGTGTCTATCACCATGTGTCCACTGAACCACACTACTCCTAATAGGCCCAGGCATGAACATCAGGTTGTTTTTTTTAATCGCTTTTTTAACGTATTATTGTTTTACTTGTTACTAATTTATTCTCTGATTGTTCTTTTTAAGGTATAAGTAAGGTTGTGTTTTGGTAAATAAATATTAAGTTTTGAAATCTAATGAATAATCGTGTTTGTTAATTGTGATTTAAATATCAATGAAAATAATTGTGATTATTATTTTTTCCATATTCACCCAGCCCCACTGCATAGACTATGGTTGCTGTTGAATTGGATCTAAATCGTACTCCAAGGACCTCTCTATATTATTTTACAATATACATTAAGTTGTTTTGCAGATTTGTGCAAAATTTTGATGTTATGAAAAATGCCTTTGAAGAAATAAAGATCTCCCTCTAATAAACTCAGCCCTAATAGACGAGTAAAATAACGCCCTTGGCCACAATATGAGGAAAGACTGCAACCATCCTTTGATTACATTACAGCAACCCTGAGTGCCATGATGAGATTTCTCGATATTGCGTGTGCTGACAAGTGAGTCAGCATTCCCTTGGAAGGGAAGTCAAAATATCAATCATAATGTAGGATATAATTGTAGATGAGGATCCAAAAATTTAATAAGTTAAAACTGTAGACTTGCCACTCATGTCACCATATTTTCCCTATTATTGTTGGTCTATTTACTCTTCCGACTTACTACTGTAAGGGAGAAGGTCACGAACAATAACTGCGGTTGATTTCATCAGAAGTGGAGCATTGTTTAAACGCTGTCGAAGCCTTAAATTGGCTATTCTCATTACACTTAGAGGTGTTTGTGCTCCACTTAGCTAAATCCTGTTCATAATTGTTATGACCAAAATCCCTAATGTATCCCTAATACAAATATAAACAAAAATTCATCACCACAAGCCACGTGACAAGCTTCTCAAGAATGATTCTTGTATACAAGTTTTGCTATAAAGAACATTGAGTGATAAGCAAATAAAGCAGAACAAATAAACATTGCATGTAGCACAACTGGTGTTTGTTTATATCTTTTATAATTATCTGGATAATCTAACAGGCTATGACGCATCAGCAAATAAACAATTGCACTTTAAAAGCACAACTTCAATACACTTCCAGTGATTCCCAACCAGCGTGCTGTGGGAATTTGTCTGAAATTTAGTATTTATTGAAGTGAAGTGTTGAACTGAAGTGTTCCTGAGCCCATGTGGTGATGTCCTTTGCACATTGATGTCGGTTTTTGATGCAGTGCCGCCTGAGGGATCGAAGGTCAAGGGCATTCAATGTTGGTTTTCGGCCTTGCCCCTTACATGCAGTGATTTCTCCAGATTCTCTGAACCTGATGATACTATGGACCGTAGATGATGAAATCCCTAAATTCCTTGCAATTGTACGTTGAGGAACTTTGTCCTTAAACTGTTTTCTATTTTCTCACGCACTTGTTCACAAAGAGGTGAGCTTCGCCCCATATTTGCTTGTGAATGACTGAACAATTCAGGGAAGTTCCTTTTTATACCCAATCATGGCGCCCACCTGTTCCCAATTAGCCTGTTCACCTGTGGGATGTTCCAAACAGGTGTTGGATGAGCATTCTTCAACTTTCTCAGTCTTTTTTGCCACCTGTCCCAGCTTTTTTGGAATGTGTTGCAGCCATAAAATTCTAAGTGAATGATTATTTGCTAAAAACAATAGTTTATCAGTTTGAACATTAAATATCTTGTCTTTGTAGTGTATTCAATTAAATATAGGTTGAACATGATTTGCAGATCATTGCATTCTGTTTTTATTTATGTTTAACACAACGTCCCAACTTCATTGGAATTGGGGTTGTAATTACAAATATATCTTTGTTTTGTTGGTCTATGCGAGCGACTTATAGTGAAAGGCAGAACAATTCAAAGTGTTTCCATTAGATAGCAGAAGGTACAATAAACCTGTGTATCCTCCTGTTGTCAAGACGAATCAACAGTCTAATCTGTTTATATGCATATGCCATATGCCATCAAAATCTTTGGTAATGGTGGGAAGTTGGAAACAACACATTAGTAACACCTTCCTTCCTCCTGTTATGTGCTGATGCTATTGCAAATATTGTCCTAACTGAGCACAATGTTTACTGTCATAGGCTAAATATTGTAGTGTACTGTGATATAAAAATTTGAAAGGGTAGTGCTAACCGTTTAAAATTTCCATTGTGGTTTATTGGTTAACTGCAAACCTTTTCATCCTCGTTTGTAATTTTTGACAAGCAATGACAGATTTGTCTTTTAAAAATGGGAAATGTGGAAACAGTTATTGGTCATTGGTTGAAGTAATGTTTTATTGTTTTATGCAAATGCCCACTATTGTCCAGTGTGTAGTTTTTAGTATATACTTTAGTATCGCTTGCTGATTTGCTTGACTTTTCGAAGTAATACCCAAAGCATAGGTGAGGTCCAAATGTTGCCACCCCGATTATGCTATTGTTTGGTCTGTTTCTTGCTTAAGGAAATCATGAGATCAACATCTCTGCATTTTAACAGCATGAGCTATCCATCCATCCAGTTTCTGTAGCGCTTGTCCTCATTAGGGTTGCAGGTGAGCTGGAGCCTATCCCCGCTGAGTTTGGGCCAGAAGCCAGGGACTCTTTGGAATGGTCACCAACCAATTCCAGTAATGGATTTTATTAGCTTGTAATAAATAGCTTATCATAAACCACAACTAAATCACAAACTTTTTGTGTCATGACTTTGCAATTCTGCCGAACATAGTGCAACTAACAAAATATTGTACTCATAAGTACTTTTGAGGCTTCTTAGATTTGACTGCTTTCCCCCAGATGTTCTTTTTGTTTTAAAATCTAACATACAACCAAACATCTAATTTATTGACATTCTGTTGAGCAGCAGCCCAAAATTCTTGCAGTGCTTAATATATGTGTATAGCGCAGTACACCCTCTTTTGAAAAGTAATTTTTTTAATCAATTTCTCAGTGAAAACGAGGATTTTCGTGATGATGATTAGGCCTGCATGTTGTTGAATACATATGAATTCAAATGTTTTATTTTTTCCAAACTAAACATTTGACGTTAGTCCTTATTTTTGCAGCATTAAATCAATTTGTTAGGAAAAAACAATTGTATCTGCACATTGACAAACCAAGCAACGTTTTTCTGCGGATAATTTTGAATCTAAATGCCAACTCAGTGACTTTTTACATCTTTTGGAGTGTGCTCATTTATGGATTTGCTACTTCGAGAGCTCTTGGACCTTAGAGCTGTTATGTCAAATGGCCAAGTAAGTTTCAGTCTCAGCCCTTTTCTGTTTTTACTGAACATCCACTTTTCGTAGCCATCATTTCGTCGCCATATTTCATGCACTTGAAGAGGTCACACTTATTTGGATCACATTCAAATAGTGTGAGACTGTAATCGTGTTAATCTCAATATGGTAAAAAAAAATTTTTTAAACTCTATTAAAGATATGTATCCTTCATGTATTCATCTTTCAAAAGACATTCAACAGCTGACCAACAATATCATTGAAATAAATGCCCTGTAGGATGCATTGAGGTCTACACGACAATTCATTGTACTGTTAAGGACCTCACAATTCGATTAGATTTGTTTGCTATTCAATTAGATTTTGATTATGTAGGTTCCGATTCGGTTCAATATTGATTTAAATGGTTTGATGGTTAAAAAGTAGAAATACACTAATCATTAGAGTACCTGTTGACCATGTTGAAATATTTTTTGTTATGCCCATGTGAACATTTGTGATGTTACCTAATATTTTTGAGCAATAAAACATCAGAAAAATGAACTGAAAAAGTAGAGCCTAAAAAAAAAAAAAAAGTTGCTGAATTTATATTGAATTGGGGGTTGGAATATTGCGATGCATGGATTAATCAATATTTTACCCACACCAATTCTTGAGTTATAAACGGCATGTTGTTCTGGCACTCATACAACAGCTTTAATTTTATGCGTTGCTGTTTTGTCGTTTCGCCCACACTTTCTGTCATATAAATCAAACATCTTTTGATAGCAATAAAGATGAAAATACTCCGACCCTTATAGTTTTGTTTTGTTGTCAGCGGCTCATTCAAACCAAGTTAATGTATAAACTTTATTTGCTCTGAGTACTGTTAATTCGGTACCTTGAAAGAGTTAGAATTTTACTCTCAAGAGCAGTTTGAACCCTGTATTCAATACACACGAACACCAGCTCTGCTGTTTGCTGCCACCTGTGAAGCCTAACAAAATAGGACTAGAAATATCAGATTAGGGTTAGTGAAATAGAAATCCTAGGATTCTTCAGCGTCAAACCTCAGGTGCCACATAATTTATTATCCCCATAGGTTTGCTGTGCCTGCACGTTTCTATTTGCCACCCTCCTGTCAGGCCATGTGATTTGGCCCGAGTCAGGACAATGCTTTGATGTGCCCGTGCAGTTGCTAAGTGATAACATGGAGCCAGTGAATAACAGTACTGTTCCTTTGTGCTCAACCTGTTACGCAGTCAATGCTGGCACAACATGCGGCATACTTTAGAGGTTAGGAAAGACCCCACCTTTTGCCAAACCTAGGATTTAATTTAAAAAAAAATCAAAAAAATCTTCGTTTCTATTCTGTGCTCAATTAAAAGAACTGTCTTGTTGTTTTTGACAATCTCATGTAATTTGCTGTAATTTAAGATAGCCTTTAAGGTTTGTCTCCCTTTTTCTTTGTGTATAGGTATCAGAAGTAGAAGCAAAAGACCCAAACGAGCTTGTTGGTAAGTGTAAACACACAAAAACATTTATCTTGCACTCAATGTTAAATGAAAATATTGTTTTGGTCTAGAACAAATTTATCTGCATCGTCTGTATAGTTAGAGAAAGGTCAAATGTATACTTGTGTATATATTATTGTGAGCATTTCAGCGAGAGGTCTAAAGGCCAACAACACCCCTGCACATTTATCCCCCTAAAATACCCCTCACAAGTCACACAATGTCATTATCACACATATATCACATATCCTGTGAAACTTCAGCTCAGTGAGAACAGCTTTTTCTTTTTTTCTTAGCCAGGGCAAAGAGTAAGTGACTGAATCAATAGTAGAAGAACAGAAAGTGACTCAGAAACAGAGATGCGTTTTGTCTTTAGGGGAAAAGACTCACCTGAGCACACAATTTTACAGGGGTTAACTTTTCTACACCTGCATGAGAGTTAAGAATATTAAAAAGCACATTGGAGGATGTTGATTCTTTTACAGCAACCCTCCCTCTTTTTCTTTCAGATAGACTATTCATTAGTCACGTGTCATCAATGCGACAGTAGTGTATTTTTAAATATACATGGGTAGCTTCTTTTTACACTTATGGAAGAAAAGCATGTTAAAATGTTAATTAAATGATAGTGTTAATTAAAACATGATGGCAACAAGTTATCCATGGAACTCATCAATTCTGATTGTATTACTTTCAGTTGGATAAGTTTCTAAATAAACAAATGGGAGGTTGGACTGCAGAGGTTGCACTGTGTAGGGCATGGGTGTCAAAACTCATTTTTGTCACGGGCCACATCGTCGTTATGACTTCCCTCGGAGGGCCACTACGACTGTGAATCCTGTTTTGGCAAATCTTTTTCAGACAAATTTTCCAACACAACCCATATAAATGAAAGATTACCTCATATACTATAATTACACACAGTATACGGAACACATTGATAACCAGTTTTGAAATCAGAAGCCTATAAAAAGATGTTTTTCAACTATTCCATTTCTTTTCAAAGCGGGATTGGTAACAAAAAAAATGCTTGCAAATATCTCAATGGTATTACACCAGAACACAATGAGCAATTTTGATTTGCTTTTGCGGGCCACATAAAATGATGTGGCGGGCCGGATCTGGCCCCCGGGCCACGAGACAGGTGTAGGGGGTCCTCAGTTTACAACAGTTCGGGATGTTTCGAGGTTACGAATAGCTAGTTAGCGCAGCAACGTAAGAATGCACAAGAAGGTTTGTCTGGTTTTCATTTGATTGTCTTATATTTATGGCCTATAATTGTTTTTCAGTATGATGGCTTTACTACTGCATTAGCATAGGCGATGTGCAAGCCATCTTAGTACAAATTAGTTGCATTTGCACAGGAACAGAATGCCATCGTAAACCAAGGATCCCCTCTGTATTTATTCCAAATATTCCCATTGTTGGTATAAAAATATTAAGAACCAATAATGCAATTCAAAACAACACATACAAAATTCAACATTGGTGGTATTTGTCGGGGGGGGGGAATAAATAGCCCATAATCGTTTCAGTGACTTGGGTGCAGTCAATGTGTGAAGCACTAACTGGACTCACATGACTTCTAAAAGGCTCTTTGTCTGCCGTTTGAAAGATGGGTCATGAAGGTCTAACAGAGGAGTTGGCAATGCGAAGTGAGTAATCACTGACCCGTGCAGGTGTGTGTGTGTGAGAGTGAGAGAGAGAGAGATAGGCAGGAAATGAGTGATACAAGGAGCGGCGTTTTATGCGCGGCTCATCGAGCACACAGCGTTCCCACTCAGCTATTTGTTGATTCTGGCCTCAAGCTTGGGTGTCATTAACTGCACCATTCATTTAACTGTAGGCTGAAAGACTCAAGAGCTGACTAATCTAATCAGAAAAATAATGGCTAAGCAGTTCAATGTCTCCGTTTGTGCCATGAATCAACAAGCCCATTCGCTTCACTGTCTTATCAGACTCGTTGTGTTTATCAACAAGAGGAAATGCAGCGTTTTTGTTTTCAAGACGACTCTATTGCCATCAGTGTTATGCGGGGGTCTGCGCGTGACTCATAACTGGACACTTGGCATTCCAGAAGCAGCACTTGGCTCCTCTGTGTTGTCTGACAGTAAATGTCACAGTGAGCCTCCTGTCAGCAGGCTGAAGACAACTCTTTGTCTACTCTGTGAAGGGACACGCATTGTGCCACTGTCCAAAGAGACCTGAAGGGCACAGATTTTGACTTTCTGTCTGTTTCCAGCAGAACAGATGGCAGTTGTGAAACTGATTATCATCTACTGTCGGCACACTTGGCAATGTCGTTCTCTATCAATCCTGATTGTGCGGCTATTCCGTAAACACAGATTTGTGGTTGATTCTCACTTCTGAAAGTTGTTTTTGTTAGTTTGTCGAATAGAACTACAAAATTATTTTGCTAATCTTGTTTCGACGGGTTGGGATTAGCTGACTCCCACAGTGGTGAACCCTTGTTGCAGCTACAATGTTAAATTGTATGTGACAGTGTATGCAAGATTGTTTATCTCCACCCATTGGACTTGCCCAAATTGTCAGGGGCTACTGTTTCTTCTTGAAAAGACCGTGTACAAGGTTCAACATAACTGCTGCATATTTCCTCATCATGAAAATGTGTACGAGCTTGCATACATTGCATAGTATAGTTGTGCATCCACCAAGCAAAGGCAATGCCCTGTCCCACCTCTCTTCCTAAAAGTGGCCGAGCTCTAACCATCACGACAGCAGCAATGGTGTATCTTTCGAGGGGAGATGTTGCTCCTCTGCTGACACGCACGGAGAACTCTGTGGCAAGTCTGTACTGATGCGTGTGAGTCAGAAGTCATGCTTGAGCAGTAAACCAGGGTAAACGGCAAAGGCGCTGGAAAGCATTCGTCAGGCTACAGAGGCTTTGGCACGGTACACCACCAACAAAAAAACTCAGTCGTGACCATTGATATTTACGACCAAACATAAGTAAAACAGGCATTCTGCCTTACTTTATCAACAACGAGTGGGGTTCTTTGTGTGCTTTAATGAATGCAATGCAGTGAAAAGCAAATTTAAAAAAAAGGTTTACAGTATTATCGCATCTTGTGTGCTTTAATGAATGCAATGCAGTGAAAAGCAAATTTAAAAAAAAGGTTTACAGTATTATCGCATTCTATAAAGAAGAATTAATGCATCGTAGAATGCATTTGGTTTTAAAGGCCATATCTACACCTTGAGCACATGACTTTCTGTTTCTTACATATTTGTTTAAAAATAAAACTTAATTTGTATATTATTTGCGCTTATTTTTAGCATATGCTATCTCAGAAAGTTGCTGTTCACAAATACCAAAATTAGGCCTGATGTAACAGTAGAATGCATATACACAATGTTTTGGAGGTTCTTTCTTGCCCCGTACTTTTTGCTGTCACGTTTTGTGGAAATCCGTCATCTCTCTTTGCAGACTGCAGAAGAGAAAATAGCACTTCCCCACTTTCTCAGTTTGTGATATCAGAAAGATGACGTCACTGTAATGCAACATTGCGAGACACAGGAGTGGTGTTGTATACAGTACATTTGCTACACTAGCATTACAAACACAATTCTGCCATTGGCTGTGAGATACCAAATTAACTGTTTTTATTCCTATTAGTCAAAAAACAAATGTTATACACAGAAGATTCAATTCGGCTGAGAGGGCCCCACTTTCCTTTTTGTCTTGTTTAATCCAAAAGCACTGGTTTTCAAAAAAGAACTGAGGATCTTTACAAATATGTTTTAAAATGTCAAACTGGAGAGGACAACTGGTAGTTGATAAGATCAAGCAAAATGTTACAAAGGAAGTCACATCCTAGTACTCATTGCGCTAAGATTGATGGTGGTCATTCCCGAGTATGCTTTAAAAAGAAGACGTCTTCAGCTTGCTGAGCTAAAAGTCAGCTACTGGGTAAATGATCCTCAAATCTCCAGTCAAGTTTGAACTTGTCTTACATGCAGGGAAAAGCTCCTGCTTTTGCACTCATACGTAACACACAGTTTGCAACACGCATTCAGTGTGTGACAGACACCTGAATGAGCGAAACAGCTATTTGTCTGTGCGGTGGTGTGAAACGATGGAACGTCTGGCCTCTATTCAGAGGAGGAAATGATGGAGATAGAAAAGGCGCCTCCCTTGTCTTTCCAAGCTCCAACAGCAACCACTCCCTGTCAGGGATGTACATTTTTAGCTCCAATATGTCCTGCAAAACCAACTTATTCTACAGGACTTTAGTGAATGACCTTGTTACAAACATTCTGACCCCTTCATCTTTAAAACTTTGCAGCAGTTGTGTATTAAGTCAAATAATTAAAACAGTTACCTGAGTTTGCATAGCATTTTCTTTGTTAGTTCAACCTTCTTTTGAGTGGAAGGCGTGCAAAACAACACTGCAAAAGTGGAGAATTGAAAGGGCTCATATTTTTCTTTCTTCTCCACAGCTCTCTTCTCAGAGAAGGTGAGAAACATGTCACCTGATGAGATCAGAATTCCACCCGAGCCCCCGGGACGCTGCTCCAGCCAACTTCAGGTAGCCACTGCTCTCCAGTTATGTGATCATTAATAAGCTCTCATTGCTTCCCTCTTCTCTTTAATCAAACATAATATAACTTCTGATATACAGTACATAGCCATCAAGGACATGGTATTGTCTTCGATCAGACCAGAGTAGAGGCTGGTGTTGATGTTATCAGGCCTTGTGTAATTCTGAGCTCATCCTCCTGCTCGAATAGACTCTCGCCGGTATTCATGTTTTATGTGCACACCTCACAGGTTGGAGGTAATAAAATTGTCCTGCTCAAAGCTGAATACTTGGCTCTGGCTGCTTTGGCAGAAGTCAATACATGCCTCTTATGCAAGGTACAGTTTGGAGTACAAAATAAAAACACAAAACCAAGGTGCGAAGAATTGAGACGCAAGTGATTTTAAACACACACACAAAAAAAAAAAAACTTTGCAAGCACTGCCCAAACTCTACTTGACTCCCTCTACTGCAGTTATTCTCTACCAGTGTGCCGGGCCACATTATTGTGCCGTGAGCGCTCTTCAGGTGTGCCGTGGGAAATTATACAAGTTTACATAATTGCTCAAAAAATTATTTATTTACAAGGAATAATGTATCTTTGTTCATCTATTTATGCCAGTGAGGCATAGTGACAGACAGAACAAATAAATGTTTTTTTATTAGATTGCAGGAACTACATGCAGTAATTAATGTATCCACTTTTTGTGACATTTTGCTTTGTTGGTGTGCCGTGAGATTTTTCAATTGTAAAATACGTGCCTTGGCTCCATAAAGGTTGGAAAGCACTGCTCTACTGACCTCCCATCAGTGTTCATATCACTGAAGCTGACAAGGAAAGAATGCTAATTTGAGGGGCTGCAGCATCCAAATTGGCGTGCTCCATGAAAGGCGAGTAAAAGACAGACATTAAAAGAAAATTGGCAATGCCTTGAAAAACATGTCCATGAACCTCCTGAATCCAGGATTTATAGCTCTCTATCACTTCCACCGTCAGTCTGTAGGATCAATCATAGAAGTAGCATTGACTACACTCAGTTGTCATACAACACCAAAGTTCAAGTAAGCAATTTATTGCATACTGCCATCGTCTACACCTTTAGGAAGCTTTATAAAAGCATAATTGTTTCCTTTCAAATAGCAGTTTTTGCGCTAAATCCAGTATTAGTCAGGCTTACAATTTAAGTAGTCATCAGTGTGTTAGCACTGTCGCCTTTGTCAGGTAAATAATTGTGCCACCTTCATTCGCCTCGGGTGAAATTCTGGTGTCTACATAAATTCAGAGACTGCAATCAGATTTGTTCTGTAAGACGCAGAGGCAGGTCAGGACACAAGGCGGATTTAGTAAGTGAACAGCTCAACTTTATCCCCGCCAGGCTTCTATTCCCACACCTAAGTAGTGAACTAATGATTCACATTCACCAGTCTTGCCTGGGTATCCCTGGCCTCAGGACACGCATAGCCAAAAGTGCTTCAGTGTCACTAACATGTTTCTCTTAGTGTCGTCTTCTTTTCCTTTCGGTTTGTCCCTTTAGGGGTCGCCACAGCACGTCATCATTTTCCATGTAAGCCTATCTCCTGCATCCTCCTCTCGAACACCAACTGCCCTCATGTCTTCCCTCACGACATCCATCAACCTTCTCTTTGGTCTTCCTCTAGCTCTCTTGCCTGGCAGCTCCATCCTCATCATCCTTCTACCAATATACTCACTATTTCTCCTCTGGACGTGTCCAAATCATCGAAGTCTGCTCTCTCTAACTTTGTCTCCAAAACATTGAATTTTGGCTGTCCCTCTGATGAGCTCATTTCTAATATTATTCAACCTGGTCACTCCGAGAGCGAACCTCAACATCTTCATTTCCGCCACCTCCAGCTCTGCTTCCTCTGTCTCTAATCCGTACATCATGGCTGGCCTCACCACTGTTTTATAAACTTTGCCCTTCATCCTAGCAGAGACTCTTCTGTCACATAACACACCTGACACCTTCCTCCACCCGTTCCAACCTGCTTGGACCCGTTTCTTCACTTCCTGACCACACTCACCATTGCTCTGGACGGTTGACCCCAAGTATTTAAAGTCCTCCACCCTTGCTATCTCTTCTTCCTGTAGCCTCACTCTTCCCCCACCACCCCTCTCATTCATGCACATATATTCTGTCTTACTTCAGCTAATCTTTATTCCTCTGCTTTCCAGAACATGCCTCCAACTTTCTAACTGTTCCTCCACCTGCTCCCTGCTTTCACTACAGATCACAATGTTATCTGCAAACATCATGGTCCACGGGGATTCCAGTCTAACCTCATCTGTCAGCCTATCCATCACCACTGCAAACAGGAAGTGGCTCAGGACTGATCCCTGATGCAGTCCCACCTCCACCTTAAATTCGTCTGTCACACCTACAGCACACCTCACCACTGTTCTGCTGCCCTCGTACATGTCCTGCATTATTCTAACATACTTCTCTGCCACTCCAGACTTCCGCATGCAGTACCACAGTTCCTCTCTGGGTACTCTGGCATAGGCTTTCTCTAGATCTACAAAGACACAATGTAGCTCCTTCTGACCTCTGTACTTTTCCATCAACATCCTCAAGGCAAATAATGCATCTGTGGTACTCTTTCTAGGCATGAAACCATACTGTTGCTCGCAAATACTCACTTCTGTCCTGAGTCTAGCCTCCACTACTCTTTCCGACAACTTCATTGTGTGGCTCCTCAACTTTATTCCTCAATAGTTCCCACAGCTCTGCACATCACCCTTGTTCTTAAAAATGGGCACCAGCACACTTTTCCTCCATTCTTCAGGCATCTTCTCACGCGCTAAAATTCTATTGAACAAGCTGGTCAAAAACTCCACAGCCACCTCTCCTAGATTCTTCCGTACCTCCACAGGAATGTCATCAGGACCAATTGCCTTTCCATTTTTTATCCTCTTTAATGCCTTTCTAACTTCCCCCTTACTAATCATTGCCACTTCCTGGTCCACCACAATTGCCTCTTCTCTCTCATTTTCCTCATTCATCAAGTCCTCGAAGTATTCTTTCCATCTATCTAGCACACTATTGGCACCAGTCAACATATTTCCATCTCTATCCTTAATCACCCTAACCTGCTGCACATCCTTCCCATCTCTATTCTTCTGTCTGGCCAACCTGTATAGATCCTTTTCTCCTTCTTTAGTGTCCAACCTGGCATACATGTCATCACATGCCTCATGTTTGGCCTTTGCCACCTCTACCTTTGCCCTATGTCACATCTCAATGTATTCCTTTCGCCTCTCCTCGGTCCTCTCAGTGTCCCACTTCTTCTGAGCTAACCTTTTTCTTAGTATGATTTCCTGTGCTGTGAGGTTCCACCACCAAGTCTCCTTCTCTCCTTTCCTGCCATAAGGTACACCAAGTACTCTCCTGCCTGCCTCTCTGATCACCTTGGCTGCAGTGGTCCAGTCTTCTGGAAGCTCCTCCTGGCCACCGAGAGCCTGTCTCACCTCTTCCCGAAAAGCCGCACAACACTCGTCCTGTCTCAGCTTCCACCACATGGTTCTCTGCTCTACCTTTGTCTTCCTCATCTTCCTCCCCACCACCAGAGTCCTCTTGCACACCACCATCCTATGCTGTCTAGTCACACTCTCCCCTACCACTACCTTACAGTCGGTAACCTCCTTCAGATTACATCGTCTGCACAAGATGTAATCCACCTGCGTGCTTCTACCTCCGCTCTTGTAGGTCACCCTATGTTCCTGCCTCTTCTGGAAAAAAGTGTTCACAACAGCCATTTGCATCCTTGTTGCGAAGTCATCACCCCTATTTCCTTCACCAACATGACCATTACAATCTGCACCAATTACGACTCTCTCTCTGTCTGGGATGCTCAGGACTACTTCGTCTAGCTCCTTCCAGAATTTCTCTTTCACCTCTAGGTCACGTCCTACCTGTGGGGCATAGCCACTAATCACATTATACATAGCACCCTCAATTTCAAGTTTCAGCCTCATCACTCGATCTGATACTCTTTTCACCTCCAAGACATTCTTAGCCCACTCTTTTAAAATAACCCTGACTCCATTTCTCTTCCCATCTACACCATGGTAAAATAATTTAAACCCTGCCCCTATACCTTACTGCCTTTCCACCTGGTCTCCTGGACACACAATATATCAACCTCTCCTAATCATCATGTCAACCAACTGCCGAGATTTTCCTGTCATAGTCCCCACATTCAGTTCTAGGCTCTGTGCTTTCCTCTTCTCTTTCTGCCAAAGAAGCCGCTTTCCACCTCTTCTTCTTCTTCTTCTTCTTCTTCGACCCACAGTAGTTGAATTTCCACCGGCGCCCTGCAGGTTGACGGCGCCGGTGGCGGACGTTGTTAACCTGGGCCACGACCAATCCGGTATGGAATTCTTTGGATGAACGCTCATATTTGTTTGGCAAAGTTTTAAGCCGGATGCCCTTCCTGACGCAACCCTCTACATTTAACCGGGCTTGGGACCGGCCTACTGTTTGCACTGGCTTGTGCCCACCATAAGGCTGCATTCATGTTCTCTTAGTGTGATTGTTTTTTTTGCGATTTCACAACTGCAAGAATGTATCTGCTCTGAACACTTCCCAGGTATCTTCTCCAATCATGCCCTGAACATGTCTGGAAAACAATTCTTGGTTTCTGGCTATCTTGAGATCTTGAGTTTAGCTGGATCTCAGATGTGCACTGTATGAGATTTAAAAATAAATAAATAAATAAATAAAAACACCAGACTACTTTTTTCCATGGCGTTGCCACTATTAAACTAGGAAATGCCTCATCCTCGACAGATGTGTGACACTTATAATTGTTTTTTTCTGACAATTTTCGAATTTTATGCTGAGGTTCCTATCTGCGACCAAATTATTTCCTGGTTGCTTGACAGATAGTTTTGTCAACATTGTTTTCTTGCAGTGAAGATGACTGGAGAAGCTTTGGACTTGTTTTCACTTGCTGTGCCTTTTTCCCCTCGATGGAGAATGCCAAAAGACCTAAAATGAGAGAAAGACACAAGCTAATTTGGCTGTATGATAAATTGTGCAACTCCTTTTCTGTAATGGCTACTCTACTAATCAAAAAGTATTTCTGAATTTTTAGACATGTATTTTTAGAGTCGCTCAAGGATGCATATTATGCTTTTTCTTTAACAGTTCATAGCTGTCTTAATAACATGTTTGTGGCATGATTTTGACAAAATACCCCAGGATCAAGAATTTTACAGCATATTTCTTTCCATTGTGAACTCTGTTAATTTTAAGGGCGGAACTGTCTTATGCAGTCAGCCAATCCTCATCCTGCCCCACCTATTTCTGGGCCAATGGCAAGCCCAGCTTTTTCCTTAGAATGACAAGCAGTGGGCTGGAACTTGTGGCTTTGTTCTGGCTTGCAATTTCCACTTCCGCCTCACTTGGCAGTGAGTGTTTGCGGTGGCCAGGAAATGTATCCTCCTCCATTGTTATTTGTTTTTTGTTTGTTTGTTTGTTTGTTTTTTTAATCTTTTTCGGACATGCGGTTAGTGCGTTGTTTTTCAAAGTTTCCTGTGGGACTATTTTGAAATGAAAATACCGACCGCGCCACTGGAGATGAGTTTAACACAATCATTGGAAAAGAGACAATTGTGACATTCGGACAGCCATCATAAAAATAAAAAAGCAATTGCAAGACCTCACAAATTGGAGGCAGGCTTAGAGGAGGTGCAGGTTGGGTCAAGGCTCACGAAGGAAAATAAAAGTTTATTTTCTCTACTAAAATCCATCAGTCCATTTTCTACCACTTACCCTGTTTAGGGTCATATGTGTGCTGGAACCGATCACAGGCGACTTTCGGCAAAAGGTAGGGTGCACCCTGGACTGGTAGCCAGTTAATCACAGGGACCATATTGACAAACAACTATTTACATTCACACACAGTTTGTCTTCAATTAACCTAAGAAGAATGTTTTTCAAATGTGGGAGAAGTCAGAGTACTTAAGGAGGAAAAAATCCATACTATATAAAAGTATATGTAAACTCCACACAGGAGGACTTGAGATTCAAACCCAGAACATCTCAACTGTAAGGCAGACCATGTTGCCTGAAAGGAACTTGATGAATTAAATAACATCCGATCTGTAACATGCAGCCTTGGATGCAGTGTAGAATAGTACAGGTCTATGAAACTGGTCTATGGAAGGAAAAGCTGGAGGGAGTTGTCGCTCTTCATGTTGTAGCAGCATTCCGCTATTTCATGTTTTCATTTTTATGGAAGGCCTGATTTATCATTCGTGATACTCTGTACATTGGCCAGTTGACAGTGGCTCCTGTTTGTCGAACAGCAATTAACAATTACCTTTGCTTTTCGCAGGTCTGACCGTATGTTTAGTGGATGCTTTTGTTTTTGGTAGACAGGATGCCCATCTACCCTGTCAATTCACATCCTCTCAATGTTGTTGTCGCAACAGGAGAAGATCCACAAGCTGTACGAAAGAAAGCTCCATGGAGATTTCGACACTAACAGCCACATTCAGAAGAAAAAAGAATTCAGAAATCCAAGGTATGGACCTTAGCTCACACATATTCAGACACAAAAGTGTTATGTGTGATTTCAGTAGATCAGAACTATAGTTGCTTTAAATAAATTATATAGTCTATTCTTAGTAAAATCTTACAGGGATCTTTTTTTCCTTTTTTTTTTTCTTTCTAGTATTTACGAGAAGCTCATTCAGTTCTGCAGTATAGACGAACTGGGCACTAACTACCCAAAAGATATGTTTGATCCTCACGGCTGGTCAGAGGACTCGTACTACGAAGCTCTCGGTATGGTGGTTTTCTTTCAGCATCTCCTTATGATTTTAAGAATTTCTTATGAACTCATTCTTTCAGCTAAAGCACAAAAAGTGGAGATGGACAAGCTGGAGAAAGCCAAAAAGGAGCGGACCAAGGTTAGACTTAAAAGCAAGTTAACACACTATTTTATGTCTACACATAAACGCTTAGAAACCATTTTGCCATGCTATGCTCTCCTAACTGTTGCTCATGCTCAGACATTTTTTCCCCTTTACCTGTAAAATTAATTATTGCATTTCATAAAGTATGCACAGGGAGAGGCAACATTGACACATGCCGCTGTCATCAGTACCAACAACATCATTCCAGCAGCTGCATATTAGTCAGAAAGGGGACTAGAAAGAACATGTAGTACCCTGCATGAGCTGCTCTGTTCTTCTGTCTTGTGAAATGTACTCAGTTGCATGCAGGTTAAAATAAGAGTTTGAAGTGTGTTTGTTAAATACTGATTGTGCCCTGAAGCAAGATCCCCATAAATTGCATGTAATCAGTGGCTTCATATTCCAGTGGTTCTAATCAAACATGACCAGTCAATTGAATTCAAATGTACTAATTAGACTTTACACCGTTTTGATCGGGCTGATCGGTATTGGCCCCGATATTTAGCATTTTATGCTGATCGGCTTTAATGTCATAATTCGCCGTCATTGATCGGCTCCGCAAAAGACATTAATTCCGCATCGCCGCGTGCACAGTATATTTGAATCCAAAAGCTAGCTTATTTTTAGCCTTGTCCCGTGTCTTTTGACGTAGTACTGTAAATATTTGACGGCCAATGAAGTCATTTAAAAAAAAAAAAAAAAAAAAAAAAAAAAACGTTGGCGGTGTGGAACAGACAACACGTTGGAGACAGGCAACACGTAATGCAATTAGACAAATTTGCTCGATTGCACTGTCAGGCTACTGCAATAAAATCTTGTATTCCGATAACACCGCATCCCGTTTTTTACGATCATTGGGCTTTATCTTGTCAACTCAAATGTAACCGGATACACTCGACAGCAAGAGTGGAGTGTGTCGACTGTATTATAAAAACAAAATAGGGGGGGAAACGTGTGTTGGTGGTCACCGGTGCTCAGGACAGGAGAGGATTTTCATTTAAGGCTTGCTTGAGGTATGTTAACATACCTTTAATACAATATGGCTCGCAATCAGGCAATAAAATGTTATGTAGCCTAGCAAGCTAGCGGTAGCACGAACAGTTGGACGCAAACATGCCGCCGTTCTGTCGAATCATGCTCTAAAGTTTCGGTGTGGGTGAGGTAATTTAATTAAAAATAAAGTAATTTAATTACAGTAAGTTAGGACCCATTATTTCTGTCGTGTAATGTTGGTTTGACCTGACTGATTAGAATACACGATCTGACTAGAGCAGTGATTTCCAACCTTTATGGAGCAAAGGAACATATTTTACAATTAAAAAATCTCACGACACACCAACCATCAAAAATGTCGAAAAAAGTGGGTACATTAATTACTGTATTTACTTCTTGCCATCTAATAGAAGACCATTCATTTGTTCTGCCTGTCACTATGCCTCACTGGCAGAGAGGAACAAAGATACATTTATTGTAAATATATTTTTTTGAGTAATTAAGTACACAAGTATAAACCGTAAATGAACAGGTCATTTAAATAAACACATTCCTCCATCTTGTGATCGGATCGGTTATCGTTTTTTTAAACTCGCTGATCGGTGATCGGCCCCAAAAATCCTGATCGTTTAAAGCCTAGTACTAATGCTGGGTGTGCTTTTGTGCAGATCGAGTTTGTCACAGGTACGAAAAAGGGCACCAACCCATCCAACACATCAGCTTCAACCACAAACAGCAGCAGCACAACCAACACAGCCACAGGTAAATATGCACTAACTTGCAGTCATGCACATTTTTTTAAGGTGCGAACTACACTATATTTCTGTCTCGTGTGAACAAAAACACTCCCAAGGACACACTGCTACCAAAGAAATTATAGAAAGATATACTTAATCCCAAGAAAAAAATTAATTGATTTCAAAATCAAAATTACAATTATATTGCAGCTACTACATTCTCTTCCTTGAATCTCAAATTATTTTAAATCTTCTAAAATTCTTCATTAATATAACAAAGTACTTGATCTGAACAGTTAAACTGGTCAATTTAGGGAGGTGGAATTTCCCGATGGTCAGTATAGTGGCGGATCTATTCTAGTCGAATACAGGGCCACTGGCCACCCCAATATCCTGAAAAGTCCTTGACTTTGCTTTGTCACCTAACTGTTTTTTAATGAATAAATAAATGCAAATAACATTTACAGTGGACCCCCGCATAGTCGCAATTCGGCACCCGCAGATTCACCTATTTGCAGATTTTTTTCGAATTTTCTTTTTTTTAATTAAAATTATTACTGTTGTTTGTTTGTTTTCTGGAGGTAGCCAACCCCGAAATCACTTATTGGCCGTTTATCCCTGCTTTATTCAAGAGTGTTTGTGGTTTTTAATTTTTTAAATATATTTCAATGCAATTGTAATAAGCGTCAGTTATCTGATTGATTGGTTTGCATGTGTTACTGTAAATGAATTAAAGGTTACGAAGAATGTCAAAGTGGCCCATCATCCTTCAGTTGTTTTGTATGCGGCCCTGGGAAGAGACCATTGGGACACACCAGGTTTCAACGATTAACATACAGTGGGTATGGCAAGTATTCAGACCACCTTCAAATTTTCACTCTTTTTTTATATTGCAGCCATTTGCTAAAAACGGAATTGAAATTTTTGCAGATTTATTAAAAAGGAAAAACTGAAATATCACACAGCCATTAATATTCAGACCCTTTGCTCAGTATTTAATAGAAGCGTCCTTTTGAGCTAATACAGCGATAAGTCTTTTTGGGAATGATGCAGTTTTTCACACCTGGATTTGGGGATCCTATGTCATTCCTCCTTGCAGATCCTCTCCAGTTCTATCAGGTTGGATGGTCAACATTGGTGGACAGCCATTTTCAAGTATTTCCAGAGATGCTCAATTGGGTTTAAGTCAGGGCTCTGGATGGGCCATTCAAAAACAGTCACGGAGTTGTTCTTCAGTATTTTAGCTGTGTGCTTAAGGTCATTATCTTTTTTGAAGGTGACCCTTCAGCCCAGTCTGAGGTTCTGAGCACTCTGGAGAAGGTTTTCATCCAGGATATCCCTGTACTTGGCCGCATTCGTCTTTCCTTCGATTGCAACCAGTCTCCCTGTCCCTGCAGCTGAAAAACACCCCCACAGCATGATGCTGCCACCACCATGCTTCACTGTTGGGACTGTATTGGACAGGTGATTGGCAGTGCCTGGTTTTCTCCACACATGCCACTTAGAATTAAGGCCAGCAATTTTTATCTTGGTCTCATCAGACCAAAGACTCTTATTTCTCACCATCTTGGAGTCCTTCAGGTGGTGGTGGTTTTTTTTTTTTTTTTGCAAACTCCATGCAGGCTTTCATTTGTCTTGCACTGAAGAGAGGCTTCCGTCGGGCCACTCTGCCATAAAGCCCTGACTGGTGGAGGGCTGCGGTATAGTTGACTTTCTAGAACTTTCTCCCATCGACCGACTGCATCTCTGGAGCTCAGCCACAGTGATCTTTGGGTTCTTCTTTACCTCTCTCACCAAGGCTCTTCTCCCCCAATTGCTCAGTTTGGCCGGACGACCAGCTCTAGGGAGGGTTCTGATCGTCCCAACCGTCTTCCATTTCAGGATTATGGAGGCCACTGTGCTTTTAGGAATCTTAAGTGCAGCAGGATTTTTTTGTAACCTTGGCCAGATCTGCTCCTTGCCACAATTCTGTCTCTGAACTCTTCAGGCAGTTCCTTTTGACCTCATGATTCTCATTTGCTCTGTCATGTACTGTGAGCTGTAAGGTCTTATATAGACAGGGGTGTGGCTTCCCTAATCAAGTCCAATCAGTATAATCAAACAAATACAACTGGACTCCAATGAATGTGTAGAACCATTTTAAGGATGATCAGAAGAAATGGACAGCACCCGAGTTAAATGTGTGACGCAGCAAAGGTTCTGAATACTTATGGCTGTGTAATATTTCAGTTTTTCTTTTTTAATAAATCAGCAAAAATTTCAACAATTAAGTTTTTTTTCTGTCAATATGGTGTGCTGTGTGTACATTAATGAGGAAAAAAACGTAAATGATTTCAACAAATTGCTGCAGTATAACAAAGAGTAAAAAATTTAAGGGGGTCTGAAAACTTTCCGTACCCACTGTAGGTAGTTGGGGGGGGGGGGGAAATGTTTTGCAAGGTGGTCAATTAGTCACGTTTTTCCACTATTCTTGGCAGGGCCAGTTTTACTGTATTCTACTAAAAATAGGAAATTCAAGAGGGAGATTCTCACGTCTCATTGAAATAACAATTGTTTAGTTAATGAATTGTTAAAAACGAAATATTCCAACTTTGACTTGTCTCAGCAGATTCTCACAAGAGGAAGAGCAAGTGGGACTCTGCCATCCCAGTGACCCTGGCCCAGCCCACGCTCATCAGCACCACCACGGCCACCCTGCCGTCCGTCGTGTCTGTGACGACGACAGCCAGCGGCACCAAGACCACCGTCATCTCTGCGGTGGGCACCATCGTAAAGAAAGCCAAACAGTGAAACCGGTCCCTGTGCAGATGATTGAAAGCTACTGGTGCAGCATTATGGCTCTTGTTCCAAAAAGGCATTTTGAGGACATATGATTTTATTTTTTATTTTTTTAACATTTGTAAATACTGTGTTGCTGATACAGTAAATAAATAATCAGATATTGCCTTTTCAGTGAAATTCCTCTTGTGATTTGTCATTTAAACAAACTTTATAACTATTCAATACATATTGCTCAGTGGAATCAGAAAATGTTCTTCTAGATAATGTATATACAGTGGGTACGGAAAGTATTCAGACCCCCTTAAATTTTTCACCATCTTGGAGTCGTTCAGGTGTTTTTTTCATGTGTCTTGCATTGAGGAGAGGCTTTCGTCAGGCCATTGCCATAAAGCCCCGACTGGTGGAGGGCTGCAGTCATGGTTGACTTTCTAGAACATTCTCCCAACTGCATCTCTGCAGCTCAGCCACAGTGATCTTTGGATGCTTCTTTACCTTCTTAAAACTTTCCGTACCCACTGTCTTTCAGTTAACCTCATTTTGCTCCATGACTATCACAATACTATGTATATTGCAGCTCTGTAGGTTGCAGTGCAATTCTTCACTACTGCAGACACACCAGCCTTAAACATATTGTTAAATGTATTGCCTGACAGTGTGAAATCAATACTTTTAAAGGTGGAATTTTTCCATCGTGTTGGTACAAGTTGTCATAATGTTGTAATTGGTCAGTGTATGTAGAAGAGCCCCGGGGAAATATATTCTAGGTGGCGTGTACCGCCTCTGACTCGTAGTGTTGTGCTCAATGAAGTCGCTGTACTGTACTTCAGAAGAGGCCCCTGAGGTGTATATCACCTGAAATTATTACTACCAGCAAATATTCCCTTAATAATGCAACCTTTTGTACTGTTAGATAGCAAATAAGGGATGGTGGACATAATTTCCATAATTTTTTATCAATATAAGTGTAAACATGTAAAATCTGTTCTTTAAGGGGAAAAAAATCCAGTGTCCCATTCTGCGTTGCACTCTTCCACTGGTAAACATGGAGCTGTGGTAGGTAAGGTTTACTATAAATTCTTCATTTTAAGACCTTTTTGGCATACAGTATACCTTTTAAAGAGCGTCCTCGGTTTACAATGGAGTTTATTCCTGTATGACGCAATTCGAATTTACGTGAATTGTAACTTGCTGTATTCTATCATGAAACCTACGCTAACATGCACAAGTAGTCAAGTCATAATCACAGTTAATATTTGCAGGAAAAACACTTCTAAGCCATAAAGCAAATGAAAAACTGGAAGTAGGTCTACATTGGTAACTGAGCATACTTCAATGTGTGGGACAAAGTGTTCTTGTGCCTGTGCAAACATTATTTTTTTGCCGTTCGTAAGCTCGAAACCTTATAGCTCAATAGCCATCCACCAAGGATACCTTTTGTACATATAGGCTACCTCAAGGGTTGTAGCCTAGCACTGATGTAGTTTTAATGTGTCCATCTGTCAACATCCAACTGCACTTGTTATGCACTTTAAAGGCATGCACATTGCACCAAAGTGCTGTACAAGGCAATGAATACATAACACAGACAGAGGTTCACAAAATAAAACACAAAAATGGGGAAATACAGTGTCTACGGAAGGTATTCAGACCCCTTTAAATTTTTCACTTTTGTATTTTAGCCATATGCTAAAATCATTTTAAGTTAATTTTTTTCCTCATTAATGTACACACAGCACCCCTTATTGACAGGAAAAAAACTGAATTGTTGACATTTTTGCTGATTTATTAAGAAAGAAAAAGTGAAATATCACACAGCCATAAGTCTGGTGTCTGGGAGTCAAATTTCAGGTCAGCATCGATCTTGACATTTTTATTACAGATGGTAGGCTTGGTTAGCATGCCCAAGGAACCAAGATCCACCATGGCGTTCTTAGTGGTGACAGCAAAAATCTTCAGCTCTGTTTTATTGTAAGTACAAAAAAGCCAGACAGGCTTTTATATCATGAAGACAGTTGAGCAATGGGAGGGGGGGGGGGGGGGAGTTTTAGGGGCACATGTTTGGGTGTCGTCTGCATAAAAGTGGAAGGACATTCCATGATTCCTGATTAAGCAGACAAATAGGAGCAAATAAAAAAAGAAAAGGGGGACCTCGAACTGAGCCCTGTGGGACCCCACATGAGGGCAACTGAGGAGGAAACTGAATTGCCAAGGTTGACACAAAAGGTCCTTTCTGCTAGGTATGACCTGCACCACTCCCAACGCCTTGGCCCTGATGCCCACCCACTGCTACTGGGAGATCATGATGTCATGGTCCATGGTGTCGAATGCAGCAATTAAATCTAAAAGCACGAGGATAACACCGTTGCCGGTCTATGGCTAAAAAGATGTAATTATCCATCCATCCATCCATTTTCTGAGCCGCCTCTCCTCACTAGGGTCGCGGGCGTGCTGGAGCCTATCCCAGCTGTCATCGGGCAGGAGGCGGGGTACACCCTGAACTGGTTGCCAGCCAATCGCAGAAGAAACTGATTCTGTACTATTCAGAATTTTGAAACTAGATTGGAAGACCTCAAGAACGTTGCGCTCATTTTAAAAACATTAACTTCTCCAGCATTTTTGAGAGAAATATGTAACTTCTCCTGACGAAACCTCTTCAAATGTGCCCTCATCGTGATGGCCATTCCTCTGTTCAAATATTTGAACGACATGCTCATAACTGGACTTGTTGCACGTGCACAGCAGAGGTGCTGGCATGGCACAGAACGTGACATTCAATCCTCAAGTGGTCCACATTCACAAAGACGATTAAAAAGCTCTGTGTACGTGTTTTGCAAAGGGGAGAGCAGGCGGAATAAGACTGTGGCAACCAGAAATAAGAGTTGAAGAGTTTAAACATCGTCTAACAACAGACAACAAGGAGAACAGTGTATTCTGAAGTTGATCAGCTGCACGGTAAATTGGACTAAATGTCCCTAAACTTGTTTGTTCACTACTCAGTAAAAGCAAAGTTACCCTTTAATATGATTTCATCTTGTACATGTCTGATCCGCACATAAAAGCTTATAAGCGTGTCCGATTGTGTTCAACATCAATAAAAACAGAATACAATGATTTGCAAATCATGTTCAACCGATAATTAATTGAATACACTACAAAGACAAGATATTTAATGTTCAAACTGATCGTTTTTTTTTTGTTTTTTTTTAGCAAATAATCATTAACTTGGAATTTTATGGCTGCAACAGGTTCCAAAAAAGTTGGGACAGGTGGCAAAAAAGACTGAGAAAGTTGAGGAATGCTCATCAAACACCTGTTTGGAACATCCCACAGGTGAACAGGCTAATTGGGAACAGGTGGGTGCCATGATTGGGTATAAAAGGAGCTTCCCTGTATCATTCACAAGCAAAAATGGGGCGAGGTTCTCCTCTTTGTGAACAAGTCTGTGAGAAAATCGTCGAACAGTTTAAGAACAATGTTCCTCAACGTACAATTGCAAGGAATTTAGGGTTTTCATCATCTACAGTCCATAATATCATCAAAAGGTTCAAAGAATCTGAAGTTCTGCTGACTGTCACAACCCCAGTCAATTGCAAGGCACATATCTCAATCAAGCAAATGCATATTTTTGTCCTATATCCCCTTGTTGTGACATTTTTGTTTGGTGGTATGCTATGAGATTTTTTTTCCAATGTAAATATGTGCCGTGGCTGAATAAAGGTTGGGAAACACTGCGCTAGACCACTGTGCTGCCTACGATTAAAACACATCTTATAGAGTTTTGAACGGTAATGTCACTACAGAATTCCAAATATCTGCAGCTAATTTAATCATTTTGTGGTGGACGAGTTGAGGAGTGTATTCATCCCTGAATGAACTCACTGATCCAAAAGCAGGCAGTTTTTTGTCATGTAAATTGGCGAGGAGTTCTCAGACCAGGCTCAGTCAGACAAGAGTGTGCAAGTGGAGAGATAACTGCTTCCTGCAAAACAACAAGAAATTTTAGTTCAGTAGTTTTCCAGTAGCTTGTTGGAAGCGAGCAGCCCTGTGGATCTTCATGTTTCCACTTCACCCGGACAACATCTTGTTCACTGTAAGTAAAGGCACATTGTACATGTTTTCAGATGGTACTTACTAAAGATGACATGAATGAATAGTTGAATAGTGAGCAGTTCAATTTACTGTAAACTTGTACTTTGTGACAATGAATAATGGCTCAGTCTCTTTAAAGTTACTTCTTGTTACCTGCTATAGGATCCATGATGTACTATGAAAGTGAGTCAAAAAGTATCTAAGCAGAGGTTCAGGTTCGAATCGTACCTTGGGCTTTTGGGCTGTTTTCCAGTTACTCCTGCTTCCTCAAGCATTCCAAATAGCAATACAGTTACAGATGACACAACCAAGTATTTTATATATATATATATATATATATTTATATATATATATATATATATATATATATATATATATATATATATATATATATGCCTATTTCCAAAAAGGTGTTTGAATAAGTTGTGAATTTCTCCGGATTGTGACCTAATAGTTCATCTTATTCTTTCGACAGCATTTTCTCACCTGTGATTTGGCAGCTTGGGTGGTGCAAAGATCTGACATTTTCAAGCAATGGCTAGACTACAAGGAGACACTACCACGTTAAAACCAAAAGCGAAGCGGAGCTGCAGTGTTGGAAGCCCAGATTAGCGTAGCGAACAGCATTATCAGCGTTAAGATTCTGATAAGCGGCACATACTTGATTGTTCTGTGATGATGCGGCCATGGTGGGAGGTTTGGTGATGTGTCTGCACAAGTGTAGTTTGGCAGCTTGGTGATGAAGTGCTACTTTCATGAGTGAAAATAGAAAAATGCTTTTATCGTCTTCACACGGGCATGTGTGCGCTTACCAGTTGGCACTTGCTTTTTTTAAATGTGGTATAATTTTTTATCCTTGGGAGATTTTAACGAATGCATCTCACAGACATGTTAAGACAGCTGGGAACTATTTTAAATTGTGAAAATGCATAATATATCTCTTTTGAATTCTGATGAGCTATTGAAAATTCATTCAAGAGCAACCAAATGTTTGAGTTCGAGATTGCATTCAAGATTACTACATCCATTTAATTTAAAATGAGACTTTTACACATATTTTATATCTTTTAGCTCCTCCTTAATGAGAAAGTGCTGTTTCACCAGCATCACTGCCAAAGTGTCAGCCGTTAAAAAACAGGAGGAGGAGGAGGAGGAAGATGAGTAGCACCCTGCAGAATGTTACTCCCCCAGAGGGAGTTCGCTTTTGTAGTGAACCCGATCTGGTTGCTAGGGGCAGGACTTTGTATGCCACTGTTCACGCTGGCCATTGTGGTATGTGCAGGGGGAGAAGAAAAAGCTGCTTTCACCTCAGCTGTGTTTAACCCACTACTTCCCACATTTCAGAAAACATTCCTTACTTCCTTTCAAATGACACTGTAACACTTTTCATGTCTGATTGCACAAAGACAAAAGTTACTTTTGGAGGGATTTAAGACCAAAAATGGTCTTATGTGACATCAATCTTTCAATGTGATTAACTTGATCAATTGTAAATAAATGTCAGAAACGAAGAGTTTATAATTAGATTCGAAGAAACCCTAATATAGGGCTGAAGTGTTGCTCCCTCCCACATAACATCCATTGTTAACATTTAAAGGCCGTGGATGATGGAAAAATGACTTTATTTGCTCGTACAGTATTCAAGTAGCTATGTCTCCGGAGTGCCTGCCCAACCATGAAGTGGGAAAAAAAACAACCAAGTAAATCTTTTTTTTTGTTTGTTTTTTTTAGCTGCCTATTTCTGAAATTATGAGTGACCACTGATGAGTTCTGAATTTTGACAATTGTGTTGTCACAATTCGACCAAGTTACCAAATAACCATCCCCGCATAGTTCTTCACCCACGATATGGCATCTATCCTGGGAAATGGTCCGCCATTGTCACGAAATGGCCATGGTGACGACAACCAGTAGTGGCTTTGCGCAAGCGTGATTCGTTTGCAGTCTGGACATTCGTCCATCCATCCATCCATCCATCAATTTTCTATACATTTTATCTTCATTAGAGTTGAGGGTGAGCTGGAGCCTATCCCAGCTGACTTTGACCAAGAGAGAACCGATCGCAGTCTTTTGGAATTAGCGTTGTAAAAAGCCACAAAAACACAAGTCATCCTTTGATGCTTACTAAACCGAGGTCTTGTTCGCATTGGGTAGGTTTCGGAGAATATGCGGCGATTCATTTTATTTTTGTTTCTTCTTTTCTTTTCCCCCTTGAATCTTGTGTTTCAACTCGAGCACCATCAAATGTTGACTACTGAATTCTTGTGAGAACACATAACAATGCATTCCCAACAAGTGTAAATGTGTACACAACACAACCATTTTTGTGGAACTCCCTTTCAGGTGATTAAAATGAAATAGTCTGTGATCTTAATTATACAAATATGTAATTTTGCAATCGCGAACTTGCTCACTCACTGATGATTCATTTCCGTTGCGTGACAGATGGGTTTTAAACAAGAAAGTGCTGGTCTTGGTCAGAGACAGCGTATATTGGAATGCATCACCCATTGTTGGTTTGCAGCTCAGTGGCCACAAAGGCTCATTTGAGCTTGGTGGATTTGTAGAGTATGTATATACTGGAAAGTGTCCCAAACCGATGTATTGATCTCTATTTTCTCAGCATATAGAGATAGAGTGTTTTCATGTCTTGTTTCAATTTCCAGGCACATCCTTACTGTATAGTATTTGCAAATACAGGAGGTGAAGTGAGGAGTCATCCAACATGCAATAAAGGAACAGTTGCAAATAAAGAGTAGCTACTTTCAACTGTCCAGCTGAGTCCAAATCTCCCAGAATACACATTAATATCAAGTGTCAGAAGCATATTTACCTATTCGTGTCCTAAAGAAATGAAGAACCGCGTGAGTTGAACCGCTAATTTGGTGTGATGGATGCAGTTGGTTTCACAATAGCGGTTGCTTATTGCCAGAAGGAGACGACAAATGATTCACATCACTATGGCTTCATTTTGCAGATAACTCTTAAGTTTGGTTCAATAAAATGTGATAAATAGAACAAATTGCTCCAATAAGGATTACTGCTTTCTGTGTCACTTCTGGGTGTTTGTTCATACACATAATTTGAAGGTGTGTCACACCGCCTGAACTGAATACCTTTGCACTAAAGTGATGCAAGAACTCACCAGGATACTGCTGACAGCTTTAAAAAAAGAAGTTTGTTCAATGGATTAATAGTATGCTGGTAATTGGAAGGCCCTATGACTGACAGGCCTCTAGAAAATTATATTTGCATTGTTTCCAGGGGTCCCAAAGCCCTAGCCCCTGCTTATAGTGCAGATGCGAAAGAGAGTCCCATATAGCTGCAACCCCAATTCCAAAGAAGTTGGGACGTTGTGTTAAACATAAATAAAAACAGAATACAATGATTTGCAAATCATGTTCAACCTATATTTAATTGAATACACTACAAAGACAAGATATTTAATGTCCAAACTGATAAACTTTATTGTTTTTAGCTAATAATCATTATCTTAGAATTGTATGGCTGAAACACGTTCCAAAAAAGCTGGGACAGGGTCATGTTTACCACTGTGTTACATCACCTTTTCTTTTAACAACATTCAATAAACGTTTGGGAACTGAGGACACTAATTGTTGAAGCTTTGTACGTGGAATTCTTTCCCCATTCTTGCTTGATGTACAGCTTCACCTGTTCAACAGTCTGGGGTCTCCGTTGTATTTTACGCTTAATAATGCGCCACACATTTTCAATGGGAGACAGGTCTGGACTGCAGGCAGGCCAGTCTAGTACCCGCACTCTTTCACTACGAAGCGACGCTGTTGTGACACGTGCAGAATGTGGTTTGGCATTGTTTTGGTGAAATAAGCAGGGGCGTCCATGAAAAAGGCGTTGCTTGGATGGCAGCTTATGTTTCTCCAAAACCTCTATGTACCTTTCAGCATGAATGGTGCCTTCACAGATGTGTAAGTTACCCATGCCATTGGCACTAACAGAGCCCCATACCATCACAGATGCTGGCTTTTGAACTTTGCGTCCATAACAGTCCGGATGGTTCTTTTCCTCTTTGGCCCGGAGGACACGATTTCCACAATTTCCAAAAACAATTTGAAATGTGGACTCGTCGGACCACAGAACACTTTTGCACTTTGCATCGGTCCATCTTAGATGAGCTCAGACCCAGAGAAGCCGGCGGCGTTTCTGGGTTTTGTTGATAAATGGCTTTTGCTTTGCATAGTAGAGTTTCAAGTTGCACTTACGGATGTAGCGCCAAACTGTATTTACTGACATTGGTTTTCTGAAGTGTTCCTGAGCCCATGTGGTGATATCCTTTACACATTGATGTCGGTTTTTGATGCAGTGCCGCCTGAGGGATCGAAGGTCACGGGCATTCAATGTTGGTTTTCGGCCTTGTCGCTTACATGCAGTGATTTCTCCAGGTTCTCTGAACCTTTTGGTGATATTATGGACCGTAGATGATGAAAACTCTAAATTCCTTGCAATTGTATGTTGAGGAACATTGTTCTTAAACTGTTCGACGATTTTCTCACACACTTGTTCACAAAGAGGTGAACCTCACCCCATCTTTGCTTGTGAAGCTCCTTTTATACCCAATCATGGCACCCACCTGTTCCCAATTAGCGGGTTCACCTGTGGGATGTTCCAAACAGGTGTTTGATGAGCATTCCTCAACTTTCTCAGTCTTTTTTGCCACCTGTCCCAACTTTTTTGGAACCTGTTGCAGCCATAAAATTCCAAGTTAATGATTATTTGCTAAAAAAAACAAAAAAAAACGATCAGTTTGAACATTAAATATCTTGTCTTTGTAGTGTATTCAATTAATTATCGGTTGAACATGATTTGCAAATTATTGTATTCTGTTTTTATTGATGTTGAACACAACGTCCCAACTTCATTGGAATCGGGGTTGGGATTGTAGATGCTATAGACACGCTTATAAGCTTTTATGTGCGGATCAGACATGTACAAGATGAAATCATATTAAAGGGTAATTGCTTTTACTGAGTAGTGTACAAACAAGTTTAGGGACATTTAGTCCAATTTAACGTGCAGCTGATCAACTTCACTGTTCTCCTTGTTGTCTGTTGTTAGACGATGTTTAAACTCTTCAACTCTTATTTCTGGTTGCCACAGTCTTATTCCGCCTGTTCTCCCCTTTGCAAAACCCGTACACAGAGCTTTTTAATCGTCTTTGTGAATGTGGACCACTTGAGGATTGAATGTCACGTTCTGTGCCATGCCAGCACCTCTGCTGTGCACGTGCAACAAGTCCAGTTTATGAGCATGTCGTTCAAATATTTGAACAGAGGAATGGCCATCACGATGAGGGCACATTTGTGTGAACACAACATTCACACAATGTTTCCTGTAGCCTGAAGGCAGAGTTCTGCTCCATGTGCCACTCCCAAGATTTTGGGAGGAGGCCATGGAAGGAGGGGTCTGGCCCCCACGCTCAAGCCCACACAGGTAATGACTCTCGGGATGGAATGTGGCAGAGGTGTGGAGCCTTTAACTTCTAACAGGGTGTGGAAGAGATAGAGGTTCAGGAAGGGAGTTAACCCTCTCTGTCATTGCTATACTCACCTGGATCGCGTGTGCGTGTGTGTGAAGTTAAAGGAGGGAACAAGTCCCTGCATACAAAGTCACATTCAGTCAGTTGCTCTGAATCTCGCTATCACACACACACACACACACACGCTTGCCACTCTGAGTTTATGGACAATTCAGTCAATATTTGACCAGACTGGACTGTACAAGAGGGAAGACGCAAAAGTTCAGAAACAAAGAACTCCAAGTTTTTACTTTCTGGAAAGAATCTTTTTTTTTATTTTAATATATACATTTGGAGATTTTACTTTTCACTGGAGGTGGATACACACTTTTTCCAAACTCTTGGGTCACAGATGCCAAACAGGATTTAGTGTTGTTTTTTCTTCCCCTTAATTATTGTTTAACTTTTGAACTCAGACTGGTGTGGGATCAGGAACAGGTTTGTTTGCTTTGAAATCTTTTTACATTCTTAGTCCTAAATTATCCCAAGTTTACATTGTTTTCACTGCACTTCACCTGCTGATTATACGTATATTTGTGTGTGACCAACAGGCAGTTAAGTGTGTGTTATGCAACTTTATGTCATATGCATGGTTAATGATCGCTGATATTATGTTCATACCGTTGAGTATTGAATATCTTTTGTAATTTCTCTGATGTCAAACTCGGTATTGTCAAACTTTTTCCACCATCTACCAGTTTTATTCCTAAAATGTATACTGATAATTATGTTAAGCCACTGTAACATTATGAGCAATTTGAACATTTAGCACTGCACTTAAGTATAGGAAAATTATATATATATATATAATTTATTTATATAAGTTATATATTATATAAATTCAATTAAAGGTATACCTACAAATGCTTGAAGTCATACAGTGAAATACAGTTGAACTTTACTGAAATAAAAAAAAAAAAAAAAAAGTTTAAGGCAGTGTAACATGCACAAGTTGAAGACTTTTCATTTATTCATCCCATAAAGCTAATCTGGGTTTTCCAAAATTTCAGCTCAGAAGAACAACGAGAAAATGTGGATCCCCCACAAAGCCAAATTTGTTAAAGAACAAAACAGACATGAATTAAAGATCCGTTTGCTGACAAATTATGAACCTGCTTGTAGATTTTGGAAGCTGATAATTCAATTCCAAGGTACTTTTTCCAGAGCCAAACATGTAAAAGGTATGTTCCCTAAAAATTGTGGGGTTGAGTACCACCCCAATGACAAGCCAGTCTACAACAATGCGCTTTTGTGTTCAAAACAGGTGAAAGAAACTGGAACACGTGAAACAAAGATGAAAAAATGCCAAGTGTTTATACTGTGGAACCCATATACCTGCATGCAGTGTCAGATTGCTTTGTTTTTTTTCCCCAGGTGGCACGCAGCAATAGCTTCAGGCTAATCTTTTCATGTGTTTTCAGACGATTTCGCTCATGCTTGTGATGTGTCATGGTGGGGTCAGACCCCGCCCTTGTGTTAGTGCGATCACCCTGTAGGCTTGTTTTTGTCTGTGGGGACGATGGCGTAAAATTCATTTAATTATACTGTACTTATTGACACCATTTACCTTAACAGGTGGGTTAATGACTTCTAAGCTTTAATTTGTATGTATAAATTTACAGCCAGCAGACTAAACAACCTGCCTGGTTTAAAAAGGGCTTTTTCATCACATATTTCTGTGATTGATGGTTATGTTTTGTAGGAAAGAAGCTGGCTTGTCTGCCCAGACCTATTGTGGTCAGTGATTTATGTGATATACACACACACACGGTTACTCTTGCAACACTTCTTGCATTACACACACGCAATACACTCCTGTGGTCAGCTCACACTCACAAGAAGGTGTTAAGGTGCCTTTCCCATGTGTTTTCAGGCTACGTTTTTCAACTTGGACAAGTCATTCTCTCACCTCGAGGAGAAATTCTTCCTTGAAATTGTAAATCATCTCTGCACAAATACCCTTTCTTTTGTTTATTCATTTATTTTCTGTAATTTTCATTTCACGTCATTAGTGGTGTGGAATGTCTGCCCAGGCACGTAGATGACTATGGAGATTTCAGGCCACACTCTGTCTGTCCTTTGTTCACTTCTCCAAGCATGATCCCATCATATATTTAGTCAGTGTTTACGAAGTGAGGACTCAACAAAGCATGCAGGGGTATTTCCACACCCCACCCTGTATTTGCCCCCTTCCTGTCGAACATATCACACCAACTGAATCAGCGTGAAACATGTCATTACTTAGCTGCCTACATGCAGGTATGAAGAGCAAAACGCTGGGGGGTAAATTGAGAACTATATAATCGATTAAATGTAGTTCCTAACAAAAACTGTTTCCAGTCTCGTGTTAGTTGGAAAATTATCCACTTGGCTTGTTACTATTGGTGAAAAAATGTGCTTCATACAGTATCTTTACCACAATCCTCATATTAATGAGATCCAGTGTATATCTGGTTCTATTTACCTTTGCTCGGCCTTGACCAAGGGAAAGCACAGGTGGGTCAAGGGATACCTTTCTCACTTTTCAGGCTCTGTTGAACATGTTTTAGCCGTTTTGTTTTCTATTACATATTTTCTAGTATACTATACTATGTGTGTGTTTGTGTTTCAGTTGCAGGAAGGCGATGGGGAGATGGACGTTACATCTCTCAGTGGGCCTTGGGCTTCTGCTCTTTCTCATGACCTGCTCTTACACTGAAGGTACAGATGACCGCACCTATTATGTCTGTTGAGTTTGTACACTTTAGCAACTTTTGCATGTCTTCGTTGCCTCTGCATAGCGTTAGAAATCTTGAGGCCTGGAATTATTTTTACCTGTACTGAACATATGTTGTTTTTTTTTTATTTATGAAAGAAAAGCTTACACAATAAAGTATGCAGTGTGACTTCCGTGACAAGGTGCAAAAAAGCCAAAGTGCTGTTTCTGGCTTTTGCGCGCTTCTGTCACTATAAATTACTAAATTATTCTCAAATTGTTTTATGCAGTGGGGCCCTCAAACCTTTTAAAGGACACAGATTTTGCCAAATCGACTTTTTCTGGTATTAGGGATGTAATATTGTCTCTCGGGGGCATCAGTAAACACGTGAAATATGAATTAAAATCATACACGCATTCCTGATTTTCAGAGATTTTTCTTCCGAGAACCCTAAAATCAGGTCATTCGAATTTCTCAAGCTTATCTAAGTCACTAGCGAAGCTCACCGCCTACCTCTCCACACCGAGCCAGCACTGTCAACATAACAAATATGTGTGCTCTCACAAGTGGGTCTTCTACACGGCAACCAATCAGAGGAAAGGGGATGGTCTTAGCCAAATATGGAGAAAGTGGATACAACACTGGGTCAAACAGAAGTAGCTGTCAAAGCGGTCTTTTCTGGACACTTGTATGACAAAAGGCGTTTTTTAAAAATTAAATTCACACTAAATTCATACTAAGTCCATTTTAGAGACTCACTCTATGGGGGTCTAAAGAGCAATATAAGTATGGGACCTTTAGCTACATGTTGTAGTTGACCTTTTTGAGCCCACACTGACCTTTGTAGAGTTTAAAATTCACAGAAATGCAACAGAAATGGGTGTCACTCCACCCACCTCCAAACCCAGTGCTACTTCACCATAAAAGGTGGAATTAAAAAAAACTAAACAATACTTTAGTAGCTGTTTCTGATGAATGTATTACTTTTATATTTTCATGTTATTTTGTTGTGTGCCTATCTTGTGTTTATTCCACAAGCCTCTTGTGCATGTTTTTTATTCTGATTTTTAGTCTTTTATGTCAAACAATTCTCCTCGTATGAGTGTCTATTGTGTACAAGTTGCTCAAATCTGGTGAGATGCATGACAAGAAATCCTTTCACAAGAAATCAGACTTTATGCTCTGTGTGTGTGGGTGTAACTATTGAACGTTTGGTGCATTTTATTCTCACTTTCTGTGTTTTGACCATCTCCCCTCCTGAATTTCCTCCACAGCAAACTATTGCTTTGCCACCAGGTCCAAAACGTGCTCAGATTGCCTGCAGGCGGGGAAAGGCTGCGCCTACTGTCCTGATGAGGTCAGAACACAAAACGGGAACATAAAAGAACAGACTTCACATTTAGCCAAGACTTTAGTGATTTGGCATTCTGACAAATATTCATTTTTTCCCCTTTTTGGTGATCATTATTCCGAGCCATAGATGATAGCTGAACATAATCAGCCCCTGTCCAATAGGCATGTACACATGTAGACAAAAGTGTTGTTACCCTTCCATAAAAAAATGTAAAACCCACAAAGGTTACTTAAATTGACTTAAAACCCGACACTGATGAGACCGGAAAATCCACAAAGCTTGATGAGAATAATGACCATTGCATCAACTCTATCTTTATAGAACACTGTACTGTCAAACATGGAGGAAGCTCAGTTATATTCTGGCTTTTCCTCATCCAGCACAGGATGTCTGTGCACTCTGTGCAGGGTACAAGGAAATTTCAAGACCATCAAGGCATTCTGTAGCGAAATGTCCTGCCTAGTGTGAGAAAGCCGCAGGCAATGGCTCTGGAGACCCAAAACACACAGCTGAAAACACCCCAAGACTGGCTAAAAACAAAAACATTGACTTATCTAAAGAGCCCTGATCTAAATTGTATTGAACATGTGTGTGTGTGTGTGTGTGGGGGGGGGGAACAAAAAACAAACAAATCCAAAATGATTCAATACTGGTTTAAAATTCACTAAAACAACCAAACATTATATTGTTTTTTTTTTTTCAATCATGATGTTATAAGTTAAGTTGTGTTTAGTATGTACAATCAGTACTTTCAACTTCCATAGCTTCTGGCCATGTCATTAGTGGTTAACAAATATAGCACTGTCAAAAAGGTGCAACTTCAGGGGTATCATTGAAGCAGATAAAACGATTCTTGCTCGCTGTTGCTTTGATGAGTTGTCTTTCTTGTTTAGACCTTTAATGGACCTCGTTGTGACCTGTATGAAAATATTATGGCTCATGGCTGCAGCGCTGCGGCTGTTATCACAGCAAAAAGCAGCATGAAGATTGAAAGAGTAAGTCCTCTTTTATCATTTATGGTAAGCCGAATTGGTGGAACCTCTAAATTTCCATCCTACTTGCTTTTCATCCCTGCGCAGAAACAACAGATCGACGTCCGTTTGGCGCAGTCGCAGGTGTCCCCGCAGCAGATGAGCATGTCTTTTCTGCCAGGGGAGGAGAAGTTGGTCGACGTGGAAGTCTTTGCTCCGACCAAAGGCCCGCTGGATCTGTACATTCTTATGGACTTCTCCAACTCTATGGAAGACGATTTGGACAACTTGAAGAGGATGGGCCAGGAGCTGGGTAAGCATCGCGGCTCAATCGCTTTGCCATGCTTGCCGTTTCTATTCATACTGTGACACAGTGTTTTTCTCCGATAGCTTCACTGGTGAAGAAGCTGTCAGATGACTACACCATTGGATTTGGAAAGTTTGTGGACAAAGTTATTGAGCCTCAAACCGACATGAGGCCCGCTAAGTAAGAAATACTGTGGTCGTAGCACCTTCAAGAACATTCCGTGCATGTATTCTACTGTATATTGACAGTACATCTTATTTGTCGCTCCCTTCTATCTCCTTCAGACTTTCTAAACCATGGCCCAACAGTGACCCTCCGTTCTCCTTTGAAAACGTCATCAAGCTGACCAGTGACTTGAACTTCTTTACCAGTGAGCTTCAGAAGGAAAGAATCTCTGGCAATCTGGACGCTCCTGAAGGAGGCTTTGATGCCATACTGCAGGCTGCAGTCTGCGGGGTAAGAACACGCATGCAGATCTAGAATTTCTTCGACTTTCTGTTTAACAAATAATCTCACACTTCGTATGCCATGTGCACATTGGTAACCTTGGAAAAGACAATGCACAACTCGGTGATTCCAATATTTTGTTTTGTATTTTTAAGTGTCAGCCATAAGGTAATCTGCTCAAACAACTGTCCTCAATGTTTTTTGCTCATATTTTAATTCCTTCGACTCAGTAATGAGTTCTGTTCTAACCGTCGTATTGTCTGCTTCTGTTCGATTTCCCCCATACCCAGGATAAGATCGGTTGGCGTGAACACAGCACACATCTGCTGGTTTTCTCCACTGAGTCTGCCTTCCACTACGAGGCTGACGGCGCCAACGTGCTGTCGGGCATCCTGCCACGCAACGACGAGCTCTGCCACCTGGACGGCGAAGGCAAATATACAGAGGATACCAACCAAGATTACCCCTCCATACCCACGCTGGTCCGTCTGCTCGGGAAACACAACATTATTCCCGTATTTGCTGTCACCAACCACTCCTACACATACTACAAGGTTGGTGGCTATTTTACTTTACATATTTCTTATATTATACAGTACGTATACACAATAAATGATGTGTTACAGTCAGTTAGTTATGTGCACGTGTTTGTTCAGAAACTCCAAACGTATTTCCCCATTGCTGAGGTGGGCCTGCTGCAAGAGGATTCATCCAACATCCTGCAAGTCATGGAGATGGCCTTCGAGGTAAAAAGTTACTTTTTCTGAAATGGGTGAAAGTGGAAGTGTATCTTTTCTTTCTTCTCCTCCTGGCCTCCCAGGAGAACTCCAGTCAGTCACTCGTGAGCAAAACAAGTCACTTGTGCATGTGTGTATTCCTTCAGAGTATCCGTTCCAAGATGAGCATTCGTGCAGAGGACAGACCCAAAGCTTTTGAGGCACAGTTCCTGTCCACCAGTGGGAAGGTTGCAGAATATGGAGCCTTTGATTTCAAGCCTGGAGCAATTGTAAGTGGCTGAGCGAGCAACTAAGAAACCTCCTATAAACCTGGATTTTCTTTTTTATAATACTCATTAATCCCTCAAAAGGAAATCCAACTCATACACACGCTGCTGTAGATTTGTGTTGCACACCACACAGACCAGAGTAAATCACATAGTGTACATAGTCAAGTCATATGTAAATCTTAACCTTCAACTTTCAAGTCAAGTCATGACTTGAGTTAAGCAAGACATACAGTAAGTCAAGTCATACAGTTTTTCTCAGTCACAACATATTGGAATAGCAATAAAAGGTTTTTTTCACCGATCAGTACACCAAGAAAAACTATTTATTAAAGTGAAAGCTAGTTGCAACTGCTACTAAGATCCTATGATAAATATTGTACCTGTATATCTGTATATATAGGATATTACACAACAAAATGATCAACAATTTTTTGAATACCATGTACGTCATACTGTTGAATATGAATATGATGTATGCCTGTCACTTATCTTCACATTTCTGTCAGTAACTCAAATCCGGAAAAAAGCACGCACAATTTTGTAACACTTGGATTTGTGTCTTTCAGGGCAAATTCAAGATGAAACTCAAAGCCCAGAGGATGATCGACGAGTCTCCAGTCTGTAAGATGGGTGTGGATGAAAAAGAGGGCGTTATAAGAGTTAAACCTACAACCTTTAACTCTGCCGTGAATGTTAATGCCAGAGTGCATTGTCCAACTTGTGACTGTGAGAAGGTAGATGCACATTAACCTATAGGAGGTCTCAAATGGTTCAGATGAAGACTTGTCTCTTCTGGTCCTTTGTCCTCCAGGCTGCCATCCCTAATGCGCCTAGATGCCATGGCAATGGAGACCTTGTGTGTGGGAAGTGTCAGTGCTATGATGGCTGGTGAGATTCACATAAATACATTTCATTAATTAATTATTTTTTGGACCCGATTAAGAACAATTACTTACTCAATGTGTCTTTGTTCTGTCTTGGTGTTTGGTTTAGGTTGAGTACATTCTGTAACTGTTCAGCTAGTGCTTCAGCTCTCGACACCAGCCTGTGTATCGGTCCAAGATCGACAGAACCTTGTTCAGGTCGCGGGGATTGCCTGGAGTGTGGAACCTGTGTGTGCTACAACCCTGACCAGTTTGAAGGGCCCTACTGCCAGTATGATAGAACTCAGTGTCAGCGATTCGGAGGCTTCCTCTGCAATGGTACAGCAGTCTTTGCCACCTGAACTGATCATTTAAAACATTTGAAATGAACCAAAATACAGTTTTCAGGTTTTATGCTAAATGGCAAGTTTGCATCATCATTATTTCCTTCTTTGACCTAATCAGACCAGGGCTCCTGCATTATGGGTCGCTGTGTATGTTCTGATGGTTGGGAGGGAAATGCTTGTGAGTGTCCCAAGAGCAACCAGACCTGTCTGGACAGCAATGGGGTCAGTAGAACCATTGTCTTTTTTTATTTTCATCATGTCATCGCGCATGTCTGAAATGGATATCTCACTGTTGGTACCTGTTTTAGGGTGTGTGCAATGGACGTGGTAAATGTGTTTGCGGCCTCTGTGAGTGTCCATCATCTGGTATTGAAACCTCTTCGACATGTGAGCCAAATTTCCAGGTATTTTCTTTTATTTTTTATTTTTTTTAATGTACAGTATGTGTGGTTTTATGCAAAGCAATTTACATTGTGGCTCAGGAACGTACTGTACATGATTATGCATGTGTAATAATGATGCATAGTCAACAGCCACAACATTAGATATGAATGTGAATGAAGTATCATTTTGGTGAACTTTTCGTCTCCATCGTTAAAACATTGTCCTTTTTTTAAGTACCACCTAAAACAAAATAGCTCTCCAAATACTTCCATAATGCCTAACATTATTATCGTCGTGTAGTAGGCCCAAGTGTTAATCATAAACGAGACAGAGGTTGTATTCCGAAAAGGTACATTCAATATTATTGTAACATGGTCAATATTTGCACTGTACTTAAACATAGGAAAGAAAACTTGAGAAAAACTCTCCGGAAATTATATCCATCAATCCATTTTCTGCACCGCTTCTCCTCACTAGGGTCGCGGGCGTGCCGGAGCCTATCCCAGCTATATTCGAGCGAGAGGCGGGGTACACCCTGAACTGGTCGCTAGCCAATCGCAGGCCAAATGATATAATAATTCATTTAAAATGTCTTGCACATTATTTTATAAAAAAAATTATACCTGAATAAATGTTTTAAAATGAGCATTTCTTTAAGATTAAATGCAAATGTATTGAAATCAAAATTTAAATACAACTGAACTGTACCTTGGCAGTGATTATTATTATTATTATTTTTATTTATTTTTTGCGTACCACCCGTGGTACTCATACTAGACATTGACAGTCACCAAGCTACATTAGATATAAAATTATACATCAACCTCACATTATGATGCAGTTCAGTTCTAAGGCACTACATATTCCAACCGCTATATTAAGCATATTATTAACGTCTTACAGTATGTCTCTGATAGTCTAAACGGAGCATTTTATCTTTGTGCGTCTTAATTTATGGTCAGTGAGTATAATTCTATTCAACATTTGTTTGACATTTGTGAGATGATAAATTGCTTCTCAACATAAAGAGACACGTGAATGTCAACTCCAACAGAATTTGTACTCTATTTAATTTTTTCGTCATATTTACAAATGTATACATGCTTGTAGTTTTTAAACTCTAGTTCTGGTCTGCCCAGGCCCAACTAGGTGTGTGCGAGGCTACACGGAGTTGTGCTCAGTGTCAGGCTTGGAAGACAGGAGAGAAGAAGGACAAGGAGGAGTGTGATAAGTGTCCTTTCAGAGTCATCATGGTGGACGAACTCAAAGAAGGTGCTGGAAATAATTGTTTTCCACACACACTCCCACCTTTGTTAAGTTCATGATTACCATTACATTTTGCAATCATGCCAGTAGTTCTAAACACTACAACGTGTGTATTTTCAGCGGACAAGGTGCTTGAAAAGTGCAGTTTCCGTGATGAAGATGATGACTGCACATACCACTACACGGTGGAAAACCCCAAAGTTCCGACATCTAAAGACTTGGAGGTCCAGGTGCTCAAGAAGAAAGGTAATTATTTCACTAAAAAAAAAAAAATCAAAATGCAATGATAGCATTACCTTGGCTAAAGCGACTATTCTTTTGCTGATGTGTAAGAATTCATCGAGGGCAGGGGTGTCAAACTCTTTTTCTGTCTCGGGCTGCGTTGTAGTTATGATTTCCTTCAGAGGGCCATTAGAACAGTGAAACCATATAAATGTTTAATCATCACCAAAACATATTACCCTTACACAACAAATTGAGGGAGAACTAGTTTTGAAATCAGGAACACAAGGATAATAGTTTGTTCAAGTATTGTTTAAGTTACTTTCAAAGAAGGGTTTTGAAACAGAAAAATGCAATACCTACAACATTATTGTTTATTATTATGACAATTTGGAATTTGGGTACAGATTTGAGCAAAAATGAGTTTGACACCTGTGATCGAGGGGATCTTTTAAAAATGTTCTGCTTTGTCCCATCATTGAAATAGTGATAATGGTAATAAAGCTTTGTTAGAGGAATGATACTTTTGTCACTTGCACTGTCCGCTGTGTATACTGTAATTGTCTTATCGCTGATATTTTCTACTCTTTGGACATGTCTCCAGATTGTCCCGCCGCCAGTCTCCTCTGGCTGCTCCCCCTCCTCTTGTTCCTCTTGTTGCTGCTGGCACTTTTGCTGCTCTGCTGCTGGAAATACTGCGCCTGCTGCAAAACCTGCTGCCAGGTAAGAAAATAATATAGACGGTATGGACAAAGGTTCTGGGCCAGACCCAAATCATTAATGATAGATCAAGGGTTGGGTAGGACTCCTGAGTTCACCCTAAATCTTAATTCTTCACTTTTACACAGAGGTGTACAGAGTACTCACACGGTACTGATTCAACTCCTTTACTTATGTAAAAGTTAAACATGTATATACTCTGAAATTGATTTCATCCAAAAGTAAAGCGTAAAAATATATGTTTACTATCAATTATATAGAATACAGATTGTGATAAGTTGGCACAACAATAAAACACATTTTCAACACTTTATATTGGTCAATGATTAGTACTAATAACATACGCACGTGGGGCTTGACCAAAATTATCGATTTGTGAAAAAATATTAAATTGTCCCAATTTGTACATAGGTGGTTTCGCCCCATTGCCATTGAAGTATTCTCTCTGCTCCGTGGGAACAAAGACTACTCCCGTTGGGGACCTTTTCTGCTTTTTGGTCACAATTATGTGCATCTCTTCCCGTAGACCTCAGTGCTGCCTAGCATGTTGCCACAAAGCTTGGCACAACACTGAAGGCGTGCAACTCTAAATTTGGACTTGCCTCTATGCTGTAAAAACCCAGAAAAACGATTGCTTAAAAATCAGAGATGAAGCAAGGGAACACAGGATTTTTAAGTTAGAATAGAACAGAAAGCTTTTGTCATTGTCATACAGTTACACTGAAACTAATACTTTTTCATTGTGTCTCTCCAAAGAGCTGCCTTGCCCTGCTGCCTTGCTGTAAGAAAGGTATGATGTCAAGGAATTGATTTCTAAATCCTCTCGTCTCCCACGTAGGTGCATATTGATGTCTTTTCATGTTCCTTCAGGTCGCATGGTTGGATTCAAGGAGGATGAGTATCTTCTCCGCCACTCTCTGCTCGCCTCAGACCACCTGGACACACCTATGGTGAGGACAGGCCCTCTCAAAGGGACCGATGTGGTTCGCTGGAAGGTTACAGATAATGTACACCGAAGTCCCAACCACCCCCAGGCTCTTATCAAGCCCAACCCCAAAGAAATCAGTGAGTGCATACTGTATGTTTACAGATGCTGTATCTTCAAGAGGGACTGAATAGTCTAATTCCATCTCTCCTCCTTAACAGTTCAGTATCCAATCTCCCTGCGGCTTAACAGGCGGTTTTCCGAGAATTTGTCTCGTCCTGACTCCAGAGATGCAGAGCAGCTTCGTAAAGAAGTAGCAGATAATGTGAGTCGGCGTCTTTAGTGCGTTTGGGGTCCATGAGTGTACATACCTCTCACTGCGGTCTTCTCATTCAGCTTAATGAGGTCTACAAGCAAATTCCCGGGGCCCAGAAAATGCAAAAGACCTCATTTAGGTAAGGTGTTACTTCACAGAGCGTACGGTTTACATGCATATTCTGCACTGTCTGTTTTAATCAACTGCTTGTCCGTTTTTGTTGCAGAACGCAGAGAAATGCAGGGAAAAGGTAACGTCCATACTGATATACAGTATATTTCTGTGGTCCCAAAGCACACAATTATCTAAGCCTGACCCGCTTGTGATCTCCAGGCAGGACTACACCATCATGGACGCCATCCTGTCTGCACCTCGCAGCAGCTACCCTGATATTGTCAAGCTGACTGAGAGAAATGTCCAATCTGGACACTTCCATGACTTGAAAGTGTTGCCTGGCTACTACACTGTTGCTGCAGACAGAGGTGTGATGGAAATTTTGTATACCCTATTTCAAGCTACATTAGCTAGTAATGCTACCTTGAAATTACATTTCTAAAATGGTATAAGGGTTTATAATATGGAGATTTGCGTAACTGTGGCTTATCTACTTTAATAATAATTGTAAGCGTTGGTGGTTTGCCCTGGACACCTTGCATGTTGGATCCACACAATGTGTGTGTCAAGATATGATGTTATTACACTAAGAATTTGTGACCATGTTAAACATGTACGTATATTCATTGACTTGGCTTTTTTTGGCTGTGTCTTAGCTGGTTCACAAGTGCACATTTACAGCTATTTGGTCGTAAATATATTTGAGAACTTTAGGAAAGTCATGGGGCGGGGGGGAATACCAATATTGGTACTTCACACGGTGTTCACTTGGTGTTAATGATCTGAACTTGCA